>NC_072770.1:29182142-29548914 GCF_022539595.1 Amphiprion ocellaris | reverse complement strand
AGACGAGTATTTATTTGAAAGAGTAAGTTTACAACAACACAACGTGTGAGGGAGTTAAAAGCAAATGGGTGTTAGTAAAATAAAAATAAATAAACAGAACTAAAAGTGAACTTCATGTTGACATTGATGTGCACTCCAACCAGGAACAAAGTAAAAAATAATCAATACGAAAAAAAAAACTCTTCCTGTTCACCTCTTAAAACCCAAAAACACACCGCAGTAGCACCCAAAACTAAAACTACCAATGGGTTCCCTGTTTTCCTTTCTGAACAATTCAAAGGTCTCTCTCTATCTCCCCAGACATGCACCAACCACTGGAACACATCTCCAAAGTTCTGCCAGGCCAGCTCAGCTTCCCCTCAGAAGAAGTGCCGCCACCTGCCAGATGAAGGAGCCTTTTGAGAGGCAGCTGGCATCGTGATTGGACTGTACTTTGGTCTGTTCCAATCCAGCTTCAGCTCCAGAGACGGCAGGCGGGACGAGTCAACGGAGGCCGGGTGGACGAAGGCATACAGCTGAGTACAATCCAGAAAACAACAGAGGAGGAGTGCAGCGACCCAGGGCCAGAACAAACAGTATGTCTCTTAGAAAACATCATAGTATAGCCTTTGCTATGAAAAAACGCCATCATATACATCGTATATTGTACAAATAACAAGTCAAAGGAAAGAGACATACATTGTAGAATTGTAATTGTGGGCTGACTGATTTACTGATTATCAGTATTTTATTTTTTACTGATTTACGGTAATAAATATATTTAAAAATGGCGCTACTTTGGCTCTGAGCCTTAATCTACCTGTGGTCGCTCTGTCTTCTGGAGTGATTTGATTGGTTATACGTCACGAATAAAACTCCTTTAACTTAACATCTGTAAACAACACAAAAACCTATCAACAAAGTTTTCTGTTAAAGTTTGTGTTCTTGTAAGTTTAACTCCAAGATTTTAAATACTTTCATTTACTGCAAATGAATATCCAAATGAATATACTCCAAGTGTCTCACTAATAATTATTATCAGCCTTAAAAACCCACAAAACACCCCTCTATACTCGACCACACTTAGTACAGTCCGGTTCCCCCTTCTATAAATCTGCTTGGAATCTTCCACTTCCTGTTTGTCAAAGTGGCCTTCTACCTGGACAGGTTTTGTTGGAACTCATGCAGCAAACATTTTGGGTAACTGCACTTTAATATGGATGGATGACACTGAATTAGAGTCTGTTTTAATGAGAGTGAGTTAAGATGTGTAGCTCTGTCATTAAATAGGAAATTATTTCTCAGAATTCACAGAGAAAAGTCTGAAATGTTTGCTAGGTTAGCGTCCCACATGTTCTTTGGCTCAGCTAAAGCTAATGCTCTCCAAATTCTGGATCTCTTGAGTTGCTTGTTGTTAAAATATCTTGCTAGAGGTGCTGAAGCTCAGAAAGTCTGAGATGTTTGTTCAAAATAAGCTCATTTTCAAGTCTTATCTGAACTGTCCTCTTTTGTTTGAACTTTCCCTAAACTTAGGAGTTAATGACAGAGCAGCACATCCAGACTCAGTCTCATTTATGTAGAGATTAAACTTCAGTGTCATTCATTGATGTTAAAGTGCAGTTTTTCAAATGTTTGTTGCACATGCTCCCGACCAAAGCAGTCCAGGTGGAAGACGATGTGAAGAGAAAGCTCCAGAGGATGAATATCACACATTTACGTTGGAAATAAATGTTCTTTAATTAGACATTGTTATGCAAAAGTTGGATTTCCCTTTAATGATGTTCAAATCTTTGTTGAGTGTTTTGTTGATGTTGGTTTCTAAATGTTTTCTGACACTCGGCCCCAAAGATTAAAACCTTCTACGGCTCACAAGCTGCAACAATTCACATATTATCAACTATCTTTCTGACTAAACTAAGATAAAAAGTGAAAAACTGCCTGATTCCTGCATCATGAATGTAAATCTTTCTGGTTTTTATGACAGTAAACTGAATATATTTGGGTTTGACATTTTATAAACCAAAACAAGAAATGAATTACTGGAGAAAACAATCAACAGATTAATGGTCAAAGAAAATGTGTTTTCCAACATATATGGCTGAATTACTCCAACATTACAAGATACATACAATTTGAATTCAACTTTATTTATATAACGCCAATTACAGGTCAAATTGTCTCAAGACACTTTATTTTTATATTTTTTGTCATATTTAAAATATGACAAAGTAAGAAATTTAAACCTCTTGATTAATCCAATTTATTATTTGGTTTTTAAGAGACTAATGGACAATTACTTACAAAAACTTTCTCCACTAAAACTAATAAACATGAGGTGAAATAGAAGGAACAGTTTTAAATACTGCAGTCCCACGACGACAAGAATAAAGTTTGTTAACAAAAACTAACTGCTGGTGGATTCCATTAAAGTCCTAATAAATGATAATAAAGTGTGATACTAAAGGTTTGTGGTGCTAAAAATGTCAAAGTAAAGATATGAAATTGAACATCTGGATGGAGGTTGATAAAAGTTGACCTCCCTTCATTTCTCTGGAGTCGACTCCATGGATTTTATGGATGGTGGTTAAAGACCTGCTCTTCTAGTCATCCTCCTTCTAGTCGCTGTAAAAAGTCAGTCTATCCTGGCCGACTTCAACATCTCTTCATGACAGCTTGTTCTACATCTGACCTGGTGGAAACTCCAGAAACTCGGGAAAACCTGTCGAGACTCGAAGAACTCATCGAGACTCGAAGAACTCGTGGGGCGGGGGAAGGTGTGGTGGGTGGTGGGGGGAGGTGGGGGAGTAGAGGGGGGAGGCCGCCACCCACCTCCCTGCCCACTCTCCGCCCTGACTCCACCCAGGCTCCGCCTTGGCTCCACCCATGTGATCACTTCAGGAACTACAATGCCAAAGGGACGACGAATTTATTTCTTTGTATCTGATCTGTAGCTCAGTGAGTTAAGGATTTGCCTATGGAGCTGCAGGTCGCTGGTTCAAGACCAGACACTTCTTAAATTTTCTCAAAATCCTGACAAAGACAAAGAAAGAAAAGTGCCGGTGGTGGGTCTCGAACCTGCGACCTTCCACTTGGTAGTCCTCTTCTTATCCTCCTGAGCTACACGCTCAGATACTAATTCTTCTTTTTTTTGCGCATTTATCATTTATTTTTTGTCATTTTCGAGTTTTTTTTTTAATTTGAGTCTCGACTCGACCGTTTTTCTCAGGAGGTTGGACTTCAGCCTTTGTGCTGGAGGGTTGAACCTTCAGTTCCAAGACTTTCCAAGCCTCCAGACCTCCCGAGTCCTCAGGACCTGAGCTTTCACACAGTCTGAGGGCTGAAATTTTCTAAGTCCCACAGTAGTTCTCTGTTAGTTTGAACCTTCAGACAGTCCAAGGACTGATATCTTCGAAGTTCCTCAGTAGTTCTCTGTTAGTTTGAACCTTCAGACAGTCTGATGACTGAAATCTTCTAAGTTCTTGAGCAGTTCTCTGTTCGTTTGAACCTTCAGACAGTCTGAGGACTGAAATCTTAAAAGTTTCTCAGTACTTCTCTGTTAGTTTGAACTTTCTGGTTAACAGAAGCCTTAAAACTTGTGACCATGAGTCTTGATTTCATATTTAGACCATCCATCTGAGTTCTTCTCAGACCTTCACCTGTGGATTTTTTAGAAATCCTCAACAAACTTTGATTCTCTTCACTGAACAGTAAAGTTTGTGGAGATCAGAAGGTAACATTAGTTTGATAAATGCCTTCAACTACTAGTAGACTTTATCTGGAAAGCAGTTTTCTGAAATGAGTTCTTAGTAAATCTGTCTACAATCAAACCAAGAACATAGAAAGAGGAAATGTTTGAAGAAGCAACTTGATGTTTTTCGTTTCAGACTAGAAAACGCTTCAAGACCTTTATCTGTTTTTGCTCTTTTTGATCATTTTATTGTCTCTTCTGTTTAATTTGATCTTCTAAAGTCTAACTGATGTCTTTTCAAATGTTTTGTCTTTAGTTTGATTCTTCTTAAACGTTTAGTTTTGCTCTTTTCTCACCTTTTATTCTTTGCTAATGTCTGATTTGATTTCCAAATGTTTTGTCTTTTTAATGTTTGTTTTTTCAAATGTTTCATCAGCTTGCTTGAATTTTTTTTTCTTTCTCAATATTTAATTTTTCGATTAAATCTTTAAGGTTTTTCTTTTTAAATGTTTTACCACCTTTTAATGTTTAATTTTCTTTTTAAATGCTTCATTTTATTTTCTGTTTAATTCCTATTTGAAGTGTTATTGTCTTTAAGATGTAATTTTCTAATTAAACATTTAATTTTTTAATTCAATGTTTTGTCTTTTTAAAGGTTTAATAATCTAATTAAATGTTTTGTATTTTTTTAAATGTTTAATATTCTTCTTGTTTAACTGTATTTTTTAAATGTTAAATTATCAAAAATATTTGATCTGTAATTTGTAATATTTGTATTTCAAAAATTTTGTTTAATTTCATAATTACATGTATTGTATCTTGTTGAATTATCTAATTCAATATTTTGTCTGTTTAATATAATTTAATTGTATTTAATGTTTAACTGTATTAAACAGACAAAATATTGAATTAGATAATTCAACAAGATACAATACATGTCATTATGAAATTAAACAAAATTTTTGAAATACAAATATTACAAATTACAGATCAAATATTTTTGATAATTTAACATTTAAAAAATACTTTTTAATAATAAAACTTTTTACAAGTTTTATTGTATTAAATTTTTTGTCCTTTGATTTAATTGCTTTTTGTTATGTAGTTTATTTCTTTAATCTTCTTTTTCTGTCTGTGTTTAACCCCAACCTTAAAAATTAAATAAACCCTTAAATCACAATGAAAATACTTCTGTTGTCACAATCATGAGTTAATCAATTATTCAGTTATCAATTCAACTTTATTTGTTTAGCACCTTTTACACAGATGACAAAACTAAACAAGCAAAGAGAAAAAAACTATGCTAAAACTATGATTAAAACTCAAAAACATTTCAAAAAAAAGATTTAACATGGTAATAAAATCTGTTGTGTCCAGGGGATGGAGGGAGTTTATTGAAGTCTTCTTGGGCTCACATGGGAAATCATTTAAAACATAAACTTGATATTCAGTCTAAGGAAACTGGAAACTGCAGAGCGACAGAAGAACCAACAATATCTCCTGTTTTCTCCTTTAATGAGTCGACTCTTCTTGTGCTTTCAGACCAAAGAACTACAGACTCTTCACAACCTGCTCAAACTCTTGGTACAGGACCTCACCACACGGGTCAAGAAGGTTTCTGTCTCATTTCTAATCTGAAGCTCACCTTCTCCTGCTCAAACTGCTGACAAATGTTTCTGCTGCTCTAAAGTCTGGTTTCCAGAACTTCCTAGAAACTCTCAAAGTCTCTTCTGCTGCAGGTTGCTTTGTAGAACTGTTCCAGAAAATCTCACTAAACCACATGAAGGGGCCTCAAGATAGTCGTCCAAATGAAACCGTACAAAAATCAAACTAGCACAAACCAAACGCTAAAGTCTCCTGCAGCCTACCAGAGAACCTCTGAGAACAGAGAATCAGGACAGGAACTCTTACCTTCTGGACAACCAACGTTGGTTCTCAAACAAGAATACAGAATGTGTCTGACCAAAAACCTCTGAAGACTCACTACAGCCAAGATAAAGACACAACTCAGCTGCACCAAATCCACTAATCACTGCACACATTAGCACCATGTGCTAACTGTGGCTAAAGAACCTCATTTACCAAGACAACTATCCAGTACAAAGCCCTAAAACACACCAAGAAACACATTAAAGACGATTTTACTGCTGGAAGCTGCAAGCCAACGCCTAAAAAACAAACTAAAGCAATGGAGCCAAACCCAGTTCACTGGTGAAGAGAAGCAGAGGAAATGTTTGTCTGCAGCTAAATAAAGCAGGAAGACACTGAGCTGCTCAGGTGTTCCTGATAACACCAAGCAGCCACCTGGACAGCCAATAGGAACACAGCTTACTGGGAGTCCAGAGGGCTGGCTTAGTGAAGGAAATTTAGTTTAAAGTTGAAGCAGAAAGTTAACAAAGAAAGTTGAAAACCACCTTCTGATCCCTGAAATCTCTGAGTTTTCACACAAAGAACACCTGAACATGTCAAACTGGTTCCATAGTAAAACCATCATTGTAAAAACGTCATAGTATGGTGTGTTGCTCAAAAAACATTAAGACCCGGCTCTGAAGAATCTTGTACTTGTCTTATCTGGAACAATCTAACAGCCTAAACTGTTAACAGCAGTGTAAAGAAGCAAACACACAGGCATAGATTAGGACTCAAACTAGATTTATTTTAGAAAACAAATCAACTTAGAGGCATTTGTTCACACGTGGCTGAATAGGAGGCCGTCCAATCAGATTTGAGGTCTTCACTCTGTAGGTTGTTTGTTTGGTGAGACTCTTGGACCTCCATCAGCTGACGTGGATGTTTGATGGTCTTCCTCTCTCGTGCCAGATGATTCATCCATGAATTCA
Organism: Amphiprion ocellaris; assembly: GCF_022539595.1. NCBI lineage: Eukaryota > Metazoa > Chordata > Actinopteri > Pomacentridae > Amphiprion > Amphiprion ocellaris. The sequence continues at coordinate 29,542,407 of NC_072770.1, read as the reverse complement.
GCAGCTACAGACTGAAATGAAGCTCATGCTGCCGTTATTGAATTCCTGTTCCAGATCAAATGTTCAGAGCTCACCTTGAATGCATGCCGTCTGCTGTCTGATAGGTTTTCTCATTGTAGTCTTTTTCTCATGTCAGGATGTGGTGAGACTCTTTCTCAGTCTCTGCAGACGTCCCTCATTGTGCATCTCCAGAGAAGAAACAGAAAAACTGGTCACTGCTTCAGCATCAAATGCTCTCCAGCATTGAGAGTGTTTTAGGAATTCATTCATTGTGTTGTGAACTTTAAAGGAGCAGAAACTTTACAGCTGTCAAAGATATGAGCTCCAATTCTGGATGTTTTAGGAAATGAAGTTCATCAAATGAACACTTGATTTCTGCTGATAACTCTCATTAAATTACTGAAGAAATCCAACATAAAAACCTGTAAACTCTCAGGCAGCTTTTGTTAAAGTTTGTCTATAATTCTATCATCATGTTCTGGAACCAGGACTCTGCAGAAGTTCTTTCAATCAGATACTTGTGTGTTTCTATTTAAGGCCTCAGGTTTGAACGTACAGCAGAGGATTAGAAAGGAGTGATTTTAATATTTAAATCAGTCCAGTAAATGTTTGGCGTGAAAATTATTAAAATTCTGATTTAGATAGATTTGTGTCAAATAATATTGTAGAGTCTCACTTAAATATATTCAAATGAGTTCAGTGTATTTACATTTTATAGAATATTTGATTTCTTAATCTCAATCCTTTAGGGTCTGACCCTAAATATTATAACAATGATGTAAATTTAAATAATAAATAATATTTTAGTGCAGAGTCATAAACTTTAATCAGCTAAACTTGCATAATAAATATCACTGTACAATCTTAACCTGAACATTCATATTATTGGAGGTATATTTACATAAATCATGATATTCTAGAGTCTTAACTGGAATATTTCTAACATTAATCTTTTTGTATTGTGCTGATAAACAACAATAACCCGACTTTCAGATAATATTTGTTGTCTGTGATTGTGAGACTAAATTTCTCCACATTCTGGAACTGGACTGCATTTCCCAAAATGGAAACATGGACAGAATTTAACACTCATGTATCCATGGCAACGCAAAAGTTTCTGCTTCTTACCAAAGTTCACAACACAGGTAAAGATTTTAATATAAAACTTCAGGGATGACTGCTGACCATAAGTATTCTGATCAATACTTCATGATCAATATCAGGACAGATGTTACAACTCCAGCTGTTACATTAGACTGCAGTTATTCACAGAGAAATTAAAACATCACATTCCTCATAAAAACTAGATGGGACTCTTATTAAATAAAGTGTTGGTGAATGAACAGTGTAAAAAGTGCAAAGCAGCTCCATTAAATCAGGAGATGTGAGACTTCCACAGCATGGATCACCATCTGCTGTGTTGATTCATAGCTGAATGTCAGAATGAACTGAGATAGAAAAGCTGCTTTGAGCTGCAACATTACGGTCTGACAATCCAACACCATCACAGTTTTCATCTGGTTGTTTTGCTCCAACATGCTGTGAAGTTCAGTTTTTACCTGAATCAATACAGAGATTCTATTTCCAACCAAGACTGGAATAAAAATTAGAATGTTGTGAGGTTATTAATGCAACTAAATACTTTCAGATGGAAGGATTTACTTCTAAGTTCTAATTCAAGTTTCAGTTGGAGCACATTGCATTCACAAAGAAAAACAGCGAAACCTTCATAGCAACATTTAATAAACCTAAAGCTTCCCTGTTGGCACATTGGTGGAGTTTGTTACTGAGCATCTGAACCTTAAATCCAGTGAGACGACCATCTTCAGTCGAGGCCAGTCAGAGAACTTCAAGACCTTCCATCAGCTGGACCAGATGTGGCATCATCTCCCTCTGAACATCTGGATGACAGGAGAAAAGACAGAAATCAAACACAGATCACAGAAATACAATTTATTCACTTTCATCATTTTATAAAAGTAGCATGAACTTTATTAAAACTTGACAACATCAGTAATGAAAGTAAATGTTTTTATCTCATGTTGAAGCTAAATTTAAAGTCAATTTTAATGACAGTTTATCCTGAGAGGAGTGAGAATGGAGCTTTTCTTTCCTTTTTAGAATATTCCCTCAAAATATTCTGTTTATTATTGGCTTTAGAAGCATTTTTCTTTACTTATTTATTTTTAGATACCTCAGACTGATGCATTTTGCTGGTTTGCAGATAATTTCATGTACAATGACAATAAAGATCTTCTATTATAACATATTTTGCTAAAACAAGAACTGCAAACCTTCTCAACCATCTCTCAGGCTGCAAAATTCCAACTGCGACCAAGAATTATCTGATGTAGTTATTATTATAATTGTTACTGAACCAGTCCTGGAATTAATAAAAATCTGTATATGGATATGATTTTCTCTGATGAGACCACTATGGAAGCCGTAGTAACATTTAACTATCCTTTGAAGGGAAAGATTAGGTCTTCTTCAGGTGGATAAGAAAAAATGCTCTCCCTTAAAAAACAAAAAAACGCATACAATAAAGTAAATCTCTTCTGCACTGCACACATACTACACTTTTGTATAACTCTGGATGTCAGAGTAAAGGCAGACAGATCCACCGATCAGCCACAACATTCTGACCACTGACAGCTGAAGAGAACAACATCCATCATCTTGTTCTAATGTAACGTTCTGCTGGGAAACCTTGACATTCATGTGGATGTTTGACATGTACCACCACCTAAACACTGCAGGACAAACAACCCCCTAGTCTCCATGGCAACAGCAGTCCTTGATGCCAGCTGCCTCCCTCAGCAGGACAAACTAAAACTGCTACTACAGGAGTGGTCCGAGGAACACGACAGAGCTAAGCTGTTCACCTGGGTTCCACACTCCCCACATCCAGATCTGATTGAGCATCTGTGGGATGGTCCAGGATCAGCCTGGTCTAGGTAGGACCCACCCTGCAACCCACAGGACCCACAGAATCCACAGGACATCCCCAGAGGTTCTGATGAACCACTGGGTCAGAGGAGTTTTAGCAGCATAAAGGGACCAACACAGTATTAGTCAGGTGGTCAGAATGTTATACTGTTATATTGTCATTCTGATTATATGATCAGTAAATGTTACCATCAATTATAACGTCCACATTGATCAGGAAAAAAAAACAAACTATCAGTTCATTCAGAAGCTGTGGGGTTAAACCTAAAAACACAGACCTCAACAGCAGTTTGTTTCAAAGCAGAACACCAGCTGGTTTTCACTAAAGAAGCTTTCAGAGCAACAATTAAATGACAGCTTTGTTCTCATTAAGTTCAGTCAGACAAAATAATGTACACACATCAGGAAAAGGAAAACTTTTACAGATATTTCATTTGTATAAGTACTTCTACACATATAGATTCCTCTTTCAAAGTTTGATCAAATCACGATAACTCTGTGTCCTGTTCTGCGATGTTTTCCCAACAGACGGCGCTACCCTCATGAATGGAGCATCAACAAGTGACGTCTACAACAGAACATAAATGTCTGGAAGCCAGTGGCCACCACTTTGAGCACCTCTTGTAATTGTAGAGGCCAAAGATAACTTTTATTAATCTCGTGATGTCTGAACAAATTTGGTATTGAAATATTTATGCAAGTTTTTCTTTTCCTGATGTGTGTAAACATTATTTTGGCTGACTCTGTATAATGGGTTTCTGACAGGTCACCAGGCAACACCTTTTTATAATAATGACAAACATACCTGCATTCTACAGGAGTGATTTTCCTCATGTGCAGGTAAAGATGTGTGAGGAGCTTAGAGATGACAGGAGCAGGAGTCATCCTCACTAATTCAGCTTCCACCTAGAAACAGAAAGACCACAAACAAACACACTGATATACTCTCAAACGTTCAACCCCACAGCCTCAAAATATCTGTTTAGGAAGTGTTGTGTTTCTAAATTCTGCTGAAAGCATTGACAGACATTCTCTTACAAGGTTGTGTAAAAAGCAGCCTGTCCTCTGAGCTACTGAGAAATCTTCCTGAACAAAGTTTCTACGTGTAAATCAGCTCAACAAAAACTAAAGCCTCAGTCAGAGATAACAGGTATCGCAAATTATAAACAACTTTCTTTGTTAACTCAGACTTTCTGCTTCAACCTCACATAAAAAGGGGAGTTTAACTCGTCAGGTGACTGAAAATGAACAGCTTGTGCAGTTCAAGATCCAAAAGCAGGATGTTTCAACTCATGTTTTACTACAAATACATGCAATAATAAATAAATACAATGGCTGGTTGTTAGTTTATTCACTATTAATGTCATTTTATATACTGGATTGAACTTGAGCAGTGGAAGAGAGAAGGAATTTAATGAAATTATGGAGATTCAGAGAGGTAATGTTGCACAATGTTAAGTTAAGCGCGGTTTAATTCAAACCAGCTGAATGTTAAACTTCAGTGCAGCTCAACAGGTTTCAGTTAACCTTAAAGTAAAATAACTTTTTTAAAAGCTAAAATACACAGCAGAGAAATACAGGTTGAGAAGGTCATTCTAATAATGAGGACAGCTGCAGCAGCAACTAACAGGTGTTCAGTGGTAAGTTAGCCACCTGTGTTAATTAGCCCGCTAGCTAACTTAGCCGCTCAGCTAGCTAACGCGTCCGGACCAACTGCTCAAACACGACAAAACACAACTCTTCACAAGTCGCTGACTTAACGTACAACAAAACAACACTACTGGTTAGAAGTATTTATCTTCTTACCGTGTTTTACTCCAAAAACAAGGTCAACAGCAGCCAGAGCTGCTACCAGACGTGCCGACCATAGATATACATAGACTAGATACGCTAGCGCGCTGTCTTCTATATTATCTATGGTCTGACCAATCACTGCTCTCTGGCTCTCAGTCAGTCTGACCAATCACTGCTCTCTGGTTCCGCCCTCTGAGAATCTTGTTGTCGTTTGGCTCCACACTTGCTGATGACCACTTCCGGTCTCAGAAAATGAAAAAACTGCCCTTTTTTCGTTTCTGTCTCTTACTGATTTTACTTTCTTGTTATTCTAAATATAAAACGAAAATCACAGCATTTAAAAAAAATCGTACATCCCTTTTTGATGATGAAAAGGAAAAACGCCTTGTATTTCAATTTTAATTTTTGTATTTTAAAACGAAAAATCAAATAACCACTCGTTTTTTTGTTTTTCAATACCCGTTTCAGAACGGAAAATCCAGTTACCAGATCCGTACACGGACCCACCACACACACCTTTGACACACTTCCACACATTAGTTGAGGAGCCGCGAAAACCTGGTCGTGCCAAACTATTTTACATCTGGAGCGAAGCTCTCCAGCAAACTACAGCGTCAGATGAAGAGTCCAGCCACTCGTCTGGCCCAGATTCTGCCACCAGCGCGGATGAAGCCGATCTTATCGAATGAAGTGATCATTCCAGTGACATGTAAGTCTGTATTCATGAGAAGTTGTTCGTTTTGAGTTGGAGAAAAGTAAAGAAAGTATAATATACATGTAACGCCGCCGAAAGCATTCCGCGCAAAATACGCATCATTTTTACAAGTCATGTGCTGCGCACAGCTAAAGTACCACGTAACTTTTTCTGTGTGCAGCATTTACAATGTTGGGGAGGAGGAGGAGGAGGAAGAGGAGAGAATGGAGGTCTCCTGCTGTCCTGCTACCCCAGCGAGATGTAGAGGGACAGACCGGCCTCCAGCCAGGAGACGCTGCAGCAGCCGCTCCACCAGCGAGCGCTCCGGGCCAGAGGCGCTCCCTACAGCTGGCTGGAAAACTGAGAAGGAACCTGACAGCTTACCTTCTCTGCCACATTTCCTGCCCAAAAGGAGGCCAGGTGTCCAGCCACCTCTGTCAGAATATGTGGACAGCCCTTCTCCATCAGACCTGTCCAAGTACTTGGACCAGGAGACCATCAAAATACTGTTTCTGATTCAACTCAGTAAAAACGATTTTCTTTTATTTTCAAATGCACTTTTTATGGTCTGACCATGGTTTTGTACATAAAATATGTGTGTTCATAAGTATCTGGCACACTTAGAAATTTGATTGCACTATTGTAAATAATTTGTTTTGATGTTGTCTCTTTGCAAATTTTGCAGTTTTGTTTTTTTTTTTTTTACAGGTTACAAAATTGACCATATCTCAAAAATCAAATTATATACAGACTCCAAATAAATTTCCTGTGGTTCCAAAGGATATTGTGCAACTTTTTTACATTTGCAGATTTGAGGGATACAGCTATGCAATTTCTGTATTTTGAAATATGTGAAAAAAACAAAAACGATTTTCATTTTTTTAAGGTTTATTGCACCTTTAAGCAATTCTTTGTAGTAGTTAAGACATAAGTCAATACATATTATTAAAATTTGGGATATCAGGGTTATTTTGATGTAAAGCAAATAAAAATACTCCAAAAAATGGCACTACAGCATGTAAAAATGTAAAAATATATCCTGGCGGACTTGCACAATGGTGGGTCTTAAAGGGTTAACTGAACAGGTTGACTGTTTGTAATTATTCTAGCTGGTTTATTCTGGAATATTGTTCTTTCTGCGGACATCTCAGCAAATCTGTACAAGATGGAGGCCGACAGAAGGAAGGAGGAGGTTAGATGAAGAGGAAGCTGTGGGCTGTTGGGCAGGAACAAGCTTCCAGCCTCCCCACACGTCTCCACACACCCCTGCATCGAGGGTTTCCCACCGCCTGCCACTGGAGAGATGGTCTTCTGCAGGGAGAAGGGAGGGATGAGTTAGTGCTTACATGACATCTCTGTAAATCCAAGCGGTGAACAATGTTGCCATCTAGTGGTAGTCCTCGCTGCTGCCGATCAGATCCAGAAGATGTGGTTCAAATCAGCGGTGTGGGATGAAAACCAAATACAAAGCCTGGGAATGTGATCCAGGCTGTTACACCCAAACTGATTCACATATCTGTTCTCTATCTACCACTGATCATCTCAAAATACCAAACAAATGTTTCTTGTCTGTACAGCAGCTGCAGATAAATTTCCTTTTTATATAAATACAAACCCATTCAAAAACATGGGCTTATTCGGGTATGGTTAGGTAGAATGAATATGTCTTGGAAGGGGAGGGGGGGTTGAGAGCTGTCTATACAAATGATATTGTGTAAAGTTATGCTATTACAGTTACAGAAAATATCAACACATTCTGCCTTGTGCCTTTTTAGGTTTGCATTTCATGGCAAGTGGGTCAGGGTGAAACTAATCCTTCTCCTGTTAAATAAAGTCCCTCTCAGGGTATCAATTTAGCTTCTAAAACACATCTCTGTCTGTCAAAGTTGCATATTTGGCAGTTTTTTTTAGATGAAAATAATCCCTTCCTGCCTTGAAACAGCTTAGATGGAACGCTACACCTTTTTGTTCCTCTGAAATATGCAGATCAATGACGCCTCTGCCTCTCTCAACTTACACCTCCAGATTCACTGCAGCTTGAGCACACACAACAGCAAGTTGTATTATTGGAGCAATGCAGCCATTTATGTTTGAACTGGAAACTGATTCTGAGGAAGAATAGTGATACAGAAAGCCCCAATCTACAAGTTATCAGGATTGGTTTGTCAGGTTTGTTACATAGGAAAGCCTGGAAGTTTGAATTCATTTCTATAAGTGCCATCGGAACACTGCAGCTTTAACAGAAATGCTGAGTGCTTATGTCAAAGGTCACCATACAGACATGTTAACAAGGTGAAAAATTAGATTTTTGCCTGGAGGGTCTTTAAGCAAAGACTAGTTCAACATTTTTGGGATATATGATACGTTTTTGCTGACAGATGAGAGCATCAATATCACTCTCATCAGTACAGTAAACATGAAGATGCAGTTAGCGACCTATAGGTTATTTTTTTCTTATTATGCCTGTTAAAGCTTTTCAAACTTTTCCTGGCAACAGATTCTTTAAAGCTGAGAAATCGTCCATCTGTACCAACAAACACTCCATAAGTACGACATAAAACCTTTATGGTGTGTATTGCACAGTTCTAGTCAGTGCAGTGTGATTTACCATAAATTGATTTTTGAAAATATTTTGCAGAGTCCTTGGTAAGACACTAATCCAGGACCTCCGTCTGAGAACTACTGTTACTTGACCCGCGTTGTATTATTCAAATACAAAAAAACCCAGATATAAAGCAGACAGGTCACTTTAGTGTGCTGTGGTTGTATCCTGGGAACCAGACAAATCTAAGAGCAAATGTTTCATGTCTGAAATTGGTCTTTCTTTTCACATGAGCAGAACCAAGAATAATTTCATAGTTAGTTTAAAACAAATACGTTATCTAACTCCTCAGGTTGTTTCCTAAGCAACACAAGCTAATATTTACGAGGCTTTATAAATTAAGGGATGTCAAACATTCAAACCAAATTTTGATAATGGTGAGGGAAAAAAAGTAGGAAGTGAGTTGTGATGTGATAGTGTTTTCATGCATTCCATATTTTTTCCTTTTTTTTTTAACCTGTCTGTGTTGTTTTCGTCTCCGTCTCCAGCACAGTGTTTCTGTCCAGCAGCGAGGGCAGGCGGCTGGCACTCGACACACACATGGTGGCCCTCCCTCAGGTACTGCATCCACACAGTGTGTGGGCCTTCGCTCTGCTGGCAGCCTTTAGTCAGAGAGGTCAACTGAAACTGGACACAGTACCTGTTTTATACAAACACATACAGACACACAGGCTCACACACGTACATGTACATACACAAATAGCTCCACAAATATATAGTGACAATAGTTAAGAGCCTATCAAAGGCAAAAAATAGTGTAATTTCACATTTTTGTAGACTGTCTAGATGCGTTACCCTATAACATCGCTGCTGTCAGGGATGTCTCTTTTCTTCCTGGCGTTGCCATAGCCACCCGTGGTAATAAGTGCAGGGACTGCAGAGGAAGATAAGAACATTACACCATGTCGTATAATACTGAGCCACGTCCATTTCAATTGAAAAATATCAAATCAAAATAAAAGTAAATCTGCACTTTTGAGATGGTATCTTATTTCATTCAATTCACACTTTAAGGAAAGAATAAACAGCAGTCAGGCGAGCACTGCTGCACTCGTAGCCTACATCAGATATGTTTACCAATGATTTCTTTTAAATTGGTTCAACCTGTAGGGGCAGAGCCTGCGATTCATATCGCATACTGTTTACGACCACGCAAACAAAAACAACCTCATGCTTCAGTATCTCTATTAAAACACATATTCACACTGTTTTGTTCTGTTTTATGTTGCTCACAGGTGTTTCAGTGCCATGGGTATTGATCTTTAATAAGAACAACTACCAACTACAACTGTATATTGACTGTATAAGCCTAAGAATTGTATTGACATTTGTGAAACAGCAATAAAATAGTGATATAATAATAAATAGAAAATCTTGATTTTAGGATTTTCTGTGTGACAGAGCATCGTAACACAGTGTTAAAGCACTGACAAATTTGAGGATCAAAATTGATATTTTTTTAAAAAAGAGACTGTATTCAACATTACTGAAGTAACTTTGTGGAAAAAATTCTATGTAAAAATGCATCTTAAAAGAACATTTCCTATTTCAGTGACAAAGTATTGCACAAATATCAACCAAAGTTTTGTTAATGACAAAACTTTTGATTGTCAGATGTGGATTTGTAACGTATTTTAACTGTCACCAATATGCATATTACAGATTATTTAACAATTATGAGTCTTTTTTGACACTGATACAATGTAAGAAATTCCTCTCTGCCCCAACAGTTACAGTAACTTTAGATATTTCCTGGTCTTACAACATTTAGGAATAAGCCTGTTTTGCCAAAGCAACTCTATAAAGTTGTCCAAATGCTTCAGAAAATGTTTTACATTTTTCTAATAATGATATAGACATAACTCAAGAAAAAGCTCCAGTCAATAGAATAACAGCATAAAGGAATGAAAGTAAATCTTTATTTCTTGTCAGAAAAATGTTATGATGATCACAAAAAAGATAAATGTCAGAAGTGTGGAAGGATCAAGGAGGATTTTTCTCACCAAGTGTGTTTTGACAGTGTCCTTGCTGAGACCAATACTCTACACAGCCAGCGTGTTCCTCCAGATGGGGACAAGGTTTCCCTGCATTGACGGCTTCCTGCAGGATGGTCCTGCTCCTCCTGCGGACTGTAGCCCTGCAGGGTTCAGTGCATCCTGACCACTCGGTCCACTCGCTCACCACACAGGACACCGCTGAGGGAAAGAACATGCAGCACATACAGCTGAGGAGACACCAAAACCATTGCTTCCTAATATCAGGTCTGCAACTAATCAGTATTTTCATTGTCGATTAAGCCATTGTGGACGGTTTTTGCTCCTGTCACACTGTCACTCGTAATTGGCTTATTAATTTACAATAAATCCTGCAGCTGCCTATGGATATGGCATAAGCATAGCTAGAAGTAGAGAGAACTCAAAACTGGCTTGTGTGTATTCTTATTCTGAGCAAACCTATAATGGCATAAATAAAAAAAAAGAAAAACTTCCAACAACTAGCCAACAACTTACTCGTCTGTATGCTGTTTTTCAGCAATGTTTCACCTATTTTATTGATCAAGTATGTTCCATTTTCCAGAATTGTGCATCACCTTTGATTCATTTCTGGACTGTTGTTTGGTTCTTAAATCTGATGACTCTTTCTGTATTTACAGTTTCTGGCTGATAAATGGTGTCATTTTTAAAGAGGAAATGTCTTTCAAGCCTGTCAGTCCAGACGATTAATCTATCGATTATTACTTTCTCAGTTATCTGATCTGTTGTTTGGTCTATAAAATAACAAAAAAAAATGTTTAAAAAAATCAAAAAATGTTTTTCAAAGTCTCAAAAGTGTCTTGTTTTACCCTAAACTAAAAATTCAGTTTACTGACATAAGGGATTAAAGAAACCAGAAAATACTCAAATTTAAGAAGCTGCAATGAGAGTATTGACTTTCTGTTTTCTTCAAAATACCTTTGGCCACAATTGCAGCACTGCACCTGTCTCAGTTGAATTGAGGCCTGGATTCTGACTTGGTCAGTCCAGAACATTCTCCTTGTTGTCTTTAAATCATTTCTGTCTAGCTTTGGCTGTATGCTTCATTGGTTATTGTTTTGCTGGAAAACAAATCTTTTCTCAAGTCATTGTTCTCTTGCAAACTGCATCAGGTTGTCCTCCAGGATTTTCTGATACTCTGCTGCATTGATTTTACCCTCTACCTTTAAAACCCATTCGATTCCTGCTGCTGAGAACCATTCCCACATCATGATGCTGCCGCCGCCATGCCTCGCGGTGGGTATGGTGAGTTTGTGCCGATGTGCAGAGTTTGGTGTCTACTAAACAGTCTCTAGTCTGATGACCAGAAATCTCAATTTTGATCTCATCATTGGACAATTGTTTTATGAACAGTCTCTCCCATCGCAGCTGCTGAAGCTTTTAACTCCTTAAGACAAATCATAGGTGTTTCTGTGGCCTCCCTCATTAATGTCTTTCTTGTAGTCCCTCAGTTTTGAGGATGGCTGTTCTAGCCAGATTTACACATACCATATTCCTTGCATTTATTAATAATGGATGTAACTGTACTCCAAGGGATTTTCAGTAGAACATTTTCTTGTATCCATCCTCTTATTTATGCTTTTCATTGACCTACATTGAGTTGCTTTGAATATGTTTTTGTCTTCATGATGTAGTACTGATTCAACAGTGATTGTACCTTGCAGATACCGGTGTCTTTATACTGTGATTACTTCACATTTACTGCACTCAGATGATTTCCATTTCACTACTTGTGTGACCTTTAGTACAAACTGGCTGCACTTGTTTGAATGCTTTTTGTAGGTGCTGTACCTGGGGTCAGACAGGTTTCAGTGAGACTATGTGGACTGAATTATTTGAGGTAAAGATTACATCTGTGGCCTTTATTCAATATAAGTAACAATATGACTTTTAGCCAGATCAGAAAGACATTTTAAATCACAGCCTGATTGTCAAAATAATTGCATTTGCAGTACTGGTAGTCTTACACTATTACTATCTTCACCATCAAGTAATAAAAACAATTAAATAAAGCTTAAATACTGACTGAATGAGTGAAGCCTACCTGGACATGCAGTCTCATAGTCATGGCAGCAGTCAATGGTGGACAGGCAGGCTTGGTCGCAGTAGCAGGTGCCGAATGAGCGGTCAGCCCTCCATCCTTTGCTGATGCATGATGGGTCCCGGCCAGTACAGCACAGACCTGCATCCCGGCAGCCTGACAGACACGGACCGACCAGGAAGAAAGACACTCCGAGAAACAACAGTGTGACAGAGCTGCTCCATGAGAGAGGCATCATAAAAGACCTCAACACACACATCAACAGGTTTAGGATGTATAGCGCAACAATTTGAAGGACTTTGCAGTATTCCTTGACTGATGTTTTAAAGTGCCATCTTTTTAAAAATTCTTAGAAGTTTTAAAATGTGCTCCTATCATCTTCGGTCAACAATGAGACCAGCAGCAGCTGAAACATGGGTGCTGAGCTGGAAGTTATTCATCTGTCAACTCTCTTAAAGGAACAGTTCACTGGACAAAACTGAGGCCCACAAAGATACATTTATGAGAATATGAACTGGACAATGGAACCATAAAACCAAGTTAAAACATTAATCTGAGGTATAATAAAAGACCTTTTGAATCTAGTTTCACTTTTAGAGTTAAGTTTTTACTTTATCAAATGCACTGAAGCTGATCTTGGACAAACACCGTGAAAGATAATGTCTTTTTCTTAATGTTTTCCAATATTTTCTCTACACACATGGCATTAAGCATAGGTCTACTCCTGCACTGTCTTCAAACATGTAGCTACAAATATATATGCAGATAAGCAAACAGAAAAAAACTGTAATCTATGCACACCTACTGAGCTGCATTTGCATGGGATTATAAGAATTATAAGATTATAGGAAGCCTCCATTGTACATGTGCAGAGAGAGGAAACTGTTACCAGTTTTCTCTGTGGTATAAAACTGACAGAAAATGAAAATTAACAGTTTTTTCCTCCATTTGCTGCCTCTCTGTAGACCCATTCATGGAGCAGCCTACTTCCCTGACCCGTGTGTGCCCCAACATGTGAAAAGGATGGATTAATGAAACTTGTACGACTGAGGCTATTCATGCAAAAAGAACAACACTGCAGACAGTGCAGGCCTCCACTCAAAGTCAGATTCCCAGTGCTCTGCTATTGTGTGTGTGGAGAGACCAGATAGAAGCAGAGGGAAGGGGTGATGGGTGGAGCTGAGGTGGCTCAAAACAAAACAAAATCTATGATTTGCGCTATGAGTAAGAGGGAGACGCATATAGACATAGCAAAAAGCATTAAGACGACAGCACGTGGCTCATTTTTTTCCACTTGTGGCGCCTGCATCGCAGCCCTCATGTGTATCGATATAACTGTGCAGCTTGCAGAGGTGTGACCTCATCCATTTACTGCTCCAGTAAACAGACAGACAGCTCTAGCTGGATGCAACTGCAATACAGATACAAACCACTCTTGCTGTTGGTACTTTTTCTCATTAAAAGACAATTTCATGAAGCGCTTCTTGAAACACAATGGCAGCTTTGGCAATAAAAATGATGTCAAGCTGCTTATTTGGGGGTGACAGCTGGTTTCAACCCTGTATTTTGAACCTGTTGTTTACATTTGGATCATGGATTGTCTCTTGAAGGCCATGTTTACAATTCTTCAGTCTGGTTTTATGATGTTTCTTATATGGTTTTTAGAGATTCACTTATATTTTCTTATTTATGTCTTCTATTTTTCAGAATTCTTGTGTTATTTCATCAAATAATTTATGAACCTTCATCACCATGTCTTGCTGTGAAACGTGTTCTATAAGTAAATTGGCTTGACTTGTCTAAATCCTGTTCATACCAGATATTAAAATATGATTCTTAATGTTGTTTCAGTGGAAATGATGGATGCCAAAATTCAGTCTTCATTTTCTGCTTTAATGTTTTCAAAAGTTTATCTGAAGCTAATATGGGACTTCAACAGTCGCAGTTAGTCCAATAAATTCTCTATCTTCAAAGCTGGTGCATCATCTGTGTTTCTCTGCTGAAATATAGTAACAGAATCGATGCATTCTTTAAAAAAAAAAAAAACCCATATTCAATTAACTCACAAAAGACAGAATTAGTAACTTCCTATAGTCCCAGTACAACATACGTAAATTATTAACAAAATTGTCTTTTTTTGTGGGAAGCTGCTGGCAGACGACCACTACACCTTGGATCCATATTGCTTGATCCACATGCCAGTATTCAGGTGTTACCAGCAAATTTAAGACACTCACTTTGATGTGATATTTTCTGCTGTTGCTAAACAGATTCACAGTTGGGCACAGTTCTTGGCAGTATTTAAACCAACCTACCTATGTCGCCTTAGGCCATTTCTGCAAATATATTCTGTTTCTTAGCAAAAGAACTATCCGTTTGTACACTATATTGTTGTGAAGTATGAAGCCATACCAGGTTAAAATGCTGTTTTTTCTGTGAAAGTAAGTATCTCAAGTTTGTTGTCATATACTAACACATGCACATGTACTTTATATTACTGGTATTCATTGTTTTTGTATGTATTTTGACTTTTGTAACTACCTGCCTACTAACTACCTTCCAGGAACCCTTGGTTTGAATTCAGTTGAATACAGTTTTGTTCATTTAAGGTCAATTCAAAACCTAGTTCATCTCAGGGCACATTATGCTATAAGATCAAGACCTTACAACATATCATATATATAATAAATATAACAGAACAAGAATCAGGTACAGAGAAAAGATGAGCATGAAAAACAGTATGGAAGCAGATTTTGCGTAGATTTTCTATCACAATCAACAATATGTCTACTTTGCTTTACTGCTACGATATTAATTTTGGTGCATATTGCAGTAAGTGTTTTTTTCAAATTAATCTGCACTTGTAGCTTTATCAGCATGTACCAGTGTCATAACTGACAACAAATGCTGATTTTCATGTTGGCAGACTGTCTCAAGCCAGTTTCAGGTTTCTGCATTGACACTGTGATTCTATGTGTTAGGAAAACACACAGAAATGCTATGAAATGCACCAAAACTAATTAGCAGCCAGTTTAAATACATATGAATTAGTTATAAATGGATTAAAACATGCAGGAAACATTCACTGGTATGGTGTGCTCAATATGGCTCACATGTCAATGCTGAGTATAAACAAGGCTTGCAGTGTTCACCTATAGAAAACAAAAACGTGATGCACAACAAGTGGCCTTTATGGGACCTATAAGTAAGTGTGCAGAGGTTTATAGTTCATGGACATAATCTCCTTAACTTCTCATTTAGTATGATTCTCACTGCTCCACTGTGCAGCCGTAGAAGTGGGACCAAAACTTCAGCCTCAAATCGCATCCCTTCAATGACCCAAGTTCAAATTTATCTTACCACATAACTGTAACTAACCTCACAGCAACTGCTGTCTTTTTGTCTAAGATGTGTGGGAGTTTAAAAGGTTCAGATATTGGTGATTTTTCAGAAGTAAGCTCTCCTTTTTCATTTTGACAATTCTGTATTACTTGAAAATATGCAAATTACTCAGCTCTGCTCATCTTTCTGGCTGGCTGAGGCTGGACTTCATTAACGCAGCTTCCTTGTTTCCCATCATGAGTAAATAGCATTATGATCAAACTTTAATTAATGATCACTTTGCTTGCTAGCTTTATTGCTGGTGCAAGAAGAAGTATGAAGCTCAGAAGTAATGAAAATTAATGGTGAAAAATCACCAGCCCATTATGATAATTTATCTTTCCATGACAATGTGAGCTCTGCACCATCATCTCCTGCGTTCTTCTCTCAGTTTATGCTGCTTGCATACATGCAAATAAGATCTTTTACATATAGGTGTAGTTAACTAGTACTGTGTGAGAGTAATATGCAGTTACAGTTCATGTGGTATGTTTAATATGGGTTGCACATGTACAGTATGATTAAGCTGTGAACTTTGAAAAATCTCCAACACAAACCATTAAACTTCAAGAGTCTTTAACTCGCTCTAATTCCATGTGTCACGTTATTTTCCTGAGTAATTGTGAAAATGCATTCACAGCTCACAACAAAAGTGGTTTTATTAGGAGCTCAAGTTATTTCCTCTAATCCGGGAGGAGAGCGTTTAAATAAACCAAGGATGGATGCTGAGAGTAACAGAAGGAGAGAAACACCAGCTTGGCTGTCTGCATTGGAGTTAAGCTGTAGGAAACACATCTCCACAGGTTACCGGAGTGTGAAACTCAGATTTTATTTATTTTTTTAACACTGTAAATCCACTAGTAGAAAAGGGCAAGATGATTTTTCTGATGGATCTCCAGATGATGCTGCTGGATGTGATTTACTTCATCCTGCGCAACTCTGTGCGGGTCATCCTGCGCCCACGCACCAAGCCCATCGATGGTGAGCTGGTGCTGATCACCGGATCGGGCGGTGGTCTGGGTCGTCTCTTTGCTCAGGAATTCACCAAACACGGGGCAGAAGTGGTGCTGTGGGATGTTGACAGCAGCTCCAATGAGCAGACAGCCAAGCTGGTGCGTGAGACGGGGGGCAAGGCGCACACCTACACTGTGGATGTGACCAGCCGGGAGGACGTGTACCGCAACGCAGAGCTGGTGAGGAAGGACCTGGGCCGGGACGTCACCATGCTGGTGAACAACGCTGGAGTGGTGGCTGGACAGCGCATGTTAGAGTGTGACGATGAGCTGATGGAGAGGACTATGAAGGTCAACTGTCATGCACACTTCTGGGTGAGAACTTTTCAGTCAGTATGAAAATGTGTAGAAGACATTTTCACCAGTCAGACACGAAGTGATAAACCTCCACAGATGACATGATAGTTAAACATCCTTAATATCAGACAGAAAGTATAACTGGTACAAAATTTCCCTTTCCTTTACCTGGGGGACAGATATAGATACAGTGTAGAGGACAGTGGAGTTCAAAAACTCAGATCTGTGTGTGGTTTTGGATATTTAGTTCAGGCGCTTCGCCTATTTTGCGTTGATTAATCTGCTCATCTATAAAAATGATTGCTTTCCTAAGTTTGTTCATGTGTCTTAAGTTTTTCCCATTGTTGTAAACAACAGCCAACTATTGATCAGCACTCGAAATATTTGATAATGCGTGCCAATATTCGTTAATATCACATCCAAAAAATCTCCTGTCATACTGACAAAAAGAAGAACACTATAAAGACAGCCAGCTCGTCTGTGCAGCTCCAAATTTCTTAAAATATCATTCCGAGACCTTCCTCTGTGGATGAGTCGTGTTTGGCAGCGAATCACATGTACATCACACAATCGAGACAATGACTTGCTGGCAAACACTAGTCAATGCTTTGGCACAGAGGCATCAGTTATGAGTGACACACTTTTACTGACTGAATTTTATGGAGCTGGAACTAAAACCCATGAATTTCAGTGTGTAATGGATTCATACAGAGCATGTTATTGTGCACAAGTTGCGTGGCACATGATGTGTAAAATGTATTTCACCATGAGCATTATCCCCTTCACGCTATAGACTCCCGCATAAATCCTCTTAATAAGGAGCTGCTTGTGCAACATAAGCTCTCTACCTATTGTCCAATATGTAAGTCTTATGAACACCGCGCAGTTTGTTGCTTCACAATAGCTTACTGCTATATAACAATGTATGTTTGTACCTGTGTGTGTGCCGCAGACAGTGAAGGCTTTCCTCCCTCAAATGAAGGCCCAGAATCACGGACACATTGTGACCATCGCCAGCGTCCTCGGCCTGTTCAGCACAGCTTGTGTCGAGGTGAAGCAGGGCGTGAAAACAGCCCTACAAGATATGACAGCTTTGTCATATTACAGCAGTGTTTTACTTTGTTCTCTGCTCAAAACAGCAAATTAAGCAACATATTCAAATGCATATCATTAGCAGTATAAGCATTTCTAGAAATTTGTATGTATATTCTACACCTATAAAGACGATGTAAACAAGCTCTGATCTTAACTTTGCGGCAGGATTACTGTGCCAGTAAGTTCGCTGCAGTGGGCTTCCACGAGTCTCTGGCCCACGAGCTGCTGGCTGAGGAGGTTGAAGGAGTGAAGACCACCCTTGTGTGCCCCTACATTGTGGACACAGGCATGTTCGAAGGCTGCAAGATAAGGTAGGTCAACAAAAGAACCACACACATCTCTTTTTTCTTACTTAATTCAGTCTCAGGAAACATTAAGTACACCCAATGGCCTGTATGTAAACTTGAACCAACCCCACCATACATCATTCTTTTGGATTTGTGAAAACACATCCAATTGACCAGCAATGCCAACAACCCAGTCTGTTTTAAAACCAATAACATAATGTTGCTTTAAACTAAGTAAGATATGATGCTGAAGTAGTCTGTACTTGCTGCCAGTGTAATTTGCGGCAAGGTTTAACCCAGGAGTCAAAAACGTCCCCAAAAGAAGAATCTGTAACATAGGTGTGTCGAACGAATAGAAACGCCATCATACAGGCTATGTGTAAGTTTGCAATAGTAATTTATATTGTAAATGTGCTTTGGTGCCACTGTAAGGGAGGAAGTGGAACTGCTCCTACCCCCTCTGGAGCCCCAGTACTGTGTTGAGCAGGCTATGAACGCCATCCTGATAGACCAGCCATTAGTGTGCATCCCCCGCCTCACCTACCTGCCTGTCCTCTCTAGGGCGTAAGTGAAAAAACACAGCTTCACATTAACCAAACATTTTCTTTCTGTGTGTATTTTAATTGCTACCCAGCTAATGCACAGTGTTTTGAGTTTTACGTGTATTTTTTCCCCAGGTTGCTGCCATGGGAATCCAATGTGGCTGCATATCGTTTCATGGGTTCTGACAAGTGCATGTACCCCTTCATTGATACCAAGCAGAAACGACTGACTAATGTCCCTGTTGAGGTTGCATAAGCACAACCTGCTCAGCTACAGGCACGATTCAGTCACGTGGATGGTCAGAAATGGCAGAAGGGACTTTAGACTTTCAGTATGATCATTCAGAAGCTTGTACTAGATGACCACTCAGCCAAGTGGTCATCAGCACCCAATGAGATTTCAATAATGTTCAAACCAAGTTTAAAGTCTCTTCAAAGAAGTTGTCACCATAAACCTGTGAAATGACCAAACAGTGACTAAATCCTGGACTGACCAAAACGGGAAATTATCTTTAATATATGTAACTTAATGATGTAACTGAATGTTATGCTGTGTGATTTTTACATAAAATAAAATGCCTGAAAACTTCAACTATATATTCTGTCTGACAGCAAGTGTTTTGTGTGCTGGACTGTTTTACTGTAAACTGCATAAGACATGCAAATGAGCAAAAGGAAACAATGATGCAGGAGGCTGTCATAAAACTAACTATGCATGGCCAGAACTCATTCTAAATTGGTTCAGGACCAAAGTGGTATAGAACCATCAATGCTTAAAAGAAGTTTTTCAGTTCCACTCACTGATTCCAGAAAAGGACTTTAAAATGGTAAATTCTGGAACAACTGCACTTTACTCTACCTTGTGGATTATTCCTGCCTCAGTGAACACGTATAGTGTTTACAATATACTGGAAAAAGGGCTCAAAAGTGTTGCTAATCTCACAAGACAGCAGTGATGTAGCAAAACATAATTACTGCCCAAACATATTTTCATGCAAGGGAGCAAGTATGACTAATGATGAAGCCTTTCCTGCAGCGCAAAGTAGTTTGTGCCCAATCATGCTGCCCCAGAATGAAAAGTTTGTTCACTCAAGGAAGAAGAAAACTGGCCAACTTTTGCGTGACAAGATTGAGATCGTTTACATTTAGTTTTTTGCTTTTCATCTGAGGTAAATACCTTATTATTATATGACCGATGTTAACACAAGCTGCGCTGATGAATTTAAATTCTGCTTTCAACATTATTTAAAAGGGTTTCATACTTTTGCCTCTTACAGACGTAATATTTCATCCAAAAAATGGCCAAATATAATAATTTTATGTCATCTGTTAAGCTCTCCTTACGTCGTTGCAGGAATTGTGTGACAACCTGATGGTGGATAAGGTCCTATTTACACAGAAAATTCTAAATGATTTGCAAAAAGGTTTCAAGCACAACTGTTTTTACATTATAGTGATCACCATTAGCAGATGGAGAAAAAGACAAATGACCAGAAGTCTGTGTTTTGTGCATGTAAGCACATTAAGTTTAATTACCATGAGGAGCAGAGAGGGGAGTTTGACAGAGGGGAGGAAAGGGGATTATCGGGGAAACTGATGCAACAGGGAAACGTCCCTGCCACACACAGCAGAGACAACATCACATTACATCACACGCTACATTTACTCACAACTTCTCCCCAGCCCTACATGGTAATGTCAATAACACTTCACTTGTGGTTGTTTATATAAAGCACTCTAGGAAAATCAACAGAGGTTCACCAGCTGCACCCTAGACAAAGATGAGGTCTAAACCTTAACGAGAGCCTCTTTCATGAACTACCTCAGCGGGGCATAAAACATAAAACACTTAAAAACAAGAGTTAGCAGATCTCACAAAGACTAAGGAAGTTATATGCAAAACAAAACAGAGTTCACAGTTAGTCGCTTCATTTTTTTTCTTTCCAAGTTAACCCCAGATTCATTGACTAGGATGCAGCTACTTTTTCTACGAAGCAACACAAAAATAAATAATGTGTACAATTAAACAACATCAAGGAGAAGATACTATTTCTTTTCCTATCAATCTTGTTTAACTGTGAACATGAATGAATGAATGAATATGAACATGATAGTTTAGAGCCTACAGAGACCAAAACATCCTGTAGACTTCTAATTCTGACTAAGAACACAGTGTCTGAGTTTTCTTTAGTGCTTTTACAGACAACCAAACCTGATAATCTAAACAGTGCCATCCAGGGTCTGTGCCAATGTGCTTGAGTTAGCCTGTTTGAGGTGCAAGTCACCTTCGATTTCCTGCTTGCCACACCTATGGAAAACAAGTCAGATTTAGTGTCATTGCTATGATAATCCCTTCCAAAAATCTTTAAATACACTAATTTTGAATGAGTCTGAATATATTTAATATAATCTTCAAAGTCCCATGCAAGTGTTTACGTGTGCTGATATAAATGCCCTGATAAAATGCTCTTTACATAATTATTATTAAGAAGGCAGACTTGCTTTAAAGGCTTGGAACTATACCTTAATGTTGTGCTTTTACTATTCAAGCAATCTCACTATATAAATACTGGCTTGACTGACGAAAACGTGACTCTTAGTTTGCCAAATAAAGGATCAAAAAAAGATGCAGCAGAATCTGAGATACTGGATGTGTTCCAGTATCCATACTATTAACTATATAGTGTGCCAGAAAAAGATTTGGAATGTCCCAATGCATAGCATGACAAATGAGACACACCAAAAAACCCTGATGTCCTCCTACATCCAGTCAGATTTTGCACTATGAAAGCCAACATGTTTTTTCCGGTCATTCTGACCAACAATCCTTTGTGCAAATAAGTCACATTGCAGTATAATGTCCCAGTTAAATGTATACTGCATGAAACGCTCTGTAAGGTAATTAAAGTAAAAAGAAAAAGTATGTGATTTGGAATGCAGACATGTATTTATTTATTTTTTTTTTACATTCTTCTTCCTATTCAAAAGCTGGACCCCCACATTACCCACAATGCAACTCCACTAAGTTACAGACTCAGGTATGTTACATTAGCAGAGATTTTCTTGCACAGAGGAATGTTTGTATTATAGAAGTTAAACAGGAAATTTCATAGATTTCTTTTAAATGAAGTAACAGTCTCATTGTCAGCACACAGACTATAATGCTTACTGTTATGGCTGCTGCTATGCAAATTCGGGTGCAGAATAAAACCTTAAATAATGATGGCTAATGCAGAAGAAGACTGGATACCTTATTTCTTTTTAACTCAACACCTCTGGATTTTTGTCATTTTCACTATTGTAGGCTTCAGACATAACCATTGCTGACGTAAGTACAATTAGTAAAATTTCCCTTCACAATTCAAGTGAATTCGGTATGAGACACTTCAATCTGTTTAAACTGTATTTCTATCCTGAGTACTTACTTTGATTATTAGTACAATGGAAGGTTTGCTGTAAGCACAACTACAAATAAACAGAAAGACAGTGTTTGTAACAGCTTACCCGGAGACTGGTCCATTTCCTGTTCTTTCATTTGACTGCTGGTCCAACTCTGAGAGCACCTTCAATATATTCAGTGCAGCCTGTAGAGGCATAGAGGAGTACATATTATTCAGTGATGTATTTCAAGAGGCAACTACAAATCACTTGAGTTGTAACCTGTAAAGTAAGAGGTCTATTATCTTGGTAGCAGCAACAAAAAAAGAGTGGGTGTCCATGAAGCAGCCAGACTGTACAGCTCCCACTTTGGGAACAGCTGGGCTCGAGTCTTTGTGATGTGTCATCACACCAATAATAGCAACTGTGCTCCCTTTGGTCCTTCTTGCATGACTCTGCTCTAGATTTATTATAAATCCACTTAATGGCGTGTTAGAGAATATGTCTGTATTTTTGAAAAACAAAATTCTTCTGCAAAGCTTGTTAGTCTGGTACCACAGCAGCTGGCGAGGATTGCACAGAGGGAAAACAGCATGGCCTTTAAAGGGTGCCCTACCAGCCTACATTAATATTTTTTTGGCACTTGTCATAAACATGTTTTTGCTATTGGTTATCATCTATGAAGAACTGCCTGTTCACTCCTAAATGTTCCAAAACACCCCCATATTTAAAATTTGCATTTTTTGCCAGAAATATGGTGTCTTCTCTCACAACTACTGTAATTTCTCAAAATGTAACATTTGACAAATTAATTACAGTTATGTGGCTCTTCATATGGAACAGTAAGGGTACATTTTGCAGTTTTTAAAATACTCACCATATCATGACAGGATTCTACATCTTTCCCAATGCCATGACTGATGAGCGCTGGCTGAGAGGAGCAGTTAATCAGTGACACAAATTCATTCTTATTGTTTTTGGGGAAATCCTTGTAATCCACCTGCAAGCAAACAATGTAATTAAATTCATTTTTATTGAGTTTAAGTACAACTTAAATGCATGTACACTAATATGGTTAATGAGTTAGCGAAAGGTTAACACATTGGCTACCTGTAGGCCCTGCACAGATGCAAGATAGCTGAGCTGCTCCGAGGGCCTGGTGAGGGGTCCGTGGGGCAGTTGGTTCAGGTTGTTTTTGTTCTTTAGGATAGTTTCAGCAGTCGGGGACGTCCCAGCATATAGCAGCTCGTTGGCAATCATGGCAGTGATTGTGGCCTTGCCTGGGTTGGGCATAGCTCGACTGTAGTCCTTGGCCTGGGATCCTTGACAGGCCCCAACTGCTTGAGCAACCTCAGGCACCATGGGCAGGATACCTGCAGGCAGCTGCTGGTGGCTCAGGTAAGGCAGGCGGAAGTCCTCCTCCTTGGAACCTTTTATGGGAAAAACACTTGTATGAGCATGTTACCTCAAAGGTATTTTGTTTCATTCTTCAACATGGCTTCTGCAAAATATCTGACATTTGGAGAGAACATTTCCACTGACACTTACCCAAGGCCACATCCTCTACAGAGCCAGGTTCAAAGAAGGTCACTTTGCGCCCATCACCAGGTTTTTTCATTGGTGTCTGAATATTAAAAATACAGTAAGTACATGAAGATTTAATATAGACAAACACAAAGTTGTCTGACATATTACAAAAACTTGTTTGATAAAGGCCTATCAGTACCTTTTCATCAGTTTTGAGTGCCGGTTTGGGGGGCTGAGGCTGAGGCACTTTATATCCCAAGAGTTCCAGCATCTTCTCTGCTGCGTTCCTCTTGGCCACCTTCTTACTAGGTCCCATTCCCTCTGCAGACTGGCCACACACCGTCACCTGGACCAGAACACACAGATGAAAAAAACTGAATGACAAATTAACAAGCACAGGCAGAGGTAAACAGAGACAGACGCTGCATAAGCGTCGCTGCCAGCATGCCTCAGCTGCAGTTGACTCACCTGCATGACAAACTCTCTGCGCCGTGGCAGACCTCTCTCCGTCACCATGCTGTACTCGGGCTCCTTCTCCTTCTTGGCCTGCTGGATCTGAGCCAGCCGGCTGATGGGATTCATTCCCTGGCCATATTCTGGGCTCGTCTGCAGCTGTCGGCATGACAGGTTAATCATTAGTTAATGAAGAGTCCTCAGGTCTGTACTGACTGCCTAACTGTCCTAACTCTAGTTTAAAAGTAACATTACCTTGATGATAGATTTGGTTTTCTTTTTGATGCGTGGCAGCGTCTTTTCCACACTGGGTATATGTGGTAGTCTCTTCAACTCTCCAAGCACCGCTGCTGCTGCCAGCTTCTTGGCAATCTTTTTACTTTTTCCCTCGCCTTCTCCCGTGAACTCCCCGACTGTAACACGAACTACGAAACTCTTCATGTGGGGAGGGCCCTCTTCCTTTAGAACCTGGAAAACAATAGTGACAACTCTTAGTTAATTAAACACAATAAAGACAAGTTTTTTACTTAACTTTGATGAAATTCGAGCTAGTATATACATCTTGTGTACATGTTACTGAATATTCCTGACATACTCCTAACAAGATCCTGGATAATATATACAAATTAATTCAAACCTCAAAGTTGACAGGTAAGTTGCGTTTAAGTGCAATTTCAAAGACTTGACTGATTTCCGATTTATTCAGGTTCTCCTCCTCAGGCTCTCCGTTCATCTGCCACAAGAAGAAAACATAAAAAAAAAAGAAAAGCAATAAGTCTTTACAAAATTGCAGAAGAAGAAAAAAGCTGTCTAGCACTATTTCATGCTGAGTGTGTGCTTCATTTCTCACCACTGGCAACTGTTGCAGTACTGGCTCCTTCTGCAGTACTTTTAATGCCTTGGCAGCTGCATCATGTTTGGCCAACTGCCGCGTGCGTCCCTTCCCAATAAACTGCTGGCCTCCGATGGAAAGCTCCATGTGGTATAACATTGGTCCCACTGGAGGAAAAGGGTAGTAGTACCTGGACACACAAGAAAGTTAAATGCAACATATTTTCCTCTCAAAAAAATACTGCATTTGTTAAAAGCCTGGACAAAATTAGAAAAATGCTTTTCAATAAACTCACTGTTGCATAGAGCGCTGGTAAGGCCCTGGAGCCCGGACGTTGTAGTTGAAGTTTGGTGGCCTCATTCCCGGGTACGGGTCGATAGGTTTATACATGGGCTTTTTACCAAGCTTCATACATAGTGCATTCAACTCCATGGTATGTGTTATGCCATCTGCTATAAGGCAAACACAAACAAACCCAAGATATAAATATATATGCATAAATTCTCTTTTCTGCAAAGCGTTAACAAGACTTCTGAAGAGTCTACAACAGAGCCGGTGGGAATAGCCCACCTGGGATCTTGCCTGTGTTGCGGGGTGTCCTCACGGTGGGTTTGGGAAGTGTTGTCTCAGCGAGGGCAGATGCAGCAGCGGAATGCTGGGCTTTCTTTATACTGGTCCCCTCTGCCTCCCAGTGCTGATCTCCCAGTGTGAGCCTCACGGAGAAAATCTGAAATACATTGTCTATCATTAACATAAACTTGCGACAAAACAGGGCATCAGCAGGGGTTGACCAATTATCAGTTTGGCCAATTTTCAGATACAGTATTCAGCATTTCTCCGATTATTGGTACCATTATTTTTTTTAACTGATTTCTGAAAAAATACATTTAAAATGAGTTACTTTGCCTCTAATGCAGCTGCCTCTCTGTCTGTAGTCACCATTGTGTGACAGTGTCCCACCCAAAGCACTATCTGATTGGTTTTACATCACAAGTAATAACCTATCCATACAGTTAAATGTCTCTTTTAAGTAAGTATATGTAAAATATAAATAAACAAAAGCATTTCAGTAAGGTTTTGGGTTGAAGTTTTTGTTCTTCTAAATTTTGACACCAGGATTTTAATTTTTCCTTCAAATAAATATTAGTTGCCAATAGCAGTTATCAATCTCATTGGTTACTAATAATTGGTACTGATATCGGCCCTGAAAAAAAATAGATTGGTTGACCCCTTGACAACAGCATGAAAGAAACTTTGAATGGTTTGTTACACTCAGTGTACCTTTGAATGAGCTGGTCCTTGCTCACAAAGCAGCTTATACTCAGGTTGGATCTTGTTGAAACGGGCTAACTCATTCACCAAACACATGGGGGTCTTCTCTTTGGGGTTTGCCATGTTAGATACTGGAATAAAACAGAAAGATCCCAATTACTCACGACAACAAACTAATAGGCATAATAGGAAAGACTAACACAACAAGCTGTTATTCAAAGTACCAATGCCTCACTGCAAATACACACATCATCTGACAAAAACAACAGACAAAGGAACATTTGAAAACAAGACATTACAATATGCTAGTGGGAATTTGAAACTCAAATTGTGACTATAGCAGACACATGGTTAGTATGATACATCCAAGACCGATAAATTGAATGTAAGCCATGAAAAGTAAGCTGCTTGACAACACAAACTAATCAAACCTACCTGTGGTGGTATTGTAGGGAGTGGCTGAGCCCGCGGGGAGAGCAGAGCTCCTGATGGGTTGGCTGGCGCTCTCTGATGGTAGGGTGCCTGATGCACAAGGGATGCTGTAGCCAGGCTGTGGCTGCCCCAACTGCAGTGGGGCAGGAGCAGCAGGCATGGGGCTAGATGGACACTGAAACTGGAGCTGAGACATCCTCGTTGCTCTAGCTTAGTCAATATTAGTCTGAGGTCAAGATAAGAAGTTTATAGTGTAGGAAGGACTGTTGATTGAGGAGGTCTGAATGTAAGCTCTGCCTGGAAAAAAAGAGGATGTGAGAATAAAAAAAGATATGTCAAAATCTGCATAGTGAGATAATTACAGCATTTTCCACTCATCCATTTTCAACAAAATGTCAGTCACAGGAGCTGCCATCCAACAGACATAAAAAAGAGTGCTGTCACTGCACTGGCTGCCTATCAAAGGCCTGTCAGACAAAGACATTCACATCTATGGACAATTTTATTTCCAGCTGACCTAACTTGCATTTGTTGGGACTGTGGGTGAAAACCCAAGTGGAGATTGGCAGAACATGTAAACTCTATACAGAAAACCCATGGCTGGCTGGATTTTGTTGACAACCAGCATGTTCTTCCTGAGAATCATCAATGTTGACAAGTGAGCCACTTGTTAGCTATTGCACCTTCAATTTAAACATTCAGCTTTATCAGCCACACTCCATACAGTTTCTGCCTTTCACAAGTGCAATGAATATTGCTGATTACAACTTAACCATTTGATTGTCACTGTGGAGCGAGAATAAAAAGCTGGACATTATACAAAGCAATTTTGTTATTTAAAAAGTATCTAGATGTGTACTGTATGTATACAGTTTGATGTTTCTACTCATCCCTGGCTTCTGCACCATCCTCATTACTCTCTATTATAGAATCTTTCTGCACCCAATGGGTGTCAGTTCCTCATGGATTTATTAGTTGCATTGTGAATTTCAAACATTAATACATCCATGACAACTCACATTCATTTGACAGCACTGCAGGGCAGTGATAAATCTGGTGGCAAAATGCCCTTTTCCTTGAGCATTAACATTTTATTCCCAAAAATACTGATCCCAGCACAGATCATCCAGCTTGTCTACATTACAGACAATATTTATCAGTCACAGCTAACATGAACAATGAGACAATGTAACGACATGGGTGTCACGAACAATACTGCAATATTAAACAGACCGCTGCCGAAATTCCAGTGAACAGTAAATTATATCATCACCAGCAACTTTAGCTGCCTCGGCTGTCAATTAAGGAGGCTGCTCATCCTGACACTTCATTAATTTTTTTGTTCTCCTTCAGGGTGCTCGGCTGGGAGGTGTCTGGGTGTTTGTGGGGCCCGTGGAGGCGTTGCCAGCTGTGATTTAGCACAACTAAAATTCACATGCAGCAAGTACAACATACCCGTCATGCTATTAAATCATTGGTGCACAAATCAACCAACTTGTTAATGAAATAGTAACTTAGAGGATAGCTGGTTAGTGCAAGATCACCCGGCAGGTTAGACAGCTAGCTGGTACAAACACAACCACTTCAGCTGCTTACAAATGCTCACACCTGTATTTCAAACATTATAGACGCACACATTTCCTAATAATGTACAGCAGACTCTATTGTTAGAAGGACATTATCTAAGCTAGCTCTAAATGAAATCGGGCCGCCGGCTGCAAATACAGGCTTTCTGTGAGAACCACGTTAGCTAGCTAGCTTACTTGTTACACTAGCAGGGATGGACATAATAGGACAACCTTCACCAAAACAAAACCAAACACTGTAAAAATGGCATCTTCATGAGGATTAACTCACAACTCATTAGCTGCAGTACCTGACACTAGTTCTCTAAAATGAACGGGAAAATAAAGGTGACATGTTAATTCCCAGTGTGGGAGCAGCCGGTGAAACGGCTAGCTAGCTAGCGAGCTAGCTAGCGAGCTAACGCCGACTAGTCTGCGCACAAAACAAACCTCACCTCGTCGCTCCTTTTGTTCAGTTTTTAGTTACTCCATGAAACACATTCGTGTAGTGTCGTTTGCTTTTGTTAACGGCCAGTTTCAGGAGCCGGCGTAGATTATTTTTATATCAAAATGCGGGCGGTGAAGAGGTGGACATTGGTTAGACAGGGCAAACACTAAAGAGAATGGCACTATCTTGATTCTCTCCTGGAAGTGACATAGACAGAGAGGAGGGACTTCCAACAAGCAAACTCCACAATATTACAGCGCAGTCTGAACAGAAAATACCACTTCAAAACAAAAACACACAGTCTAATTAAGTCTCCATAATTTTATTTTGGTCATACTTGTAAGCCAAAAATCACAGATTTTGCATTACTATTAATCCAAACGGTGTAAAAAAAAAAAAAAAAAAAGAAAAAAAAGAAAGAAAATGCACACACAACTATGAAGCTCATTATGTTTGCTAATAAATATAAAATTGATCATGATCTGCTATAAAATATTGCTTCTATGGTCTATAATCCTCTCTAAAGGTTGAGAATAATAGCAGTGACTGAGCTGAGTGGTTCTACAGGTTGTGAGCCTGACAGATGTTCAGAGAGTCTCTGAGCATCAGGTCTCTGAGTCGCCACAGTGCGTCTGCCATTGTGGTGTGGGCTCCTTTACTCTTCAGCCAGTGAGCTGGCAGCCGACTCTCCTGTTCTTTGGTCAGGTGAGCATCGCGCCTTTGAGCTGTTACGGAAGTACAGGGTTCACAATCACTAAATAAGTCTCTCTTTAAGCACACAGAAACAAGAAAAGGCACTTAATAGGAAAATGAATGCAGTACAGCCCAGATTTGTGTCAAGATGTTAGAAACCTAATTACGTCATGTACTTTTTGATTTAACGGAAAACAGTTTGTCCAAACTTAAAACAGACTGCCATATAATGACTGTAGTATCTTAATAACTTATGAAATTGGAAAATAATACATTTATGCAAACATTTATGATACACACACTAAAATCTAATCAGACCACGTATGAAAACTTTGTGAAGTAAATGTCAATATAATGAGCTATTCTACAAAACAAACACAAAGACAAATATACAATTTCCCCTTGAGAAGCAGTAAGTAAACCCAAGAATCAGTTAACACTACCTCATAATTAGTCTTACTCACCAGGTGTAGACAGCAGAGATCAGCCTGCCAGTGGATGCACTTTTTCATGTAACTTTCTCTTCCACTTTTGCTATGTGCTACTGTTTTCAAAATCCCCTTTATTACGGAAACCAGCAATAATCTCCCAGCTAAAGATTTATCACACTGAAAATTTCAAGTATTGTGCTGCCCTGTTTTTTTGTCTGTGAATTATTGACTTTAATAACAGTGCTTGCATTATTGCATACCCACCACTATATTCTTTGGGCACTGTCACTACATCCTAGGCCAGGATGCAGAATGATGAGCAGTAGCAGTCAGGCCATACTGCACAGCACTGAGTCAGCACTAGAGAACAGTCTGACTATGCATGACTGCCTCTTATTGAGAAAATGTTACTTTAATGTAGAAATAAAAATTACATTTATGATACAAACACTCATGAGATCATGCTGGAAATATTTGTGGTGTAAATGCCAAAATCATGAGCATTTCTGCAAACACACACAAAGACAGATATACAACCCCTCTGTAACAGGCATCAAGTTAACAACAATGAATCACTTAACATCACCTTTAAGTATTTGGTCCCACTTGCTGACAGTGCTGGACTCTGAATTTAAGCCCTCAATGTACTTCAGGTAGGCCTCTGAGTGTAGCACCCTCTGGGTCTTTGGTGGTGGAGCCACAAACATGGGAGTGGTGGGCTGCAAATGTGAGGGCTGGCCCAGCTGGCCCTGTCCTGGATACGGTGGAGGAGCATGCTGTCCTGGGCTGAACATGCCAGGCTAACATCAAACAATGACAACATTTGTGTTAGCATCTTTAACTTCAGAAAAACATGTACTGCGTCTGATTTTTGCAGTAATAAGAGTTTGTTTCACTTAGTCTTGCTTTAAGTGCAACATGCTTCCATGTGTGAAAACCCTGCAGCTACCAGACTGAAGAGTAGCTAAACAAGTGATAATGGCTTGTATATGAAACAAAATTTAGCAAAATGAATCACCAGATATTCACGTATAATTTAAATATATGTAAACTCAACCAAAACCCATTTGGCCAAGCATTTTCTGGATTGGGACTCACCTGTTGCATATAATTTCCCTGTCCAGGACTTCCTGCCATGCCATTCATACCAGCACCCATCATACCTGTTAAATGACAATATTTAGCTCCTGTGCATGTATTAGCTGGTAAACTCAGTTCATGCTGCTATGCTTTATGTTAAAATTTACAATGACTCATGAAAATGTTAGTTTTTAAATATCAGTTGAATGTTAGTTGTGTGGTATCAGTTTTCACATGCATTACTGTGTGAATGTGAATACTGTGTTTTCTAGCTGTGGGATGTGAGTACACTCTGAAAGAGATTGTTGGAAACCAGAGAGCTCTGACTGCTCAGTGAGTAGATGTGGCTGTGCAGCCTGTGGACCAGGTAAACCCCTCCGGCAGGAGAGACACGACTGGATGTGACTGAGCAGGTGTGGCTAGGACAGTGGCCCTTACCCTGATGAGGCATGCCAGGGTACCCAGGCATACCTTGCTGGAGATGGTGAGGAGGCAGGTGAGGACCCCCTGCAGGGTGAGGTGGCATTGTGGCCACACTCAGCAAACCCTCATGGGGGCCCTGCATGGGCATGTAAGGTGGGCCGTAAGCTCCCATCATGCCTTCGGAAAGAGGGCAAGGAGAGGACAACATATCCATGCATGAGTGACATGCAGTCTATAATAACATGCACTACTACTGCACACAGTGGCCCCTTTCACACATGTACCTTAAGCCATGAATGTTCTGGCAATTTTCTGTGTCCAAGTCGATTTTACATGTTTGCTTATAACTACTTCGATGTCTACAAATGTCCAAATACAGCAGTGTAAAGCTTGCAAAATCTTACAGTGCTTTTAATTGTGGTTTTATTCGATTTTAGACTAAAATTTTTCCAATTTTTTGTTGTCCAGCTGTGAAAAACCAAAATAAGAAATAATCATGAATGTGGTATGGACGGATATTTGGACTATAATCTGATTGAACAACACATGCCGAACTTTGCTGTTTAAGACATCACTACCTGTACTGAACAATCAAACCTGGAAATGTTTAAGGTTCAGTGTGTGAAGAGGGCAGACAATACAAATGGGTTTGAGAATGTTAGCAAAACAAGCAATGAAGTTAAATGGAAAACCAAAAAAAGGCATTCATGGTTACAAATCAATCATGCAGTCAATGTCATGCAATATCAGATATGCAGCTAGTGATAACAAAACTATAAACATTATGAACAAAAACAATATGAAACAGCAGCAAAAGAAGAAAACTCTCACTTTAAAGATGTAGTTTTGAGATAAATAAGTTTAAAATGGTTAGAAAATTAGAGGATTACGGTTTTTAACAGTCCAGCCTCATTTCTCTGCTGCCAGGTTGTCAAACACTCGTGCTGTCTCTGAGAGGGGTTACCTGACACAGGTGTCATGGTCTGGTTTATCATTCCCATAGTGCTAGGCGAAGGCACCACCCCCATCAGTGCCCCTACAGGGGTACCTGCTCTAGGGGATGCTTGCTTCTGGGGTGGCCTCTCACGTTCTTGCTGTTCCACAATTTTGGCTGCACGTTCTGAAACATACAAAAAAATAATCATCGTAGTTGGCTTTAGTTCACACAAGAAGAACTTTTGATGCTGTGTATTGCGTTCTCTCACCTTCATACTCTGCTTTCTTTGTAGCTTCAAGGTTCCTCCATTCGGTGCCGACCAGTCGGCTCAGCTCCCCGAAGGAAAAGTCCGGGTGTCGAGCTTTGATGACTGCTCGCATTTCGCTACTGAACAAAATATAGCCACTCATGTTGATCTTCCTCTTGGCACCTTCCTTCTTTGACAAGCCTTTCACCTTGGGAGTGGCCTTCATTAAAACGCAAAAAGAGACAGTCCAGTGTGAATATGAGCAGCACGTGTTTGAGAACTCTGAATATAACATGGGTTTATTCAGTTTGCAACACTCTGTAGGTGTATGGCGACCTGTGAAGGTGTGTATGGCATAATGTCCATGTCGCTTGCAAGAGGAGTCTGCATTTGAGGCAAAGAAGGCGTCTCTGGAGCCTCCTCCTCATCATCCATGTCGTCCATATCATCATCACCATCCTCCAAGTCTGCCAGCTTCACCTCAAGCTCATCTATCTTCTTGTCCAGAAAGGGTGATGCTTCTTTCTGTGGCACCATCAGTTTCCTATGTAGGATGCCAGTACAAGAAAAATAGAAACTCTGACTGAGAAAGAAATGGTTCATCTTGGAATCAGAGTATGTGCGTCATTTAACTTGCTAACCTGAAGTAGTAGATCTCATCCTCCACCACTTTGGAAGAATATGAGAAACGTTTCAGACCCTTGAACTTTTTCATTTGCTTCTCAGCCTCAATGTAGCGACTCTCACACAGCAGGACATCATCTTCTGAAAACTCTGTCGGTCTGCATGACAGGTAGTCCTTAAAGGAAGACACCATACATTTGCCTGGAGAGCAGAGAGGCAGAATAGAACTTGTTAATAAAATTGCCACAGAACAGCTTAATTTAAAATTCACACTAGCAGTATGATGGCAGAAGAAACTGTAGCTGTAATGCTGATTTTAAAACTGGCAGACGAAAGACATAGTCGGGCATTTGGGGAAATGCACTGATTCATTTATGGATCATTTTATGGGGGTTTTATGTCAGACTATTTCTTGACTCCAAGCTGTTACCAGGCAACCAGCAGAGACTCCAGGAAATAACTGGTCCCAAACACAGAAAAGTAAGAAACATACAGTATATAACACATATCCATAACATCTGTAGAAAGGCTAAATGTAATTGTTTCACTCTGGTTTATGTATGCTGCTGCTATGCTATTCTCCCTTGTTAGATGTTTATCCCCATTTCCAGTCTTTGTACTAAGGAAAGCATTATCTAAGAATGGTATCTTTTTTTTTTTTTTTTTTTACTCTCCCAAAAACACATTTCATTATGGAGTGTATTAGCTCACTGTGATGTGTGAACAACAGCTCTTAGAAGCAATACCTATAACACAGGTCATGGTCAAGGTCTCCTCCAGATGACTCAGAAACACTTCTCTCTTGTAGAACATCTTCGTGGGCTCGTGCTCAGTTTCTTCAGGATGAATGAAAATAGGTCCAAAGAAGAAAGCAGTTCCATTCTGCACCCACAGCTTTTCTACCCTGCAGCCGAGCCAGAGCCGTGTTACCAACAGTTAGTAACTCTGTAGTATCTATGCAGCACCAATGTCAAATCTAACTCCATTTCAGTGATAGGCCTTATTTGTAAGCAAAGCACTTTTACCAACCTGGCAACCCGGGGTTTTGACAGACCGTGAGACCGGATGTAAACACAGTCTCCCACTTTAAACCACACGTTGTTGTAGCGTAACTGTTCGTAGTGCTGGCAGCCGGGCTCAGCTCCACTCATCTGCATGGGGACGTCCTCTCTCTCCTAAATGAACGAACACACACAGACGGCGCGTGTTTTATAATGTGACAAACTTTCACACTTTGAATTACCTACTCGTCTGCCACTCGGGTCCTTGTCAAGACATGCTGGCTACTGACCTGAGATAAATAATCCCCTGAAGTCAAAGCCAGCTGACAGTCTTGGTGCTTGTTGGCAATACACTCCAGATTTTCTTTTATGTTTAATATATACTACCAGAAAAAGTTTGGACACACCTTCTCATTCAATATTTTTTCTTTGTTTTACTACTTTCTACATTGTAGATACATACTAAAGACATCTCAACTATGAAGCAAGATATTTTGTCACATAATTCAATATGTGTTCATTCATAGCTTTGATGCCTTCAGTGAGGCTCTACAATGTAAACAGTCATGAAAATAAAGAAAAACCATTAAATGAGAATGTGTGTCTAAACATTTGACTGATAGTGTATAATTCTGGACTCCAGGCTCATTCTTTACACTTAATGTGACTAGAAGGATAGAGTCCTGATTTTTACAGGCCTTATTGGATAAGGCCAAAGGTAGCTCAATATTGAAGTCCAATATCAACTCAGTCACCTGTAAATCTAAGTCGACGTTGTTCTGTCCTGTTATTGGCCGCTACAATGACCCAAAATTGTCAAGCTCACAGAGAAACACAAGCAGCTCAAAAAAGAACTCAGAGACTTCTCTTAGAAACACACAAAGCAACAATGAAAAGGACTGTCGCTTAAAAAAAACCTATTAAAAACAGATATGAAATATTTTGTGTGGTGTTCAGCCCCTAGAAAATACAGCATCACCTTACCTTCTCCATATAACTGCCACTGTCTGTATATGATATTGTAGGTTTTTCTTGATCAGGCTTGGCAAACATGGAGGCTACACGGACAACAGGCAATGGCATGTCCCGAGGGACTAATTTCACAGAACTCTCAGGCATGGCCCATATCTTGATCTTCTTGAAGGACTTGTTCCTGGCAGCGTAGCGGGATTCACATACATAGACATCCTCAGCTCTGTAGCCCTCAGGTTGCATTTTGAAATAATCCTACAGAAACCAGAAAGAGAGATGTAATTAGAGTGGAAATCTTGTGTCAAATCAAACTGTTTCTATATTTGCGGTTCACTTTCCGTAGAGGTTCTTACCTTCACAAAAATGACCACACATTTCCCCAGAACTTTACTGATGGACACTTTGTTGTAGTAGTCACTCTTGAAGACCTCTTTTTCCAGAAACTTGCGTGTGGCCAAGTGAAAGGTTTCACTGGGTCTATAGAACCAGCAGCCATACAGCCACTTCTCACCTTCACACACAAAGAAAAGGTCATTTTAGCACAATAAATATTTAAATATTCATTAAATGAAAACAGAATCAAGATATTTAACAAAGATATCCATTTCCTATACAAGATTCAATCTGAAAACAATTCTCATTACTTTGGTGGTTTATTAATGACTTGAAAGTTTATTGTAGCGTGTCTAATGATATCTGAATTGCTGATTTATAAGTACAAAGCAAAAAAAGAGTAATGATTGGGTTACCTCCTTCATCCTCCCACAGACGTTCAATACAGACAATGTGTGGCTTCAGATTTGGTTCCGATGGCTCCACATAAACGAAGTCTCCAACATGGTAGGTGCTGTTTTCAAAACTGCAGTCCTGACTGTACACTCTCTCCGACTCTGACCGCCACGCCTCTCCTGGCAGGTCCTTGGCTTTCTCACCCTCTTTATGTGAGAAATATACAATGATTTCAATTTAATACCACATTAATATATTTAATATTCCTCACACCTTTGTACTGTGACAAAGGTTCACACATACCTTTGTCTTCCTGCTCCTCTTCTTCCTTCTTCTGCTTGTCCTCTTCAATCTCTTTGGGAATTTTCTCCCTCTTTTCCTGGTCCACATCGCTGTGTAGGTGTTTTGATGTGTAGTTGAGAGCAGCGGACTGCAGAATCTCACCATTCTTGCATAGCTCATCCCTGATCTTAATGAAAAACTGTTGCAGCTCCACAGCGTCCTCAAATATCTCAGAGTCTGTCCTGGAAATGCAAAAAAGACATCATGGAAAACATTAGCACATACTTTAGCTGTTTGTTTCACCTACTGTTGGAATGTAAGCAAAAACAGAGTGCATTACACAGAACATATGCTGTTTTTGAAAAAGAATAAATTCCTTAAAATCAAAAGCATTGCCAAGAGCTGACCTGCTTACTACAACAACATGTTAATAAAATGTGAAAATGTATAGCCAGTTGTCACTGTAGAAAGATATCACAATTTTACCTTAAAACACCTACAATAAAAATGAAAAGATTTTTCCTTTTAAGTATTTTCAAAAGCATGACAGTCTTACAGTCAGTGTTTCAAGGTAAAATTTTCAAACCATTGAGCTGTTGTTTGTGTCATTTCCTTGCATGGGTGCAGATGCTTGGAAACAGTAGCGCAACATGAACAGTACTAATAAGACAGCCATCGTATCTGCACCAAGGTGTCAGTTAAAGCTCTACTGGTGTAAATAAGACAGATGTCATAATGCAATACAATCAATATCTGTATCATGTATCAATTGTAAAAGGTCAGAGGCAGACTTATGGACACTCATTTCTAATTGCTGCGTCTGTGTTTTCAGATTCCTTGGAGACGCTCGATTGCTCAGAGCAGGTAAGCACTGAAACAAGGAAACGATGCAGACAGTTTTTGTTACAATGGGATGTCATACCTGTGCAGTCTCCTTGCTTTCTCCAGCACTTCAAACATGTGTTCTTGGAAGACGTCCAGTCTCCTGTAGCGGCCGTGGTCCACATTTATCCTGATGACATCAAAGTTAAGAGGTGGTTTTTCAGGGGCAGCTGGATCCACGGCAGGAATCTCAGCTAATGAGTCACTATAGCATCGACCCTCTTCATCCTGGTGGCCCATCATGGACACATACAGGTTTCTGATCAGCTCTCGAACCAGAGATCCCACAGCAGGAGGTCCAGAGTCCTCCCCTCCCTCTTGCTGCTTGCGTGTCTCCAGCAGCACTCGGTGCAACACGAGAGCATCCCGATAGATCAGAGACTCTGGCTCGTTGTACATGCAGGCATTGTTGAACATGAGAGCAAAGTCCTCCACCAGGGCTTCAACGTCTTGGTAACGGCCAGCCGCCATATGGCTTCGCAGACGCTCCATATCGATGGGTCTCTTGATTGTAGCATAGTAGTCGGGCAACTCAGCACGAGAGGGCAGACGGAGGAAGATTGTGCTCAGACGGCGACCTCGGCGGTCAGTAAAGTTGCGCACAGCATCATAGAGCTCATTCAACCTTTGCTGAAGAGGGGTGAGGTATTTGGACTTCTTTGGAGAAACACCAGTCTTTCCTAAGTATCACAAAAAAATAAACTCAGAATTATACAGATTAAGCAAAAACGTTAAAGCAGGGTGAAGGGTTTTTTTTGACGTTTTAGCCTTTTATTAGCAGAGGCAGGACTTGCTACACTATGATTCACCAAACAGGAATTTCTCCCTGTTGGAGGCATAGATGTGGCCAATAAATACTGTCTTAAAAGGTCAGTATATATGCACAAAAATGAATCAATAGGAAAATGGCAATGCATTCGCAAGAGTAGGTCAACTTCATAAATTTGTCTACAAGTCAGTTTGTATGAAAACACTGCCAAGCTGTAGTACAATTAAGATTAAGTGCACCCGGACTTTAATGATTACACCTACTTAATTTTAGTTTGGGAGATCCCACATCCTCCTCTTCAGGTGGAGGTCCTAATTCCTTGCGCTTATCCTTCAGTATCTTCTCCAAAATGTCAGCATCATTATATACCTACGTAAATCAAAGGTTGCATTAGGCCATGATCAGACAGTTATTAATGCCATATCAAACTAAAAATGAAAGTTGTATATTCTATTCTAGAAACAGTCCTAAATGCCAACCTGAGATCCTTCCTCATTGTAATGCCGGGCGTTACGAAACATTAACCTCATGTCTTCCATCAGAGTTTCCTCTGTGTTATAGCGCTCATTGCGGATGTTGTGTTCAATGGTTTTCAGGTCCATCGGTTCGAGGATGACGTTATAGTAGTCAGGGTAGTCCTTCTTGGAAGGTTTAACCATAAAAAGATCACAGAGGCGTCGATTAGTGCCTGCCTCCCTGGCATCAGTCACAGCAGCGTATAGTGCTTTCATTCGGTTCTTTTTGACATTTTTCTTGTGGCTGAAAATATGAGAAGTAAAATGATATTAAAATACGGATGGCAACACAGAGACACAATGAAAGTACTTAACTCAAAGTATCATTAAAAACAATAGTGATTGATTGAGTTGCTTGTAAGTATACTACAAATGCCAAATATTATGAAGCAAATATAGCAAAAATAGAATAAACATTAAAGATATATCTTCATACCTTTTCCTCTTGATGCTCCCTGCATCAGTTGACAGAATGCTGTCTCCGTCTTCGTCATCTCTCCTTAAAAGTTCCCTCCTTTTTGCCTAAACAGACGACAGGCAGATAGAGTCAGCACCGTGTCTATCCATTTCTCGAAAATATCTGTGGTATGTTTTAGACAATGTCTTTTTCTTGGCACAACTGTGGTGTGAAAACATCCTCCAGCACAACTTGAAAGAGAATAACTCACAAGTAATTACCTGCATGATCTGCTGAAGCCTGAAGGCCCGTTTGTAAATGCTTGAGTTAGGCATGTTGTAGCGCTTTGCATTCTCAAACATCAGAGTGAGGTCAGCCTCCATCTGTTCCACGCTTTCATAGTCACCGTTCTTCATCTTTGCCCTAAAAAAAACCAACGGTTTTAGCACTTTAATTTCTTCTTAGCCTGTAATTTTGAGGAAAATCTTGTGGTCAATCTTGATGTGTGCTCATACCACACCAGTGTGAATGACCTTGTTCTTACCTGATTTGCTGCAGAGCGATGGGATGTTTAATCTGCTGATAATAGTCAGGATATTCCCTGCGAGAGGGCAGATGCTGAAAGGGTTCAGCGAAGATCTGGCCCTGGTTATTCCTGGCACCCCTCACAGCTTCATACAACTGGAAGATCGGGTTGCTCATCTCCATGCTGGAACTCTGACTCTCAGCCTCTGACTCTCCCTCGTCATAGCACACAGAGCCTGAAAACAAATACATTGTAAACTATTGGGTTTTTTTGGACACAAAGTAAATTTCTCTGCTGCCTAAATTGTTGAAGGTTACCTGAGAGCACGGGGTCGTCTTCACTCTCCGAGCCATACTGAAGAGCTACGCTGACACCAGAAAGTCGATCCCCTTGGCCAGACCTGCGATTTCTGAATAGCAACAGACACAAACAGATGTTCAAAAGATCTATTTGCCGGTTTGTTTTGACAAAAAGAAAACCTAAAATCTATGCAACTATTAACAATACCTGATGCGAAGACTAGATTTAGTGGGTTCCCCATGTTCAAGTTCAGTCTTACGCTGGATGAAGACTTTCTTTATGGTATTAGCATCCTATATAGTGAGAGAACAATTGTCAATATTTCAGTTGTTACAATTTATAAAGAAAAAAAAATAGAAAGGGAATTTACCTTAAAAACCTGAGATCCTGGTTCGTTATAGGTTTTGGCATTTTTGGCCATCAGGTCAACGTCCTTGGCCATCGCAACAACAGTTTTATAGAATCCAATCTATTTGAATAAAACAAAATTGAGATGGTCAGAAAACCTAACAGAGTTCTTAAATCTGTTATTTTTTAGAATAATGAATACAACAACAGTCAGGAAGTGAACTGACTACCTGTATTCTTTGAGCGATCGTTCGCAGATCTATTGGCTCCTTTATAATGGCATAGTAGTCTGGGTAATGCTAGGGAAGACAGACAAATTGAAAATGATGAAATACAGAACAGTAGTGCTGAATCACAAGGAGAAGGAAACAGACTTCACACAAATAGTCTTGGATTAGAATCAAAATCTGAATAAATGGGTTCAACAACATGAAGCTTTCTCGTGTCCTATATTGTTATGTTTTGTTATTTGTGATCTGCAACTATCAAGTGTGTGTGTACCAACCTTAGCTGTATCAGCTGAAGTCTAAAAACTACTCAAGGACTTACCACTTTGGAAGGCAGTTTCTGGAACAGTTCACTGACCAGACGCCCTGAGGGATCAGTGTGAGACACTATAGCCTCCAAGAGTTGCTCCAGCACTTCCTTCAAACTGCCAGCTGAGGTCTGACAGATAAATATGCATGGATGAGTTCTACCCCAGTGCTGTGATCCTTCTTATTAATATTAAAGATAGATTTCCAAAAATACATTCATCCCTAATACAAAAACACATCTAAGTTTTAAAATCTTTGAAAATATATGGTTCATTTAGTAAAATGAGCTGCACTTTTTTCCCCAGTCTTTGTCATAGAGATTGACTGATTATCTCCCTGGCTAATTATTAGATCCAACATTCAGTATTTTTCCAATTATTGGTATCGTTGTATCTTTTTAAATTGATTCTATTTCTGATGCGGCCGTCTTTCTATCTGTAGTCATCACTTCAAGGTCTCAATCAAAGTAGGCAAAACGGCAAAAATGTTTACTTTTAATTAAGCATATGCAAGACAAATAAGTAAAAGCATTTCACTAAGTTTTATGTTGAGATCTTGTGTTCTGAATTTTGACAAGATTTATTTTTTCCTTGCAAATGCATGTTGGCTCTAAATATTAGTTATCAGTACCCTTAATTAATAGTAATAATCGGTAATTGCTCCCAAAAATATGCCATATGCACACATAAGCTAAGCTAAGAAGTGACAACCTTAGAAGAAGGGCAAGTCAGCAAAACATGCAACAAAGACAAGAACTTACCTCATCTTCAGCTGACATGGCTGGATTATCCATCATATCATCTTCATCATCCTCATCTCCATCTCCAGGCTGCACAAACTCATTCCTTGTTTGCAAATATACTTGCCACAGCTTGCATGCAGCTTGATACTCCTCAGTGTCACTCTAAGTCATTGAAAATGAAAAGGAAAAAGAATCATATGCCATTGCTGATAAGATGTGCATAACACAATAAAAGCTGGAGATAATTCAAAGGGTAGCTTCATACTGTAAATGTCCTTTTGTACTATATATTTTATACATATTTGATTATTAGGAAAAATTATGAAAAAGAATACCAGCTACTTTTGAAATAATTCTAGTACTGACAATAAGAAACAACTGATGCTACACTGTACTATTTTTATGGCTTTCAACAATTAGAATAATATGGGCTAAACAAAATACATGTAAATTATCTTAACCACAAACAAGCCACTGGTGGAAATGAAAAGTTGTTGTTTTGTCTTTACCTTGTAGAATGATCTGGCATTGTTGAACATGAGCTGAAAATCTGCAGTAAGCTGCTCCACGTCACTATAATCTTCTGACTTCAGTTTATACTGAATTTTTGTCATATCAATCGGCTGGGCCACCATTTCGTAATAATCAGGCTGATTCCTAAAATGAAGAACAAGGGAGCACAAACATGAACATTTTCTCTGAAATTATGCAATTTATTTATTGCGTGCATTTGTTGTGATAAGCGGCTGGGGCGTCACCCACCCAACTGTCGGATTGACAATCTTGACCAAAAAAAATAAAATAAAAAATGCAGAAATACACAGTATGTGATGGTAGGTTTCCTTTGAACTTCCGGTAATACAATAACTAGCATGACCCAAGACTTCATAGTACTATACCTCCTCTTTGGTACCCTCAGGAAAACTTCAGAAAGTTGCCTCCCTTGATCATCCTTGTGGTCCCTCACAGCATTGAACAG
This sequence comes from Amphiprion ocellaris, assembly GCF_022539595.1. Taxonomy (NCBI): domain Eukaryota; kingdom Metazoa; phylum Chordata; class Actinopteri; family Pomacentridae; genus Amphiprion; species Amphiprion ocellaris. Next base: position 29,500,359 of record NC_072770.1, on the reverse strand, counting down.
TTCATGGCATACAGCAATCTAGGAGGTAAAATGTAAAAACAAAACAAAAAAAACACCAATGTAAAACACTTACAAAAGCCCACATAAAGTAAGAGGAGACCCCACATCACTTAAGATCGTTATCACGCATACAACCCTTGGTACTATTAAATCCAATAATAAAAAAAGTGCATTTACAGTATCTACTGGAGGAACATTGGAGATTCTTCTTCTTTTCCTGCCACTTCCAGGAGTCGAGGAGGAGGCATCATCGAGGTCTCCCCCTCCGCTGATGCTGCTGGAGGGAGAAGTGGCTCTCCTTCTCTTGGAGTTCGCAGACATCGCTGGCTGGTTAAACAACAGGCTAGCCCGCTAGCTAAAAAGGCGAAAAAGATATTAAAGTTACTCCTGATGTTAGTCCGATTAATTTAACATAAAGGAGACGGCAATCGTTCGCTCCCCCATTCAAAACAAGTCTCCAACTGAAACAAGTGCTAAATTGGTTAGCGTTAGCACCGATTGGTTGTATGAAACAAAGCAAACAACCGGGCGGCTGTTAGCATGTTATCCTAGCTGGCTTGCCGCTTTTCTAAAAACACAAGCAAGTTTAAAATTACATAGTTTCCAAAAAATACATAGGCGCTGGGAGAATGAACAAAGAAACCGACTTTCAGGAAGAAATCTTACCCAAATCTCAGCAAAGGTTGCCGTAATTCCCTGAGCAAAAATGTGTATTGGCTAGCTGGCTAGCTAGTGTTGTTTGAAAACTCCTGCTCGGAAGTTGAGGCTGTATTGTGTGAGGTGAAGAACACAGCGCCGCCTCAGGAGGTGCTGCCCCCTACAGGTCAGGAGGAATAACGCACCCCGCCACATACACAAGTTAGACAACATGAATGCAGCTTTAGTATAACGTTAATATTAGGTCGTTTTCTGTTCCGGAAAAAACTATTTTAAAAACAAATTTACAAAGACGTAAGTATTTAAAAACATTGAATTCAACGCATAATGTTGATATATTTCTGTGGACTGTAATATTTTCAATATCTTTTTACAAAAATGGTTAGTGTTTTTGTCTATATATGCCATACCATACAGATGAGGTCAACCAGCATAAAATGTGAAGAAAGATTTATGCGGCTTAAAAACAAACAGTGGAACCATAAACCCAAATCAACAGTAGCGTAATATTATCTAGCCTTTATTCATCCCGCAGTGGGGGAATTTGCAATCTTACAGCAACAAAGATAGTGCAAAAAAAGTAGTACAAAAATGAAACAAACCAAAATAAATGTAAGTACTAACATCTAGAAATAACAGTATTGCACATATCAGCGGTGTTGCATGGATATTTTGATGAATAGAAATAGTGAGAGAATGTTAATATTGTACTGATTATTACCTATATTGCACAAATTGTGCTTAAGTACAGGAATAACGATATAGCATATATTCTAGTATATGTAGAAAAATAGATATTGCACAGTGTTTTTGAAAGTAAGAAATATTTATACGTCACAGCATTGGTTTGCCATGCAGCATTTTCACAATATTTCCTTTCATCAGCCACTGTGATACAGTAGACAAGTTCAGAATCGTCGGAGTTTCTGCAGATTGAGTTGAACATAGAGTCTGGCACCAGCCTGGCTATATACAGGAAGAGATCGGCTTTACTGCAGATAAACATGAAGTGAAAAATAATTTCGACTGGAGGATGCGGGCATCGATCCCGCTACTTCTCGCATGCTAAGCGAGCGCTCTACCATTTGAGCTAATCCCCCATTTTCGGTATGTACGTTGTATTCTGTCAGTGCCGCGATAATAAAACACCAGCATATACATGTACAGTACAGCAACAGTGAGTGTAACCCTGTGGCAAATTATCTAAATATTATAACCAAACACAAATGCTTCAAAAATACCATATTAAAACACAGACCTAAACGTAGAAACTTAGAGAAACAAAAATGAATACACCTGCAATCACTGACACATAAGTTAGAAAACCTGTGATCACTGAAACAGAATTGAGTAAACTTGTGATTTCCAGTTAGCCTAACTGTATGAATAAGCTTTTAGCCTAACCTGTAGGCATCAGAACCTTCTCAGCTTTGGACCAATGGGCTGTATGTCTGTATTACAAGTAGCTGAAGTTTTTGACTGCACGACTTCCCAAAGATGGAAAAGGACGAAGTAAGTTTGGTATATTATATTTAATGTGCACTTGAAGATTGTACGTACGTACGGGTTGAAGGGGACTGATCTACTGTGTATTGACAAGTCGGTTTGAAAATTTATATTGGAGGATGCGGGCATCGATCCCGCTACCTCTCGCATGCTAAGCGAGCGCTCTACCATTTGAGCTAATCCCCCACATACGTTCTCATAGACCAATAGTGAACACCAGCATATATACGTACAGCGACAGTGTGCGTAACCCAGCGGCAAATGATCGAAATAGTCACACCTCTCAGTAAAAGCAGTAAAAGCAGTAAAAAAAGGGGGAAAAATTTGAAAAAAAAAAAAACCCAAACTTGCTGGAAATCTGGCTGCAAGGATGGCCAGAAAAGATGGTGAAATACTGAAATGTTCAAAATAATACTTTTGTTAAACAAAAATTCTGGTAATTATTTATAAAATACATATTTTCGGTGGATTAAAATACTATAAAACTGCAATTTTACAATGACAAATTGTGACTTTTTTATGTGGGCATATTTATGTATTTTTCTTTACAGTCAATATGTAAATGAATACTTTTTGCAGTGATTTTATCAGAATGTGTCATTTAACAGTGAAAACCTGTAAAATAAACCTTTTCAGTCTTTTATTTTTCAACATCCGTGAAAATAACTATATTTTTGCTGATTTTAATACGCTTTTAAAAATAGGGTCATTTTACAGTCAGACCTTGTAAAGGAACAAATTACCATTTGTAAACATACAGATTTTTGAGGTTAACATTATTTATAGTTTTGGCCTGTTTTTGTTAACAGTTAATGTGTGAATTCATATATTTCCCTGTGATTTCACTAGCTATTAATTATATTTAAGAAAACTAGGAAAATCTGCAAAATAACAGCAAATAGTTGGCAAAAGAAGAGGAACACCTTTCAATATACTAAAACAAAAATGGCACAGTAATCCTAATAAAAGCAAATGCATTTGAGTGGATTGTTCAACCTTTAAAGTCTATCAGAGATATGGTTTGGGCTTTTGTTCTGATATTTTCAGATCTTGGTGCTATTTGTCTGTCCACACCCTTTAACTTGACTGTTCAGGCCCCACCCTGCACCTCCTGTGGTCCCCTGACATCCAGGGCCCAGGTGGGCTTCAGGAAGCCTCCCTTCAGTGTGGTGACTATTTGGAGCAGTGAGAGAAAGAAAGCAGGGCGTTGCCTTAAGATTAGTGGAGGAAAGAGAGCTTTAATTCCCTATAAGTTTACATTCTATCGACGTTAAAAACACTAATCCTCTTTCATTCTGGGGCATGTTGTCAGTCTGAAAAGACTTTGAGAGGGTGCAGGCTGTTCGTGTCTCTGCAGGGCTGCTTTTTTTGATAAATTATTCACAGTGATTCCTGTTTTGGAAGAGAGGAGGGGGGGAAGCCTTAAAATCTTGTCTGCATAACCTGCACATTCTGCTGTGTGCCCTCTCCATATTGCAAGAAGCTCTTTCAGAAAAATAACAAGCAGATGTCCAAAAATTAAAAAAAAAAAAAAAAAAAAAAAAGAAGCTCCTTCACATGCAACAGACGGTGGCTGCTGGACTATCATAAGGTGAATCGCAGATCACGTTGTTCAGAGAACAGTGAGTGATTTTGTGCTGCACTACGTCCACAGACGTCTGGTTTTCTTGACGTCAGGAGAAAGTCTGAGCGGACCGAGCGCTGCGCACAAGAGCACAGCAACCACATCACTCCCAGAGGAAAGGAGAGCGCATCACAGCTACAGATCGCCATTTAGGTACGTTTCTATTTCACTCATACGATCTTTGACGCGCTCCATCAGCCGTGTAGTTGTCTTTATACTGTTAAACCAGGTGCCCTCGGTGCGCTTCCATGTCGCATGTCCGCAGCCTCCAACCGGGGACGATGCCCGCCTGCCTTCATTTGACTGCCGTACCCTTGAGCGCTGCAGTGTGGCTCGCACACCCACACCGCCTCTTCGCCTGCACTTGCACGAACACCACCACGGAAAGCATTTCACTCTTACACGCATGTTGCACCGGCAAAAGCTTTATTTTGTTTCGTTTCTTCATTTCCATTCAAACTCCCTGCTTGCTTGTCATTCACGCCCTGCAGCCTCAGTGCAGAGCAGTGGAAGACAGTTCCCACTTTGTAGTATTTGCAGATTTTTCTCCCTCTTTCTCTCTCCCTCATAGCAGCCTAATTGTTTGAAGCTTCAGTTGTTAAATATAGCACAGGTCCCCCAGCTGGTATCTGCCTCCAATGACCATGCGTTTGTTTTTGCGACGGTATATGGTCTCCTTTTTCTTGCTGCACTGTTTGCCCTACTTTAAAGCTGTTATTGGTTGCTATTTATTGTTGCAAGGAAAGAGGCCTGTAGTTTTTGTGCACTGTGGTATTTGGTGAGAGCTCAGAAGTCTTGTTAGTGTACAAGTTTATTTTGGTCTTGATCTGTTTCACGTTGATGCTTCTGCCTCTTTAACATCCTCTACATTGGACCCAGCTCTAAGCACTTTAGCTCTAATCTAATCTATTCTATAATACTAGAATAAATGTTGCAAAAAAAAAAAAAGTAAAAGGCGTGCAGTATGACAGAGGTTTCTTTTACTTTCATTTGTGGTCGTCGTGCACATGAATAGAAACACACTTGTTCTCTTGTCGTTCAGTGCAATGCAGCTTCTCAAAAATGCAAGCAAAAGCAAAAGTAGTTAATGAGGAAAATCAGAAACTGTAATGTATGAAATAAATGCAATGGCAGACTACTTTCTGAAGTTTAAATGCTGTTAATAAACATTGCAAGAGTGCATAGATTGTAACATAATACCTTTATTTCTGCATATTACATCTCCACTCTGTGTTGGAATGGTGATTGTAATAGAGGAAGAGGTTAAAAACTTGCTGTGCTACACCAAAGCTTTATGTCTTTAAGGGGTTTATATTGTCTGAAGACATTAAAAGTTGCTATTCAAATCAGTGAATTCATCATCAGTTAAATGTAGCATGATCCGTATAATTGAAGATTTATCTATTTGGTTGCACATGGGGTTGGTTGAAACTTAATTGTGCACACTTTGAATTTGTTCTGTCTCCCCCCTCCTGAAGCTGTAGTGTGGTGAATCCGATCAGCGTTGTATGATGCCTCTTGGAGAGGATGGAAATGGATGGAAAAAGAAGACATCGGACATCAAAGAACATTATGACTTCAAAGAAGTGCTGGGAACGTAAGTAGCACCGACAGTTTAGTTCTGTTGTCAGAGGAAGGCTGGATGACCAACTGGATGACCCTCTGAATAAATCACTTTCACTGTGTTTCATTGGGTTGATTGAGTTATGGGGACGTCTTTCAGAAAAGATGTAATGCTCTTGATTTAAAAAAAAAAAAAAAAATTGTTGCGTCATTTATCTCTTTTGCACTGGTTCTGCTGAAGGCTCAGCAGTGGGTGGCTGGAAACCTTTAATAAGGGAATCTGAAACAACTAGATACCAAAATAAACAGGCTTCTTTGTGCATCTTCTCGCAAAATTTAGCGCTTCTTAACTTCAACACAGCCAACTTCAAATAAATTAACAGCCTCATATTGTGCAAACATCCCCACCAGCCTCCTCAATATATGTGTGCATTTCTGTAATTTACTGTTAAAGATTTTCACATATTTTCATCTACTACAGTAGGTTTTGATAAAATTACTTCAAAGACAACAGACACACAACTACTGTCAAGTTTCTAGAGCTTGAGACCACGTAGTGAAACTGACATCTGTAGTCTGCAGTGTGTGCTGGAATTTAAGGCTGCTGGCAGATAACAAAGTACTTACACAACTTACAGAGCTGAAGAAACAGAGACCCTTTTCATCCATCTATCCGTGCTGTCAGGGCTGCAGAATTTGACTCACACTTGTCATGTTCTTGCCCACTGTTGGATGCTGACTCAACTGTTTGCACTACTCACAGCACTCCCATCAAATCAACTTTTCAGTAAAGTTTAACTTCAATTATATGATTAAAGTAGTCAAAATTAGTGTCAGTCAATTGCATATATGAAAATAAAAGCATTATATGAAGCTAGTTTTGGATTTGATGACTTTCTTACAGCTCTATTTACTGCTGACCAGAGCTAAGAAAGGGCAATGCTTCTGGAAATGTGGCAGTAAGTAAATTAATTCCTGTTTTCTAGGACAATCCAATGTTTGTGAAGATGTTACACTTTTAAAAACTCAAATGAATTATTGTGATCAAAACAAAATGGCAAAAACATCCAAAGGCCGATTCCTATAAGCCGTTTCCTCTCTCTTTCTATTTCATTTATCTCTTGTAAAGCACCAAACGCTGATCTAAACCAGCCTTTGTGGATCTAGCTTGTTTGTTGTGATGCTTACAATGCTCCTGATGCATGCTTCTCTTGTGTATGAAAGTTTTAAGATGACACATTTCATGTTTCCTAAAACTATATAACTAAATTCAGTACTTTGTTTTATCACCCACCAGTTCTATATATATTTATCACAGCATGACATCCTGAATATGACCTCTCTCTCTTCATCCTCTCCACACGTGCCTGTGGGAATCAGCTACGCCTTTATTTGATCATGTGATGAATCACACAGCAGATATACAGTAAAAGACAGCTGTGTGAGCTCCCAACTTGGGTAAATAAGAGAAAAGTTTGGCTGCAAATACTGGCTGCAATTTGCCTGAAAAACTGTCAGAACTCGAGTTCAATCCACCCATGTAAAATCTGTTGGAGCATTATATTTCCTGCTGCCCTAACATTCACCCTGATTACATGTTGTTATCGCTACAGAGTCAGGAATGGGAAATACATTTTCAGTCTTGATTTGGTAAGTCTTCATTTTGCAATAAACTGCTAAATGAATCTCCAACCAGCAGGGTAAAGGTTGTCTGGCAGCCACTAATGATGAGGGCTGGACTCATGCAGACCTGTGACTGCACTCTCCAGGGGGACAGGATTGAGCCCAGATGGTCAGGGGGCACCTCTCCACCCCCAAATCGAGTACAAGTGACCTAGCACTCGTCCACCTGTGATAACACGAGTGTGCCATATGTAGTGTGGTTGTTTTCTTTCTTCCTGGAATCACACCTGCTTCCCCAGAGAGCCAGCACAGAATCAGATATTAATGACTGCACAACTCTGGTCCATGTCCAAAAAAGTGAAATAGCAGTGGGCAGATAGATGAGACTGTCTGGTTATCTCCAATCCTGCAAGAGGACAGCAAATAGAGCTGTGCAGTGCTGTATGCAATGCACTCTGACTGGCAAACTGTGCATTTGAGAGCTCATGACAGCTGCTGAATGTTGATAACTCCTGCTGTGATTCCACTAAGACTTTATGGGAACTTAAAACAGCGATTGTAATTTAAAGTATGATATTAAAAGTTATATAACAAGGACTCGGTGAGTGACTTGCCAGAATAGTATGTTCCCTTATTTCATGAAAAAAAAAAGAGTAGACAAATCTGTAGTAATATTCTTTCCCTCCTGTCACTATAGCTGGACCTGGCAGAGGGCAGAATTAATGTGTTGACGGAAAGCTCCTTATGCTCGGAGAAAAGATTACAGAGGAGCTTTATCCAGGACTTCAGTGTGTGAAGTTAATTGATTTATGTTGAAATATTATATTCAGATCCGGCTAATCCTCACAGTTCTACCTCTGTTTGGAGTCCACTTGAGGACACACTGTCCTCATGGTAGGGTTAGCAGATGAAAAAAGCCCCCCCACTCTGCTTTTGTTATGTCTGTCTTGCTTTGGAGACAGTTTTCCACTTTTATTTGTGATTCTCATTAACATTTTTCTCCTTTAACAATGTGATTTATCTGGGATGAAAGCAACGAAACTAAGTATACAGCTTTGATATCACTTTACAGAAAGCAGTGATGGTATTACAGATTGGAAATGTGAACATAATGGCTGAAAGGAAAGACAAAAAGCGAATAGTTGTGTTTCATTGTGGACATTGTGCTTTTGAAAATATGCCACTTTTATTTTCAGTCAGATTAAAAGGTAGATAACGAAGTAGAACTCGATCAAAGCTGGATTTTTGGTGCTGATGCTCATACAGAATTTTAGGGAGTGAAAAAACAGTCAGATATGGATTTATTAACTTTCTGTGAAGACACCACTATACTACGCACCATTGTGTATTCCGCTGTGATATGTACTCTGCTACATGTGCTGCAGACAGTGCTGAGAGTACTGTGACACACTGGTCAGACTCAATCTATCTGTTGACACAATTTCTAAAGTACCTTAAGCATCTTTCTGCATTATGTTCTGTAAAACACATTGCATACATATACACGACATGTATGCAACATATATGCAAATACGTTGTATTCCAGATAGGCTATTAGCGGCCAACTGATGTCAATCGATCTGTAGTCCAGAAGCAGCAAAGTCCAGCTGATAATTAACCTAGTTTATCTCTTTTTGAATCCATACAAAAACTGAAGTGTCACCAGATGATTAAAGCAATAATTTTTTTTGTCTCTAGGAGGTACAAAGCAATGAATTGTGTTTAAACAAAGCTCAGGAGTAAGAACATTGTGTTTTCTTTATTTGCCTGGCTGTAGCTATACTGTACCATACTTAGACATCTCATATGAGTTTTCTCACTAAACTATACCTGTCACCTCTAAAAAAATGTTCAAGTCAAAATTTGTTGATGCTTGAGCAGCATTGCGACTCCCTTCACAATGAAAAAGGTGAAATGATATTTACCAAAATGTCCTGAATGCTCTGCTTTTAATGTACTTTCATTCTGTGTTTGTTACATTTGCATTCAGGAGCTTAGTGGACAGACCTTTGCTGGATTATATTTTGAGGTCATGGTCACGTTGCGCAAAGATCAAGTGACTAATGTGGAGTCTCCAGAGTTGTTGTGGAGTCATATCTCTGTTGTTTTAGCCCCAAACAAAGGTGTAACACAGAGTCTGGCTTACTCAGGTTTTGTGTTTCGAGGCCGTAGTCGCCCAGAGTGTATTTTTAAAGGCTGACGATGGGAGCAGAGAGTGTAGCATCTCAGCCATTGCTGCAGTTCTTCTGGGCTGTCATCAGCATAATTACTAAGTGTGTTGGCTTCTCTAACATCTCCATCTTTCATGGACACTGACATCTTGGATGTCTTCCTTTTACAGTTTGATTAAATGTCCAATGAAATTACTTGGTTTAATGTGTTCATGTATGAATTAGGATGTTGCTGCTTGACTTCACGTTATGAGGAATAATCTTGTGCATGACCGTTCCTTCATTTTATGAGTCCTGCAGACAGAGATATCCTCATGAGCTGGCAGCTTGAAAGAAAATAAGAGCATGGAGCTCAGTTAACGAATACGTTTTAGACCACAATACAGCAGTAAAAAGTGTTGTAATCTTCCATGGCAGAATACTTTGAAAGTTTATTCCTGATGCTCGGTTCTTCTGTTGGATCTGTCTATCATGAATACATGATACAGCGTGGGTTGTGGAAGAATAAAGCAATGAGTGTACGATCAGCCAACCCAAAACAATGAGCCTAAAACAGCCCAACCAATAGTATTTGACCCAATGTTACAATGTTGTTTTATTGAGATTCAATTTAATTTAAAGAAGAATATTTGCCATGCATGATAGATGGGGAAATATTGGACTCTAAATGAGATGACAGCTAGAAAATGAACCTTAACTTGACAAAGATACAAAGGTGTAAAATATGGGATCAGTCAGTTTTAAGAGCTCTTCAGTGCAGTCCAGGTAGATAATGATTTGCAGCATAAACATCATGTCTATTATGCAGCACTGAACACTGTTAGAAAGCCCTCATGCTGGTTGGCTTGTTTGTAGTGGAGCAGAGGAGTTAAGAGGTTTGACCTACACATGACTTTACCAGAGTAGATGGAGGACATACAGTTATACATTTGTTAGTGAATCGTCCAGTCCCAAGCCTCTCTGATGTGAATGTATGAAGCTATTTTTGCATCACAGAAATAGATCTGGAGATTGTTTTGAATGGGATTACACTGTTTGTCCACACAGATCCACTGTCTCTCTTTCTGAAACATACACACTTACGCACACGCAAAATGGATTAGGCTAAAATAGGAATGTTTTTTTTTGGACTTGGAGGCATGTTGTGCTTGCAGGGAGTGCTTGTATCAGGTGAGATCGATAGACTGATGGATGCTTGTGGCACTTTGCAACAGGTCCAAGGAGGCGCTTCATGAAGACATCTGTTATGTTTTAATGATGGAAGCTACAGCAGCCAAGAAGAATGTAGGAAACCGACTTAATAGTTAATTTACAAATATCTGTATCAACACCTCTTAATGTAGTTAACTAGGAACACATCACGCTCAAAATCATAATCAGAAATTGTCAAAAGAAGCCTTGAGGGCAAATAGCAATAGCACACTGATCATTGTGAAAACAGCGTGAGACACTGTTAGCGATATGAGAATGTGTGAATCAATATTTGTCCATATAGACAGCTGGGATTACAGTGCATGTCTTCACCAAGTTGCGTGTGTGTGCGTGTGTGTGTCTGTCAGAGAGACCCATGCTGTCATGCATGTGTTCATGCTGTGCTACTGGCTTTGGGGCAAGCATCATCACTCTGGTACAGATGCATGATTGTCAAGGAAAAAGCAAATCTATCTATCTATCTATCTATCTATCTATCTATCTATCTATCTATCTATCTATCTATCTATCTATCTATCTATCTATCTGTCTATCTGTCTATCTGTCTATCTGTCTATCTATCTGTCTGTCTGTCTGTCTGTCTATCTATCTATCTGTCTATCTGTCTATCTATCTGTCTGTCTGTCTGTCTGTCTGTCTATCTATCTATCTGTCTATCTGTCTGTCTATCTGTCTGTCTGTCTGTCTGTCTGTCTGTCTGTCTGTCTATCTGCCTATCTGTCTATCTTCTCAAAGTTTTGTCTCTTTGCAAAAATGTCCAAATGTCCAAAGATCAAAAATGTGCTGTGACAGTCTTATTCATATACAGAGAAACAGCCGAGCTGACAGATGCATCAGCTATGAGTCTTGAGACCAGTGACTCATGTGAAACTTATTTATTAACATTTCCTAACAGCAAGTCAACGTGTGTGCCAGGATTATTTAATTGGCATTAAACAGATTTATGTGGTCTGGTTGCTGGTAGAACAGAGAGGATGTGTTTTCAATCGAAAAAGGCTTGACAGCAGAAAACACCTTTCTTTTTCCTGTATTTTACTGTTGTCCAGTGGTCAGATGTCCACATTAGCTCTTCATAAAATCTCATTAGTTCAGAGCAACAGCTACAGAGCCTTCCTCTCTGTGTTCCTCTCCAAAACCCGTTGAGAGCCCACCCCTACTATGTCTCCAAGGAGAAATGAGCAACTGGATGGTTAATTACAGTGTGTCTCATGGCAACAGTAGCAAAGTGTGTGTGTGTGTGTGTGTGTGTGTGTGTGTGTGTGTGTGTGTGTGTGTGTGTGTGTGTGTGTGAGTACATACATCCATGAACGTCCTTTTCTGGCTCTCTCATTTGCTCTCACTCACTCTGTCACTCACAGATATTTAGTGCAATGATCAGTTCAGCTCATGCAGCCACATATTCACACTTATAGCTAAAATTATGTTAATGTTTAGGCATATTTGTTTCTTCTATAAAGAAAGGCGTCAGTCAAAATCTAATACTTACTGTAGTATAAGCAGGCCACACATCTAAGTGACATCTTTTACTCTAATGATTGAGGAAAACATTTGGATTGAACTGTCATTCTGGTGTCAAAGGTTTAACTCAAGCGGTTGTGATAAAGATAAAATTACAAAAAATACAGATGTGGTAGCTAACGCTGTCATTTTGTTTTCCCCATTGCTATTATATGTCTATTGTGATTTAACTCTCTATGCTGGAGGCAGTAGTGTGAGCTAAATGCTAACATCAGCATGTGAACATGCTCATAAGCAACATGCAGTTATATAATATATGCCATGTTCACCATGTTGCAGTGCTGACATTTGCTATCATTTTTCTCTAAAAACAAAGCGGAGGCTGATTTTCTGGTTTATTTTTTGGTTGTTTCAACTTGATTGTGGCACTTGACAGTAATACATTTTTGCACCAACATCTGTTGCGATTTATCCAACAACTGTCACAACATTTTAAGAAAAAACAAAAAAAGGTCCACATTTTGGTCACACTAGTTCATGTTGGAGGATAACAAAATAGGCCTCATCTTCTGGAAAATAAAAATGTTGGTACAAAATTTAATTAGCAATAGTTGCTGAGATATTTAGGTCTGAACAAAAGTGTTGGAATGACTAGAAGATGAGTCAACAGACTGGTAGTGCTGGTAGTGATTGCTAGTTTAGCTTTAAAATGATATTCTTCTGTTATCACAGGTGAATCTGATTATTTTGTTGTTTTAAATTTTTTTGTTTTTTTTAAAGCTTCTATGTAAAGCCTTCTCCTAAAATAAGAACATTTCCGGCAGATATGTTGTTAACAGTGATGAGATATTGCTCATATTTCCACAATAAAATCACATATCAAGGGTGCTTCCCATCTGTCTCTGTCTCATCCCATTGACACCCAATAGGACTAAACAGTTTTAACTGACAGATATGTGAGGTTTAGCACTTCAGTCCCTCCCATTAAACTCTGGCTATAAAAGCTGCAGACTTAAACACATTAAAATGCTTTTATGAATCGATGAGAATTGGAGCTTTATGTAATTTCGCTCTTGAGATTATTTTAGGGAGGTTTTAAAAATGAAACTGGAGATGTGTGAGATTTGTCTCTTCTCTTGTGCATCAGCTTCACTATGCAAACGTTTCTACTGCACTGGTTCGTTGAGCACAAGATGGCCACGGTACAAAGCCATCTCAAGGATTACCACAGATTCACACTGAGCATTTATTATGGAAAGATGATGAGGAGGGGGGGAAAAAAACACATTGAGAGGAGGTGTACTGAGAGACAGGCAGGACGCACAATAACTCCTCAGCTCTGTAGTCAACTGGAAATAAACATTAAAAGCAGAATAAATCCAAAGTGAGACATGTTTGCCTCCTTATCACATGGTTGCCATTAGTAACCGCATTTTCAAGTCTGTATCCTTATATCTGAGGTTGCAAAGTGAAGTAAAGTTATCCCCATTAAGATACTCACACTCGGAGTGCTGGAGCTCCGGGTGATATTTTCTCAAACTTGAACGTCAGTTGTGTTCTGAGTGACAGTGCTGTTTCACACACATGGAAAGGATCCTGTGGTTGCTAACAATGTTCGTGCATTCAGGCCTCCTCCTGAGCTCCCTCCCACGCGCCTGTGGGGAGACTGTGTAAATACACACTATTCTCCCTCTCATCATCACCAGACCATAATCTATAATGCAGTCTAGTCTCCCTCGGATACAGCTACACTACATTTACTCTATCTATTATTGAATGGATTAAAAATAGTTTTTTTTTTTTTTAAAGCAGCTTCCATTCCTATAAATGTCTCTATGTGGCTGTTGCTTCACCTCCCGAGTGTTTTCTGAGCCCTCCAAAAACCTCTCGGTAATGTCACCATTTTGAATTATTCATCTAAACACCACTCACGCACACACGCATGCACCTACGCCACACAAAACACAAACCCTGATGGCTGGATGCAGAACATTAGAGGATGCGGGGTCGCAGAGAAGCAGCTTTTAGAAGATGATGAAAATATCACGAGTGGACTGGACCTAATTAGTGTGGAAGTCAACCAGGAGCATACCTTTGCACTGAAATGATATTCATACAAAAATATTAACAGGAAAAGCTCTAAAATACACTAAATTTACTCTTCTTTGTTGCCCTTTCATTCCATTGTGGCCTATAGATTAAGAGGAATGACTCCTAATTTTGGTTTCCACTCCATTTAACACCACACTCCCACATATGTTTCATTTATTGTCTAACATGTTTGTTTTAGGGGCGCGTTCTCCGAGGTGGTTCTAGCAGAGGAGAAGAGGACTCAGAGGCTGGTAGCCATCAAGTGCATCCCCAAGAAAGCTTTGGAAGGCAAAGAGAACAACATTGAAAATGAGATCGCAGTACTACACAGGTGAGGTCCCTGAAGTTCACTCGCTGCTCGATGCTGCTATCTTCACGCCCAGCAGGAGGACTCGCTGACTCTTCCAACAATGCATGCACAGATGCAGAATATATATGCAAGGGGTCAAGTGAATGGGCGACTAAATGCATGGTGTCAGTAGAAACAGTAGGATTGTGCACCGGAAATGTCAGGAGTAAAGAAGATAGGCCTATTTTTAGTGTCCCTGTTGCCAGGGCAACAGCACACAGAGGCGGAGATGGTGTGGAGTTCCCCGCAGCAGTGTACTGAAGAAAGAGAAAGAGACATAGAGGGTGGAGAAGTGGAGAGAGGGGGGGAGGTAGGGTTTGATATAAGGGGAATGATGCGGGAGAATGAGAGGAGAAAGAGTTTGGCTAAATATTTAAAGTCACAATTAAATAAGAGAGCCACGAGAGGAATCAAGGAAGTTTAAAGAAAAAAAATAATGAGAGAGAAGAGAGAGGGATTCTCTCATTCTGCTGAAAGTCTCATTAGCTCTCCTCAGCTGCTGTTGTGTTAGTGATGGTTCATATGCTCTCAACTTGACTCGTGAGCCAAGAGAGATGCTCAACCGTCTGTCGGCTGGTTCATAACAATAAACCATCCAAATAAAGAAATTTGGGTGAGCGAGACTAACATTTGTTTCAGTCATATTGTTAAATCCTGCAAGCTGTTCTTTGATAGCTTTCCCAGCTGCAGACACATGTTACTCACAACAGGAGGGAGTCCATCTAAAGCAGAGCTGGGAGGTTTTGTCATTATGTATTTTTTATGTTAAAACATAGGTTTAATCTTAGTTTACTGCTGTGCTCTCCATAGTAAAGACAGAACAGAACTTCTCTAAATGTGAATTACGCAGCAAGAATGCCATCTGGTGACCAATTAACAGTAAGCATTGGAGAAGTGTTCATTTCAAAATGCAGTAGATTTATAATAATTTCTGTTCATTTATCGTCTGCAGAATCAAACATCCCAACATTGTGTCGCTGGAGGACATCTTTGAAAGTACATCCCACCTATATCTTGTCATGCAACTGTGAGTTTTCCCTCTTTTGTTACACAAGAGCCAATTATATAATAGAAAGTGTGCAATTCTCACACACTGTACTGTGAAATAACACTGAAATATTTTATTTGATTCTGTTAATTGACATATATTTTGTTTCCAGCTTCTCAAATGTAGCTATTTGCTGCTTTTCCCTGCATGTATGGATATAAAAGTTTATGTGGTTTTGCTATTTTGAAGGTTTGGGATGTTGATCTGACATAACAAGATATAAGCTTGCAAGGGACCTGGCAACTTGTGATGGTCAATTAATTTACACTTTTCCCTTATTTTCCTTCAAGCAGCTTCATATCAAGACTCCATGACAAACTCCACTAAATGATTAACGAGTCTTGCATGATTTTGCACAATTTACTAAAAGTCAGCATACAATTGGTAGCTTCTTAATCGAGATAATAAAAATTGGTTTCCACAGATATTGCTGCAGGTTTGTGAAGGCTGGTCCCCCAGAAGGCATTTCACTAACCTAATAATTAACTGATTAATCCAAAGAATTGTTGCTAGATTTTTCAATTAAAACATCTTTTGTTGCAGCCCAAATTCGACACAAATGGCCACGAGTATTGATAGTAAAGGTAGAGGAATATTCAGCTGTTGTTCATGATTTTTACCCTGCAGGGTATCTGGAGGTGAGCTGTTTGACAGAATTGTGGAGAAAGGTTTCTACACAGAGCGAGACGCCAGCCAGCTCATCCACCAGATCTTGGATGCAGTCAAATATCTCCACGACATGGGCATCGTCCACAGAGATTTGAAGGTATCTGAATCCGGAGAAGGCAGGAACATAACAGCTCTATTTGGCTTGCAGTGGGCCATTTTTTTCCATTTTCAAACCCTCCTCTTTGATCCTCCTCCTTGTCTTTGCAGCCAGAGAATTTGCTGTATTACAGCATGGATGAAGACTCCAAGATTATGATCAGTGACTTTGGCCTGTCAAAGATCGAGGGAGCGGGCAGCGTCATGTCCACAGCCTGCGGTACTCCAGGATATGTGGGTGAGGCATTTATTTCCCTGGTCAGCCCGATTCTCCTCACCTTCCCCCTTCTCTTTCATGTGAGCTCAGCACTTACTGTTTCAGCTGATATCCCCTCTTTATTCACCGCGTTGTGAGAGGCTCTTTCATCCACTACTGAGTCAATTGCAAGTGTTTCACAAGAGCTCTCTACCTGTTTAACGTGACCTGTCATATCACATGGTATTACGAAAAGGTCAAGATTACTTGAATTTGCCCTCACTGCTTTTGTGTGTCGTGATTTTTTCCCACTTCATGAACGTGTGCTGGGTGCTTTCACAGCTCCTGAGGTACTTGCTCAGAAGCCGTACAGTAAAGCAGTGGATTGTTGGTCCATAGGAGTTATTTCTTATATTCTGTAAGTCCGATCTCATTCACTTCTGAAAGAATGATGGGTGATCATTTTCAAGCATTAAATGTGTTCCAATCTCGCTCCTTCAGGTTATGTGGATATCCTCCGTTTTACGATGAAAATGACGCCAAGTTATTTGAGCAGATTCTGAAAGCAGAATATGAATTTGACTCTCCATACTGGGATGACATCTCAGATTCAGGTACTGCTAAAATATCTATACATGCAAAAATAATAGATAGATAGATATATAGATATATAGATATATAGATATATAGATATATAGATAGATAGATAGATAGATAGATAGATAGATAGATAGATAGATAGATAGATAGAAAGAATAGCACATGAAAGTGGATTGTTATAACATGAACTTACATTATGTTGGCAGCCAAAGACTTCATTTGTCACCTGATGGAAAAAGATCCTTTGAAGAGATACACATGTGAGCTAGCCCTCCAGCATCCATGGTAGGAAATACTCAGTCTGTGTATCTGTCATGTGTATTCATTCATTTCAATAGTAA
Organism: Amphiprion ocellaris; assembly: GCF_022539595.1. Taxonomy (NCBI): domain Eukaryota; kingdom Metazoa; phylum Chordata; class Actinopteri; family Pomacentridae; genus Amphiprion; species Amphiprion ocellaris. The sequence goes on along the minus strand of NC_072770.1, from coordinate 29,483,155 downwards.
TAATAGCGACGAAGCTTTTGAAGATTTCCAAATATTCACTGGTTCTGTTTGTCAGATGTGAGGTTTTGTTGAAGCATGGTTTGCTCAACAGTGCTAAATAATATCAAGATGCCAACTTGGGATTTGGATTATGAAAGTAAACTGACCATTTTCTTGACTCTTTTTTTTTTGCAATTTATAGACCAAACAATCAATTAAATGTGTAGCTGCTACTTGGGCTGCAAAGTGTTTTAATTATTAATTAATGAGCCCAAAGAAACATCCATTGCTTGTTTCAGCTGACCAGCAGTGCAAAACTTAAAGATTTATCAAAGATAACATATGTGACAAACACATTTGAGAAACTTGGACTAATGTTTGGCTTTTTTCTCAGCAAATGACAGAAACAATTTGGTGATAATTAAAACACTTGCAGATTAATGTTCTGCAGGCTGACTAATTCATTCATGAACTAATGTTTGGCTAATAATGGAGCCAATCAATTACAAAACAGAAGCCCCAGATACGTGCCTCAAATGCCTGTGAATGTTCTTGTCCTTGGTGACTTGCAGGATATGTGGCGACACAGCTCTGGACAAGAATATCCATGAATCTGTCAGCGCACAAATCAAGAAGAACTTTGCCAAAAGTAAATGGAAGGTCAGTGCCTTGGCTGAATCACAGAGCAACCTGCTGAAAAAGCAGAATGAGGATTGGCAGGAGTTGGAGCACATTTTGTATGCCTTCACTGTATTTTCTCTCTCACTAGCTGTCAAACAAAGAAGGTTCTTACTGTTTTTTTTCTTGCTTCCCTCCATACAGCAAGCATTTAATGCCACAGCGGTGGTGCGCCACATGAGGAAGCTGCAGCTGGGCACCAGTCTCGAGGGACCCAGTCAGATTACTCCCACCAGTCCCTGCCATGGACATCTGCTCCCAGAGGAAGAGGAGGAGGAGGACGACGATTTGGGGAATGGAGAGGAGGAGAGCTGTAAGTTTAGCTGTGAATAGCAAATACAATGTGAAACATGACATGACTTATTTACATGGGATTCAAATTTTAATGATGGAAGGTAGTATGAGACATCAAAGGCGTATGGATGTGTGAAAGGAGATTAACTTAAAGTCAAAGTTACTGTATTTGACATTTTTCTGCAGCCATGTTGTAATTATAACTGGGAACACTGAATTTATCTAAAAGCTCTGATACATCTGACTTGTGTGCTAAAAAAACATAACAAATGTATTACTATATAAATAAATATATAAATCCACTCAAATTTAATTAACATAGTGCTGCAGTGTAAATATACAGCATTTTATCCCTCTTTCAGTCAAGCCTTTAGTCACACAACCACCCTGAGCTATCCAGAGAGGTGAACCCTCATAATTTGCAAATCTGGAAGTCTTTCACATCTATATACCTATCCTATATAATGGAAGATGTTTTATCCCCAGCCCTGTTGCAGAGCACTATGCTAAATAAGGAGGAAAACACCATTATAAAGGAAACAGACTTTGACCTGCTAGAATATATGAACACCACAAATCATTTTTGCTCAGTTTTACTGAGGGGTTTGCATCAGAGCTTTGTCCTAAGCTAAGCAGCTGCAGAACTGCTCCAATGCGCTCTAGTATGTATGTCAGGAAGCGTGACGTTCAGTGCTGATTCAGACAGTTTTCACTCCAGTATTATGTTCAGTCTCTTCAAGTTGATCTGCTTATTTCACTACTAAACTAGCCCATACATGAACTGTAAATAAAGTCAATCGCTCGGCAGCCTATAATTTAGTGAAAAGTCAAAACATCGTGATTTTTTTTCTCTCCTGCATCTTTCACAGTCTTTCAATGTGCTTTTAACAAGAAAGTAACACACTGTGAACCACAGCCGAGCTGACAGCAGTGTTCTCAGTCGCTAGTGAGATTAACTCCACCGTTTAAAGGTACCACAGTTCAGCAGCGTCAGTTCACATTGAAAATTTGTTGATGAAGATTAATTTGTACATGTCAGGAAACTTCTCGACCTGCGAGGATGGGAATCATTGAGGGGGAGGATCTGCCTCAGGCAGTGTGTCGCCAGAGCTTAGTTTAAGCTACAGACAGCACTTAGAGAAAGGAGGGAGTTATTTGTGATTGTGTGTCAGGCTAATTTACATCCATCCAGCCATTAGTTATATTTGCTTCACTCTGTAGAGGATGAGGCAAGACACAGGGCACAATTGGACAAGTCATTTCACAGAGCCAACACAAACAGAGACATCCACACATGCTCACACAGTTTAGAGTCCCCAATAAAACTACTATGCATGTCTTTGGACTTTGGAAAACCCAGAAAAAACCCACAATGATGCAGGGAGAACATGGAAACCCTACATAGAAAAAACCCACTGACCATCAGGTTAGAACCCAGTTTGATCCACGATATGGTTACTCTATAAAGGAATGGATAGATTCTCTTTGTGTTTTTTTGTTTACAATGAGAGAAACATTTAAAATCATATCTCTGAAACTGTAAAGTTTGCAGTGCTTGCCCTGGCCCATGTGGTTTTGCTGCCACCATTATAGGAGCACGACACCAGCTGAAAGATACATGAATTCACCTTTAACTTCTTTTCATTCGCTGCTCTGCTCCAACATCCAGTGTCACACTATGAGGACGGTCGTCGCGGGAGCAACGAGGGCAGCACGGATCGGGACAGCCTGAGAAGCTGCACCTACTGCTGCAGGCCAGCCAGTCGCATCTGAGCACAACCTCCTGTTGTCATGGTGACATTGTATCCCTGGAGCGCCCAGAGCCTGTCCGCCCAGTCTGGCCAGGAATGCAGAGTAGATATCAGGCAGTGTCCGCCAGTACATCCACAGCCAGCAGGTCACTGTTACAGTGTGGGCGAAACACACTGTAAGTCTTTGTCCAGAAAAAAAAGAAAAAAAAACGCATCATGAATAAAAGATACACACATTGTTGCAGAATGGTATGCAAGGTCACCTCACATAGATGGAAAGTCTTTCTTTTAAAGGGTCTAACTGTATGATTATCCTTCACAGTGGAACATGCAGTTGGTTTTTGTGCAGCGATATGAGTGTGGCCATTTGGCAGGGTGTGCATTACAAGAAGTGGTTCAGGAAGGGTCTAAGCTCCTGGAGCTTAAATCAGAGGTGAGGCAGTGGCCTGATGGCAGTCTCCTCCATCCTTTTTGTTCTCACATTATCTGTCACATCTACCTCTGATCACAATTTCTGCGTGCCCACATCTATCTGGCCAACTCACTTTACATGAGTGGCAGCTTTCTCCAAAAAATCTGGCCAGACAGGGCAAAAAGAAAAGGGAAATAACTTGTTCTGAAAGCTACTCCTGCATGTCTTTATGCTCTTTACACATCCATGTGACTCATTCCAGTCACCGATCAAATAGCTGTTTAGCTGAATCTCGTTAATCTCAAGGTGTGTCTGTCTTCACCGCCAGCTCCACCTGCGCAGTTATTTCTGTTTGATCACCTTTTATCCCTATATTGTCATCAGTAAGTGTTTCTGTGTTTTTCTAAGTATTTCCTCCTTTTGTTCAAGCCTTTTTTGAAAAGGAGCTACTTGAAAGGTGATTGTGGGGGTTATGGACTCTATATTCTGGCTCAGACTGGGTTTGTGAAGGGTGGTTCTGACCTGAAGTGTCTGCATGCTTCTGTTGGGGAAAATGTTGAAATGTATGAATATCAAAAGGAGACTCTTTTGTTTGTTTTTATGGCTGTTCTGTTATCAGAGGCTCAAACTGAGATCCCCAAAAGTCTGTAGAATCGCAGGATTCTCACCTCCCGTCAGCGGGCTCCCATCATGTTCGGAGAGCTGCTTTGAAGGTGCAGTTTTTATTGGGAATCCGCTGCAAGTGGGAAGAAAACAATCATATCCATGTCGCGCTCATCCTTCCTGTTCTGTTTCTGACAAGTGTCTAAACAGCTGCCAGCTGTCAGTCTCTGAGTCAGAGGGATCTCAGTCTGGGCGCTCCGCCTGCTCTGTGCTGTGCACCTCTAGTGGAAGAAGTTTTGGTCTACTGTTTGCATGACCTGGTTAAATATGTTTACATGAATGATGATCAATTAGTATAAACACATGATTATTATTACTCTGTTGTATTGAAAAATGATGTAATACCTGTAATTTTGAGCTATATAATGTGAAGTGAGTAACACCAGAAGTAATGTTGTGGACAAAATACAACACAGCACAGTGGACTTATCATTTGCATTGACTATGATGGTCAAGTCTCTACCTGAGTGACATTTCTCCTGTACTACGTTTTAAGATGTTTTTTCCTCATTGTTTTTTTTTTTTTGCTGTTGTAGAATCTCATTCACGCATAGCTGATACCCAGACACAAGTAGAGAGAAAAAAAACAAACACATATCAGCCACAGTGCAAAACATGAAAAAAAAAAAAAAAAGTGATGGTGCTGGAAACATCACCTGTCTGCCAGCGTGCAACTCTACATCTGTCCTCCTGAGTAAAAAGCCATACAGGGAAATGGGAAAGTTTTATTGTAGATTCAGACAGGTCTTCATCTTTTAAACGTATGACTCAGATGAATGACGGCCGTGATTCTCAAAGTGATTTAATATAGTGACAAAACATTTTTCCTCTGACGACTAGCTAAAATTACCCTGATACTAATCATGATGTGCCATTATTGAATCAAAGTATGTCACAACGTATTGAGTTTTGTGAATTAGCTTTAAACATCTACCAGTCCATCTACAGATTCACCTTAGTTAAATATAAATATATTTAGTTGCATATGAACCTAGTTTCCCTCAATTTAACACCGATACAAACAAGTCCATAGAACAGTAAATGAAGGCAATCACTCTGGATTTACATGACTGTAATTGTGGAAAATATGCAAACTGTGTTTGAAGGGCTTCATGTTAACTGTAAGATAGCCAATGTTGATGACTTTGACAGCCTGGCTATTATATGTTTGGTAATGACCTTCTGTTCAACCTTTCCTGGGATTTGTTTCCACTTGGCTGTGTTTTTTCTTTTTTTTTTTTTTTTAAAGCTTATATTACCCATTACAAACACATCTAAATGCATAAAGAAACACATGTATATTATATATATATATATAAATATATATTGTATATCCTTTTTTGTAAAAGCAGTTTTGAGCTACAAATGTATGGATGCAATGCATCATGGGTTATTGAACAAGATCTAAGAAAATACGATTTGTACCCACAGAGATACAATTGCAGGAAACAAAATAAAACTTCCTTGTCTATGCATTGTGTGTGCTGTCATTTTACAATACAACTTTATTTTTAAATGTAAAGAAAACACTGGTTTGCAGGCGAATCTGATTCACTTATATAAAATGCACTGATTACAAAATACCGGAAAAAATGCAATGTGTACATCTGATTTTTGAATGTGTGCTTTACTTAAATGTTTTGCCTATTTTCCACTTTACTGATTCTTCTGTTTGTTTTATTGTCATGCTAAGCGAACAACACACAAAACCAATTATTCTAAAGACACAATGAACACATGTTCAATGTAGTGCAACCTGGAGATAGCACTACATTATAACTATTAACCTTCAATTAAGTGGTTTTGTTAAGTAACATTTTATTTCATGTTTATTTAATATCTCTTGATCTACAGTAACAGACAGTCACATCATATCTTGATACCTTCAATTATACCCGATTTTCTATGTAGTATGACATTATGGTACTGATGATAATTATTAATAACTACGGCAACACATAGTACAGATATGTAAATAAAACATGTTACCAAACAGTAACATGAAGCACTACATCATTACTGTGTGAATTTCATCTGCATTGTTAGAGAGAAAACATGATAAATCATACATGTATGTGTGACAAAACCTGTTTTTTGCCATCCTGTCTGTTTAATGCATTATAGGACATAAAGACCCAGCCCTCTAATTCAACTTTATACACAGAGGTGGTGAAAAATAATGAAGCTTTCATCTATGCACATTTTGGTTTCTAATTTCTAACAGCATAGTATTAAGAAAAAACAGAAATATTTTTCCCTTGTGGCCTCTCAGCTAATGATGTGTCTCCACTTGAGCGGAAGGTGTCGCCCTGATTATTAATACTGAGCTGCGTTATCTATTTCTAGCAGATGACACTAACGTCCCTTCACCAAGTTGCTCATTCCCATCAGTCTATTGTGTTGACGGCCAACAGAAAACACAAAGTCACACATCTTAACTGTCACACTTGCTTTTCTCCTGCGTCCATAACTGTGGTCCTCCTCAGTCTCTCTTTGACTTGGAGGAACTCTGGCTCCTCTTGCTTGGATTTTTCCTCTCTTTCCAGCTGTGGAGAAATAAAAACAAAGGTAAATTTATAGCTAATGTGTGTAATGACAGTGCAAAAGCACCATTTTAAAGACATTTAGTTTGAACCAGTTCTCTATATACAGTTGTCAAATGTCACTGAGGACATAAGTGCTGCATTATAGCAGCACAAACTTTATGTACTTAATTTTCCTTGTAATATTCCTTTTTATACCAGACGTATTGTTCACTACAATTCAAAGGTACAGAAAATATTGCCCTTTTTCTTTAACCCAGTACATTAATTTGGAATCTATAGTGTCTAAGATACTTCACAAATTAAGACTGATGAAAAATTATAGATAAAAGTATATAAAATACAACACAAATAGCCCCACCTTGGAGCTAATGGAAATATACTCCTTCACAATACAACACTCACTGTGGATACTTTTCTGCACTGAATATTTGTATTTTTGATACCTTTTATCTGTTTTGAAACAAAAGATTTTTACAGTGGTACATTTCTGTTTTTACTGTAAGAGAATTTACTACACTCCATCACTGTTAAATATGACAGAGGCACTCTATCAATAGTTCTTAGGACACACTGAAAAATCATGTATATCATAATTCTCTTCAGTGTTCAGTGCTCCTCATTCATGGACTTGGAGGTTGTATTAACCCTGAGAAGATAGTAAAACAGGGATAATGTCAAGTAGATGGATGGATTTGCTGTAGGAGCCAAAATTGGACTGTACTGCCCTCCTTTGGCTGACTGTAGAACAACTTGATATTCCACACAGCCATAAATAATCACACAATTACAAAACCAATGTCACGCTCCTCTGTGTAGATATTATATTACCTATCTGATACGATGCATTATTAAAGGTTGTGGGCAGAAGAACACATTTCATTTCTAATTTTAACCATGGTGATGGTTTGTTAAGCAGATCTAACGGGAATATTTGTGAGGAAATAATGAAAACAACAATATTACTACTCCTGTGCGTACGTTTTCTAGCCTCTGCTGTCTTTTCAGCAGCTCTTGATGAAGAGGTGACGTGTTCTTGTTTGCCTCCTGCTGATCTCTGCTCGCCTTCATCCTTTGTTCCCATTTTCTCTTTTCCAGAGCTCTCTGGAGTTCAGTCTTTCCTTCCTGAGTCACTCTCCTGTCAGAAACACACGAGGATCTAATGATTTATATAAATTATTAAACTCAAGTGTGAGTGTTTATGTGTTTTCGGTGCCTCTGTCCAACCTCTTGTGGGTCATCTGCAGTTCTTTGTGGAGCTCCTGATGGCTCTTGGAGGCAGTTATAGGATTGAGAGGTTTGTGGGGTCTGATTAGGTGGCTGCCCTCTTCTTCACTGTGTAGCTGGGATGGACCAATTCCCTGAAGCTCTGGGAATTGATCCTCCTGTTCAGGTTGGGGTGTCTTCATCATGGAGGCTAAAGAGAGGAAAAAAATCTAACTGGAGTCTATGTGTTTCTACCAAGATGATTTCTTTGTGGCACTTTCACTCAGATGGTAAAGATTCAGTTTAGTACTATTAGCCTTTAGTGAAACAATCAACAAAACCTGATGTGCGTTACGATAGAAAACAGAAAACAGAGCAGGAGAAGTAATAGAGAAATAATCTGGAGAAAGATCAAGGAAGGCATCCACATCTTCTTTGAACACACAGGTAATGACTATTTCTTGCCAAACTGTTCAAAGTCAAAAGTGAAACTTGAAGCTCGGTCATGATCATTGAAATGTTAATTTGTCACAGTGTTTGCTCACGTGGCATATCTGGCTTTATAGTGTGATTTATTTTATGCAGTAATGAAGGGAGGAGGTGGTTTATGCCAATGATCTGCTCATCACGACTAAAATGCTACACATCTCCTTTTTATGTGCTTAGTAACAGTGGTGTCCCTAAAACCAGCTGAGCCTCAACCAAATTCAAAATCCAACAAAATGAACCTCGATAGACAACTGTATTAGTAAGGTACAAGAACAGAAAGTTTGAGTGACCAGATAATAGTGACTTCAGTGGGAATTGCTTTAATGGGAATGACTTTATGGTAATTTTAGGGAACACCAAACAAAAACAAAGAACCTCGACTGGCAAACTGACTACATACTTGTTAGCCACCAGACATGAAAGTAATGGATTACATTTCCTCCCACAGTCCAAAAACAGGCTGAGGTTGATTGATGATTCCAAATTGTCCGTATACGTGAATGTGATTGTTTGTCTCTATGTGTAGTCCTGTGATAGACTGGTGACCTGTCCAGGGTGTCTCCTGCCTTCACCTTAAGGCAGCTGGGATAGACTCCAGCCCCCCTGTGACCCTAATGAGGATTAAGCATTGTCTAGATAATGGATGGATGGATGGATGGATGGATGGATGGATGGATGGATGGATGGATGGAGTCATTTCTTTCATGTCTGTACCTTTACTCTAGTATGTATTACACAATCTAATCTACTTTGTTACCTTTAAAATCACATTTCACTTCTGAGTAGGCCTTCAATTTGAATTGATTTCCTTCCATCAGCATTTTTGTAAGAAGCAAGGTTATCAGATTGCAAAAGAGCCAATGAAAATCATAACATAAAGATGAAAAAATGCTGCAGCAGACAGATGGCCAGTGACCACTGCACATCCAAATGAAGCAGGATAGTCTCTGCTAAAACTGAGCAGAAGGTTCGGAGAATGAACTGTGCAAGATATGTTAGCATGTCCAAGAGTCTCTTACTTGCTGTTTGTTTGCAGTGCATTAATGGAAATGTACATGGTTCTAGACAGGTTAAAAAAATATGTTTAATATTTCTAATAAAAATCATGCTACATTTCTATATTTGCTTAGAAAAGAAATTATTTCACTTTAATCCATTGGTAGATATTTTCTACATGGATCCCCCCTTTTGATTGAATGCCTGTTATTGAAAATACAATAAAAATCTGAGTAGTTTTTAGGAAGATTCTGCAGAAATGTTTATTTTAACACCATCAGTTTTACTTGTAGTTGAGTAATATTCCAGTAATGTCACAGTGCTTCTACCTGAGCATAGATTTTCAGCCCCACTGTCAATCACTGTATTGATTTCTCTTATTTCAAGCCTGTTTCTATCTATTCTGGATCACACCTGCAGTATATATTTGACAGCAGAGGCTCATTCTAGTCTCTATATACTTTAAGATCAAAGATTTAGAACAGCTTGGATGTTACCCAAAGACCCTTAAAGCTGGCCTGTGTAGCTTTTACTGAAAGGTAGTCAATGGGGCCACAAGCTAGAGGATAATAGTAAATGTTAAAACATAAGCTAGAGTTAGAGTCAGTGACTCATAAATGCCATTTACACAGAGATTTCTGTGCAAAGTTTGCTAACATTAGCCAGGGTAAGTTAGATACACTGTGCATATCCAGAATGGCTGCAGCAACAAAACCCTCTGAAACGAACGCTGAAGTCTTTTGTTTCTTATGGATTCAGCTTTTCATTTGCAAGAAGAAAGCTCTAGTATTTCCTTTTTTCCAAAGTTATGGTCTGGCTTTAAAGCACAATTCAGCTGACTTGCCAAATGTCTCTAAGCAAATGGTTTATTGACAACCACATAACAGTTCATTGGCTTAACAAATTATCTCTAACCCTCTTAACTCTTAACGACAGTCCAAATCGATAAAAATGTCTCTTCTGCAAATACTACAGTGTCCGTATGTGCTTTATAGCCGGAGTCACACAAATTACAACGTATCCCTGATTTCTCTGGTCTTTCTCCTCCCTGAGCCACACAAGCAGGCCAACAGAGGTGAGCACTTTATGCCGTTTCTTTATGAGAATGACAATAACAGCAGACATGACAGAAGCCACATTGGCTCAGTGGGTAATAATGTGCTGCCTCACAGCAAGAAGCTCACATGAGGCATAAAACCCTACAGTCAAAATAACAAGTTTGAAACCATTATGTACCAATAAATAGGAAAACAAATTGAAATATTACAATAGTTTTCTCACCAGACCAGTTAAGATGTGTCTCACCTGGAAAATGTTGGAGATCTCTCTGTGAAAAGAAAAAAAGGACAAAATACAATATAATATGGTTATTAACTTATTCCAGGCACATGGTGCATTTTCTAAACATCAGTCTTTACGAAAAAATTACACAGATAGAGATCTCCCAGTCAGGTCAACATTGCTGTTCCATGCAAATGGAAGCAACACAAAGCTGTATTATGATGCTGACAAACAAATCAAGTGCCAGCTCCACTTCCACATGTCCAGCGAAGCGAGTGATCTCAGCGGTGAGGTGGAAGGCTGCCACCTCATTAATGACAGGAGCAGACAAAACACAGTTTGATGCCCAGAGTCACTCATTTGCTGGAGTTTGAGCAGAATTAATAGTTGAGACAAGAACTATTCCCCTTGTGGGAATCAGACTGGACAGTTCAGTAAACACTTCAGTTGGTTTCTTGCAGTTTTTGCTGTCTGATGAAATATTTAATGACTTTCTGTTTGTGGTAGAATCTCTGTGCATGATCTTCTTTAGTCAGAGTAGCTCCACAGTGTCTGTTGTAGTCTCATCATTTACCTACGCACACAAAAAAAATATAATAGCATTGCATAATGTTTTCAAATTTCAGCACGACGAGAGGAATAAATTAAAATTTGTCAAGATGACAGCGAATCGTCAGAATGAGAGGGAATGTAGATGAACACTGACAGCATTTTAATGACAACTAGCTGCTAGACGCTGTTTGGTTGATGAGGGGGAAGTCCTGCTGTTTGGCTAACTCTCACACAGAGGATATTGTGTGGAGAAGAATTAATAGGACATGACAGGATAAACAGTCTCCAAGGCCCACTCTTCAGTGGGCGTCTCTTCAGTTGGATAAAGACCTGCATTTGGTTCAAGCACTAACTGCCTTTGGGAAATGGGTAAAAGGTAGAGACAACAGAAAACACATCACAGAAGTAGGGTACTGTAAAACAAACGCTTTAGTTTTTAAAAGCATACATGAATAATACAAATAGGAAAAGAACATATTGCAACTCTGGGATTTTCCGTTATCTGTCACTCATTCTTCTCGAAAACACAATGCATGCCAAGAAAGGCTTTTTGCCACATGGATGCTTCTGCCGGATGATTTAAACATGACTTGAGAAATGTTTTGTCTCATGGAGAAGGAGCAAAATAAATGAAGAAGTTAACTAAAAAAAAGAAAAAAGAAAAAAAAACCTCACCTTCTTCCCATGCGTGACTCCCATGTCCTCAGCATAATCCAGATTTGGTGCCTGCACAGATGCCTGCTGGACTCAGAGCGGACAGCGTTTCAGCAATAATTTGAGGTTACTCTCTCTCTGCTCCAGCAGCCAAGAATGGCACAGAGAGGGGAAAGAGCTCAGTGCTCGGACCAGTGGTGATGATCCCAGAGAAGCAGCCACCGAGTAGAAGAGAAACTCAGAGAGAACAGGCCGAAAGTCCTCAGAAATATACAGCAGGGGTGGAAAGTAACGGAAACTTATACTCAAGCACTGCATTTTAGTAGAAGTTCAATTTAATTCAAACTGTAAATACAAGCTGCAAGTATTTCAGGGGAAAGATATTGCAGGCTTTACTCTAGTACATTTATGCAACGTGAAATTACATTTTCGTGTGTAAAAACAGATTATAGGATCATAAAATACGCAGCACTATCAAAATTTAAACCAGTCATTTCCCATTGATTTTGACTTGTGGCCTCTTGTTAAATAAAAAAAGAGAGTCTAGTTGGAGTTTCAACAAATTTCCCCTCAAAGAAGCTCAAATTGCTTCATTTTAAAAAACTGTTCAAATTATCAAGGATTTCACACAAATATATGAGAAAAGTGGAAAATATGAATATGAAGTTTTTCTTACTTCTCCCATCAGTCATCTCATTACCCATCAGATTTAATTGTTGTATCTGCTATGTAGATGTCTCTATTGTAATTTACGTAAACTGTTAAGTAATCATTGCATAATTGATCACAGTGCTCAAAATATGAGGTTTATTTTTTAATATACCTAATTTTCTAATTAAATACTGAATTTAAAAGATGTTGACAAAGTCATCAAAATTAATTTTAACTGTAGTTTCCTGTAAATTAGAGCATTTTATTCTAATGTATAAATGCTTCTGTCAATTGCAGACAGATACCATAAATAACAATCCCAGTGAACAGAAACCTTCAGGGAACCTGCAGGAAACAGGGATCTTAAGCTTTTAATTTTAGAAAGAGATTTGACACCATTTGGAGCGGCGTCAATTTACAGAGAAATCTTGAAAGGCCATTTAAAAAACAGAAACTTCCATCACATTTAGCAGTTCATCACAAATGTCAGTCAGTCAGTCTGTCAGTCTGGTTTCTTGGAAAACAGCCGGCCACCTCCACCATCTCTGGCCATCCTTCATAAATGTTGGTTTTCTCATCATGAGCAGCTTGCTGACAGGAGAACAATGGAAGAAAACACGCTTCTTTTTAACTTTTAGCCCATTTTAAAATAGATGGTCTTTTCTGACACAAATAGAACAAATAAAACAGCGTTGAGCAGGTTCACTAACCTTCTCAAAGAGGCTTTTGCTTTTTGCTCCTGCTCTCCCAGCAAACACCCAGCTGTCTCTGTGTTTTACAGACTTGATCAAAGCGCTTCCCATCCCAACGAATATCTCCCTCATTTCATCTGTCATCCTGCCACAGAGTGGTACAGCAGGGTCAGATTTTGTGATAAGGAATCATTTTAACACGTTGAATCATTGAAATTTGGACTCACTTCTTTGTCACATCATCAAAGGAGGCCACCAAGACAATCATTCCAGGTTTAATCTCCTTCAGGTACGCTAGGATGTCTTCTGGGTCTTTAATTTTCAGAAGAAAAAAAATTACCATCGTTGAAAGGCTTTAATAAAGTTTGAAATTGAAAACTTGAATAAAAGATTTTTTTTAAAAACCTCTTACTTCCTGCATTCATATCAAGATAGTGTGATTTCTCTACAACTCCACTTTCCCCTGCGGTCGAAAAAACACATTTTTAAAATAATTGACTGGAAGAATAATAATAATAATAGAATGAGAATATTTTGAATTAGCCACAATAAAACTGAAAACTCCAGAAGAGCTACTAACAAGACCTCGAGGTGATATTTTGCTGTTTTCAAGGTCAAGAATGAAGTTTCATGTTTTAAAAAAATGTATTAACATTTTAGATTATTTAAATGCCACTACTTTACATGATTAGTATTGTCTGGGGTATTTTACTCACCATTTACCACCACAATGTTAAGTCCTGGTCCCACATTGTTCAACACGTGGCTCATGATGCTGTGGAGACACAGATGAGTTTCACTGCAGAGTCTCTGGTTTTGTCTTCAGTTAATTCAGCTGCCCCCACATCAATACATACATTTTACCATCGAAACAGATATTTGGCCCAACAACGTTGGCCGCTCCGCTCCTGATATGTAAAGCAAAATGTTGAGGCGGGCAGAGTCTGGAGAGGCGGCACTTTGGCACAGATGCAGTTGTAGCTGAAAATGTTGAATAAAGGGACAGAAAAGACCTCCTGATAGATACAGTTACTGAGGGAATTGTGTAATGTAAAAAAGATGAGTTCTAGTAATAGAAAAATATTGCACGCCAGGGGCTGCAGAGAGGCTTCCACTGCTCCATATGCATTTCTCATTTATTTGGATGACATTTCCCTCAGGCACTTCTTCAAAATCACCAGTCATACAAGGACGAAGGTGCTTGTATGTTATATAGGCCACATCCTCATAACGCGTCTGATGGTGATTAGATAATCATGTTGCGTTATTCCGGTGAGGAAAAACAATCAAGAGGCCTCCACTGAATGCAAATTTCAAAAACAAACGGTGGCAGGAGCAGCTAATCAAAAAACTTCAAAAAGAACCATACCACACTTTTAATTCAATATATAATCCTTAGGTTAAGTATCTTTATCGAGTATAAAAGAAAACACTTGAAATCAAAATCTATATTCAGTTGGTGAGGTGGCAGGGTTTTCAAAGCGTAGATTCAATAGTGTTCCCTCTAGGAACGCAAAACATCTAAGCTACCTCCTCTTGGTAGGAGTGATAACTTCTCAGTTCCAGTGTATCTCAGAGAGGAAATAGGATGATTCAATTCAACAAAATATACTGCTGCTGGATAATTCGACAAACAGATTAACTCTGTGGTGTAAGGGTGCCACTTTCAAATTGAAATCCATCCTCTGTCTCAGCAGCATGAGGACTGTAACCACTGCATTAATCTCCTCCAGGCCACATTACTGCAACTCAACTCGGCCCGTCCCCGATGTCTCGTCTCCAGCTGGTGCGAGACTCCTAACTGGTACAAATAAAACAGAAAGTATTACACATGTAGCAGCATCTCTTCACCGGCTACCTGTTAAACAGAGAATTGATTTTAGGGTTCTTTTATTTGCTTATAAAACCAGGCACAGCTTGGCACCTGGGTACATTTCAGAACTACTCTGTCCCTACTCTACCTCTAGGCTTTGTTGATTTATTGCCTTAAATCATAAAACCAACACTTTACTGGGTCATTGGCAAATTAAATATTGTATACGTTATAAATAAGAGGAAAACAGTTTGTCCAGGTTCTTCATTATATCTCTCCTGGAGAACAACAATGACAGCTTATTTATAGCATGACAGTAAACACACAGGTACATTTCTTAGACAGAACAGCTTCCCAGAGATGAAATGCTTACAAGCACCTGTAACCTTGGCTACAGCCCATAATTTGACCGAGGAGCCTCTTCAGACTGAAACTCCAGACCTGAGAAGATCTCTATTTTTGACTTTTGTTGTGTAAAGAGCAAATGTCTCATTACAGCCAACCTGCAACCCTGAACACAAAAGAATTCTGTCTCTCTGAAAAATAGTCAACATACAAGAAATTAATCACGAATAGAAGATTAACAGATGATTACCATATAAATAAATGATAACCTAAGAGCTTGTAATTGATTTTACTTTCACAGCCTCTTAGATCCTCAGAACTGCTGCTTTTAACTGCCTTTGAAACAGACTTCCTGTTTCAATCAAATGTTCTTCTTCTATTACCATTTTAACAAAAATCTTTAATCTTACATGTTTGCAATGGCTTTTGGTTGCTCTTAGTGGTCTTAATACTTTAGTATTGTACATTTACTGAATTTTAGAATTCGATCTTACGTTGTCTTATTTTGCACCATTTATATTTCATCTATTTTGATCCCATTTTCTGTCTTGAATTTTCACATATATTTTTGTTGAAGCCTGTCTTATTATATGTAGCACTGTAGTCAACTCTGGTTGATTTAGTACCTCATGTTTTTGTATTCATTTGTGCTTCCATGTCTAGCAACAGGAGTTTTCAGCGCTCTGCTCTGCTCTGCTCTACTTGTCTTACCCACATATGACCTCCCACAAGGGTAAGTGATAAGGTAAATGGCCGACTTAGTGTGACATGAGATAATACCATTTATTGGGATCTCTTTACCTGAGTGAGGATGTTTGAGGCTGTTAAAGTGATAAGTATAATTACAGTGACTCCAACAACCACAGATGCCCTCAGGGACAGGTGCTGAAGGAGCTGCAGTTGGTACTGATTGAGGAGGAGGTAAATATGAGTGCACTTGGCGGCCTCTCAGGTTTTCACCTCTTGTATACCATGAGAGGTTCTTCTTTAAATAGACAGAGCTGACAATCAGATTGCAGTGTTTTGTTATTATATCCTGGATCTGCCCTGTACCCTTAGAATACTACTACTGTAAATACTATACGATCATTTGTTAAGTTTAGGTTTTAACGGATATGACAATGACAGCATATTAAAGGTCAGATTTCTTGTATCCTCGTTGTCAAAACCTTCAGTATTTTGCCAAATAAGCTAGAAAGCAAACCTAGGATTGTTCTTGTCTCAACATGAAGGAACATGAATTTCTAATCACCATCAGATGGGTTATTATGGTATAGATTATGTAACACACCAGCGCCTCTGTTTGACTATGACTGCTCATCTTGAAGAAGTCCTAAGGGCTGAAAATGACATCCAATTTTACATTTAAGAGCTAGAATGGGCCACACTTTATTCCTACTCTCAGGAAAAATTATTTCTACCATTATTCAATTCAGAAAAAACGCTTGAGAGAGAATACATATTTCATATTAAGTGTTAAAAACTGAGAATGTCAGACTTACCTGTTTTGAATTTTGGTTTCATTTGATCCGCAGTATAAAACTCTAAAATGAAAGAATGGAGACAGAATGGAAATAGCTTTTATTGAGATGCTAGACTTTAATGTACCCCAGGATTTAAATTGTAATGAAAAGTTAAAAAAACAAAACAAAAAAAACCCAAAACAGATCTTACCGAGAAATGTTTCCACTTTCTCTTGTGCATCAAAGGAATTGATGGAGATTCCCCATGTGATTAGGAGGACAACAATTACAGCAGCAAGGTGCAAAGCGGCTGTCAACAACAAAGAGAAATCAGATGCAGATTTGCAGTCATAGAACAGAAAGGACTTGTTTTTAAATAAAGTCAAATCTTACCTCGATATCTCATATCTGCAACAAATCAGAGCGCTTTGTTCTGTCCAAAGAGGAAAAGTTGAGGTCCTTCATGTGTACTTCAAGCACTCAACAAAAAATATAGATAGAGCACAGCTTGTGGTGTCATCTCATCTGTGTACTTGTCCCGATAATTCCTTCGTCTTTGCACTACAAAAAAACAAGGATGCGACATAATCTATAACCACACCTACAGTGAACTGGATAGAGATCACGTTTCAGGTTTTTTACAATGTCAAACAAGGGAAGGTGTCCACCAGTAACAGATACTATTTGTGTGAACAATGAGGTTTGCACACGGCAGATTGTGTTTAGCTGGAATGCAAACGGGTATCTGAAACCCGGAGAGGAAAAAAAGGCACAAAGAAGATTGGAAAAAAGGTCAAACGCTTCATATTTCAAATTGGATGAGTAAATGAAAAAAGGATGTAAAGACATACTGTACCAGTTGTCAGAGTTTTCTAATCATATGTTAATTTGAGTGAAACACACGAAGCATGTCAAACACAAAAAAAGTTTAAAGAAAAAACTAATGATTTTACACAAAAATGTAAATAACAGGCATTGCTAAAGGTGGAAACACATTTTCCCATAAGAAGTTAAAAACAGTGCGGTGTCACATGAGACAATAATTTACAAACCTGGACAGAGAAAGTGTAAGAATGGGATTTATTGGAATATCATAAATAAGGCAATGCATGTGGTGTTTTTACCAAGACATTTAACTGCACAGGAAGGAAACATGAGACGCTTTCAGATGGTGAAAGACACAATAATCCTGTAAGGCAGAGATCAAGCCCTTGTGTGAGTAAGTATCTGCCCTGCTGATCCTTGAACAGTACCTGAATATCTACTTCACGTATGACGAGCTCTTACGTTGTCATCATTTTCTGCACTCATATGAAGTTGAATAAATGCTCCTGTATTTAAGAATATTCATCATATAAGCTCTAACCAACTGAAATATTGACACAAGGCTTTCTGGATGCAACAGTCATACCTTAAAGGTATTTTTTTTTTTTTTTTTTTTACTTAAAACTACATTGAATATTGAGATTACTAACATTCTCCCACAGTGAACTAGGGATCTTGTGGGAGGCCAAAGGGTGCCGTTTGTTTTCATTTTGCATGAGCTCCCCAAATCAAATTCTTATCAGCAATGTTGAAAATGAAAATGGTTGCTTTTCTATGGTAAATAAAACCACAGAATACAAACAGTTTCATATACAGCAAATGTTTTATGGTATCTTAACCCATGAGATCCTGATTGGTAGCATGGTGTAATACTAAAGACAACCAGCAGAGGGTCTTTGTGTACTACCGTTCACTGATCAGTAGGAACATTAAACATGCAGAGAAAAGGGCCAGATATCATCTTGAGAACCAAATATCCACGTTTAGTTTAATTCTGTGCCATTACAGACAATGTACAGACAGCAGTGAACAAACACAGGCAAGTGTTTGCGATACAACCCTTCACAGCTCTTGTGTCTGTCATTTGGAAGTGAGCAATACTTAAATACTTGAATATAATATCTCCCCTCTAATAAGGCAGACACTCAGATAAGAGGCGGAGCAGGCGGATCATCAAGTTCATGAGATGGATTGAACAAGGACAATCCAAGCACACTTCAGACAGTCCACAGGATGAATATTTAGTACCTAACCACCCTAATGTTTTTCAAATGTACACTCAAACATAAAAAGACACAGCAGACATCATTAATATTACAAACACCAACATCAGTAACAGCAGAGAAAACAACTCTCATTCAATGTTTGGGGAATTTGCAATAACACTCCAGAGTCCTAACAAGAAGAGACAGATGACAATAGATTGGCTTCAGTGCCTCATTTGTTGATCACACAAACCATAATGAAAAAAAAGAGTGATTTCTGATTAATTATTAATCAATCTGAAGTGCCACTGGCATCTCGGTGACACTCATGTTCACATCATGTTCGCTCACAACTCCCAAGCAGGTGGAGTTGCTGATTCTTTTTCCTTTGTGGAAACACAGCTGTCAAAAAACATCATGCAACATCAGTCAGCCTAGAAGTCCATTACAGAGTCAGTGGACTCTACAGCAAATTGACTTTGAGTGGAATGACAGCATGCAAAAGGAAATAATTTCAAAGGGAACTAGCCAACTGGTAGATAGCCGGGGTCTTACTGTGACTATTTTTAGCTTCAGATCAATTAGGGTGTATCTGAAATGTCATAGCTCCATGAGATGATTTGCAACTGCTTAGTTCAAAACTGTGAGATAATATTACTCATGTTCTGTGGCAGACTTATTCAGACTAACACTGAGTGGATGTTAAGGTGTATACTCCTTCTAAAGCCCTATTCACCAACGATGAAAAGTTCTGTTTATGATTTATTCATTTTAAGAATATTTAGCCATTTCAAAGCAGATTATTACCTTAATACAGTATTAGCAACCTTTGTTTTTTCAGTTTCTTTTCAGTTCTGTATCGTGCCAGAATGAATGCAATATTTTTTTTATTCAAGTCAACTAATAAAGCATTTCATACGACGTGAAAATGTGAAGAATCTGAGTCTTGCATCTTTGAAAAATCCGCAGTATTAGACTCCCTTTCACATTACCAGGAGATCCATCAAGGACATGGGTTTGGCTGCAGAAGTCGATTCCTTTTAAATACAGCAACAATGAAAAATATGTCGTTAAAATGTACAGATGGATGACAAATTAAAGAAAAAGCCTGAACCCCATGCAGATTTGCAGACATGGACTGATCTAGTGCACCCTTTAGTATTGTCTGGTGCAGAAAGTATAACACTGAGGGAGAGGTCACTGCAAATCAACATCATTTTGTTCTGACTGATCATCTTTACTCTGATGTAACATTTCTATTCTGATTTCTCTCTCGGTCTTCCCAGGATGACAATGAACCCACTTAAGACGCACAAAGGGTCATGAAATGGTTTGATGAGTATAAAAATGATTTGGATAATATGCTGTGGATTTTGCAGTGACCAGATCTCAACCCCACTGAACCCAATGGGAGACTTTGGACTGACAGCGTTCTCTACAACCACCATCAAAACACCAAACGAGGGGATATCTTTTGGAAGAACGATGTTTAAACCCTCCTGTAGAGTTCCAGAGAATTTTAAAATCAATGCCAAGGCACAATGAAGCCCAGCCTCTTACTGAGACACTTCATGTTGGGTTTTCCTATAATTTGTCAGCCGAGGTTTGCAATTTGTGAAATTTGTTATATCATACTTTTCAAATTAGTTGTAGTCTAATTTCAAGAACCAGGCATGCTGTGTAACTCACATTGACCATTAGTTTAATCAATACTTCATGATTCTAATCCTGAAGATTTGATTGATGCTCTACTGTACCATATTTTAGCAGAACACTGATTCAAAAACAGAGATGCTCTAAAAACAGCTTTTCTTTTTCCCCAATCCTGAGTTGTTCCTGCAAGTACAACATTTACCTATCAGAGGCTCTGGAAATAGCCTGCATGTCACCTAGGGGAAGAAAACCAATAAGAGATGCAGCTTTATCAATAGTTAGATGACACTTTAAAAGAAGTGCATGCCATGCCTTATGCATAAAAAGGGGATCTGCTGAACTCATCAGTGTCAGTGAGAATGCAAATGAAATCAGTAGTTCCACATCAAACAAAGACAACACACAGCTAAAAAGAACTTAAGATGATAAATGCAAATCCAAACACACAAACCACACTGGAGCAGCAATTAGTCTATTAATTAATCCTCAGCAACTATTTTGACTATTTGTGTGGATTATTGTTAAAGTAAAAATGCCAAATATTTGAAAGCTCCAGCTTCTCAAATGTGAGAATTTGTTGCATTTCCCTGTCTTACAGATCAGTGACCTGTACTTTTAAATTGTTTCCTGATGTTGTGTCAACCAGAATAATTATTTGCAGCCCTAAAGCACACAATTCATCGACAATAAATTCCTTTTCAGTGTGTCCAGTCCAGTGGCAGCCCAGTTGTCAATTTATTCCAAAAGGTCCTGTCACAAGAAAAAAGGAAGTCGCAATTGACATGTGATGTGATGAGGAAAGTTACAGCTGTGTTGACTTGTACTGTGCGACAGATGACAGTGATAGCTTCTACCAGGCAAGTGGTGATGAACTGACCTCATCTGACTCCTCTCCCACTGTGCAGGGCCCCCCGTCACCATCCTCCTCCGCTGGCGCTGAATGCTGATCCTCCATCCTCCTCAGCAGTGAGTATCTGTAGGTCGCCTCGCTGAAATAAAGGTACGTGACAGAGGACGGTCTTGTTTTTTTCACTGCACTAAGAGTTTAAAATAATCACGTTAAGGCTCATTAATAAAGTTTGCTTACTTGACTGGGAAGCAGTATTTTCGGATGATCAATACGGCAGCAGCTACTGCCGCCACAGAGACGAAGATCACTGATGCAATAATCCCAGGGTGAAGCCTTAACCCGGCCTAAAAAGACAAATGAATCCAATAAGATCTAACAGTGGGGTAGTTAAAGAGCCCATAAACCTAACAGCTCAGTTCATGATGTGTAGCACAGATAAAAAGGAAATACAGGGAGGAGATATGACAGCTGAACAGCAGTGTGTTATAAATCATACTGGTGTACAACCCAAAAGCTCAGCAGCAGGGCTGTGAATCTCTGGCCAAGCACAAAAAGTGATATATTTTTGACAACCACTGATCACTCACATTAGATTGTTGATCACTAGACGAAAGTATCTTCAAAGTCAGGGCTGTGCATAAGATCATTTGTAATATTGGGGGCAGAGTGTGGGATCATTAGTCTTCGTAGCAATAATTAGGATTCGCATGGAGCGTGGCCAAACAGTAAATCCAACAGGAACAATCTATCGCGAGTGCTGGCATCAAACATGAAAAACAATAAAACAGATGTGGTTTAATAGTAATGACACATATTTTGTCTTGTGATATATTCACAGAATTTTGTAATTGAATGGTCAACTTGTGTATTATCTGAAAAGATAGAAAACAAATGCCACTATAGTATACTAAGTAGCAGAATAACAGTATATATCACAGTTTACCATTATGCTACACCACTGCTCCATTTTTCATATTACTTCCAATGTCAGAAATCTGTCCAAATGTGTCTATAAATTGGGGAACGGATAACAAGTGGCAAGTTCCGAACAAATGGTTTTAACAAGAAGAATGTCCAACACTTTTTGCGCCCTAGTCAACCTGTTATGATGCTTTATCCTTACCGTTAAGGCACAACATTACAGCGTTTTCTTAAAAATTTATCAGTCTTTGCAAAGACACAATAGACATAACAAACATACAAGCTCCAAAGCCCGCTATTCTTAGTATTACAGCATTTTTTTGGACATCACTCAAAATGGCAATGTATTACACTTTTTTTTTAAAGTAAAGCTTTACTTTACTTATTGAATCTTACATATTCTCACGTATTAGCACAATTCCCCATCTCAACAAGGACAACAGAAATAATAGCTTTCTTTTAAGCTTTTTAACAAAAGTATTACCACAAAGCCAACAGCAAAGTTAGTGAAAAGCAGACAAAAAAGCACTTTGTAGAAAAAATGCTGTGGTGAGAAAGAATAAGGCTCAACTGCATGTCTGAGATAATCAAAGTGACACCTACAGAAGGCTGAAGGCCATCATAAAGTAAAAGTAGTACCTTTAAATGATTAGTAGGAACAGAAACACCTTTCTGTGTTACAGACAACTGTAATGTGATTACAGTGTTACTTTGTTATGTACTCCATCCTATTGCAATTCTCAGCATCGTGGCCCTGAGAGTGAAAGGAATCTGGCAACTTGAATAATTCCACATAGATCTGCAAAGTAATGAGGAATGTTCAATAAAAAGACGAAGGGGCCTTGTAACATCAAGTGTACTCATTCCAAAAACTGTTTTCAAACCTTTTCTTCTCAACTATAGTGCCTGTATTAACCCCCATTGGAAGTTTTCCCTTTTTATTGCTTTCAACACTGAATCATGGTCACTAAAGTTTGCTGTTTGTGAGAAGAATTTACCAAAGAGACTCCGTCATGTAAAAGTGAAAACAGACTTATACAAAGTAATGTCAAATAAATATTTCTATAAATGTAAAATAACTGACTGTACAAGTATTCACCCCCTTAAAAATGACTCACCTAATTCAACACAGGTGCAGCCAGTCGGTGCTAGAACTCACACAGTGAAATGAAGATGATGTGAGTGCAGTAAACGTGTCTCGAACGATTGTAGTATAAAGACTCCTGTATCTGTAAGTTCCATTCACTGGAGAGTCAGTACTCCTGACTATAGCTACCCCATGAAGACTAAAGAACAATCCAAGCAACTCGTGAAAAGCGGAATTCAGGGGATAAGTATCAAATGTTTCCAAGTCACTGATTATGCCTTGGAGTACAGTTAAATCCATTATTAATAAATGGCAGGAATATGTCACGTGTAAATCTTCCTAGAGCAGCCGTCTTAAAAACTGAGTGACTGTGCAACAAAGAAACTGGTAAGAGAGGTTACCAAGGCACCCATGACTATTCTTAAGGAGTTACAAACTTCAGCATCTGAAATGGGAGAGACTGTTCATACATGCCTGTTTTTCATCAGTCAAAGCTACATGGGAGAGTGACAAAGAAAAATCCACTGTTGACAAAAGCAACATTAAAACATTACATCTCAAATAGAGTTCACCAGAAGGCATTTGGATAAGTCTGAAGTCAACTGGAAGGTGGTTCTTTGGCTTGATGACATCAAAAGAGACATTTTTGGCTATCAGACTAGACGCTGTGTTTGGCAGACACCAAACACTGCGCATAAACACAAACACCATTCCCACTGTGAAGCATGGCGGTGGCAGCATCATGATGTATGAATGCTTCTCTGCAGCAGGCCCTGGAGGGCTTGTAAAGGTAGAGGGTATTAATTTTACCCTTTGCAGAAAAGCATAAGGAAGTAATGGAGGATAACCTGATGCAAGAGAATTGCAACAAGGGACTTCTCTCTTGTTGCAGTTCTCTTTTCGTTTCTCGTTTGTTTTCCAGCAATGACCTGTAGCAAACAGCCAAAGCTAAAAAGAAATGATTTAAAGACAACAAGGTGAATGTTACGGACTGACCAAGTCAAAACCCAGACCTCAATCCAAATGAGAATGATTCATTATCCCCATGCAACTTGACAGAGCTTGAGCACATTTGCAAAGAAGAATGAAGCAAAACTGCAGTGTGAAGATGAGCAAGGCTGACTGAGATCTTTCTACACAGGCTTGCAGCTGTATTGTAGCCAATTGTCACCTACTAAATACTGACATGAAGGAGATGAATACCTATGCAATCACTTCTTCTACATTTACATTTTTTTAATTGAATAACATTACTTTGTAGAAATCAGTTTTCACTTTGAAATGAAAGAGCCTTTTTGGAAATTCTTCTCAACAAACCCCCCAAAATTGAACTGACCATGATTCAATGTTGAAAAGTAATATAATGAAAACTTCTGTAAATCTTGTGCTATTTCTTCATAGTATATTTATAATAATCATCTGATTCCCACAAGTGATTACTTCTACGATATATTTCACAATAGATTACAGATTACATTAGCTTACTCAAAGTGATTAAAGTGTTTTAAATATTTCAACATTGTCTTACAATATCACTGTGCTAAAACTAAATGACTGTGGCATTCACGCAATATTGCTACCACAAGCCAGGATTCATTCTGTAATATTTTGTCTAGCAAAAGGGATGAAGACCTAGTTAAAAACTCTGAAATTTATTTTCCACAGAGAACCAGCAATAACAATTAAAATAAAACTATGCTAATTCATAGTTCCACAGAATATTTTGCTTTTACTTTGTGGCTTTGCTTCTAATCCTCTTTTTTCACAACATGAAATGGGTGATGAAATCCATAGAGGTCTTGCATGCAGAATTCTGTAGGTCCATATTAAAGTCCAAAGAAAAACACCAACCAAGGCAAGCAGGGCATGCTTAGGCCATTACCCAATGATTTTTAACAATGAAAAAAAATTACATTTGGTTACATCTCAAATCAATCCCCCAAGATAGACTGACATTTCAGGCACAAAAAACCCAAGAGCTAAACTCCCCAAAAAGTCCCTTCTGTCGACTGGCTCTGACACATACTGATCAGATAACACATAACACTGATCAATCCCAAACCAAAACTGCTCTCAACTACTAATCAGTCATCCAGCCTATTACATTCACAAAAGATGCTTATCTGGAACACTGGAGGAATAAAACCAAAAGTCAGAACAAACTTCATTACTATCTAGCCCTAAACCATGAATGTAAATTGACAGAATATCTCTTTACTGCCAGTGATGCAAGGCAGAGACAGATCCTGATCAAATATAGCCTCAGTGACCATAGTCCAGCCACAGTGAAGGGACAACACAAGAAACGGTGGCTACCAACAAAACAAAGAGTGTGTGGTCACAGACATATACAATGACATAACACAGGAAAACTTTAAGAAGTTTGACTTGTTAATCACATGCTTCAAAGAACTAGAGGACAATAAAAAACAACAGATTACGTAAGGAAAGACGCCACCCAGCATAGCCAGCTGCTCAATATGTGACTGCATGTCACAGGCTCAGGTAACAATTAAAACATCGCTGAATATGACAAATATATTGACACAGCTCATCAAATACATGGCACACACACAGAAATTCCTATTTACAATTTTTTTTCTCCTTCACTTGTTTTTATATCATCTTAATCAGTTTATTTTCTTTACATTTTTACCCGGTGGCAGTGGTGCCTCAGCAGTTACGGCTTTGGGCTACTGATTGAGGATTTAAGCCGCAGAACTGCCAAGCTGCCGCTGATGGGTCCTTGAGCAAGGCCCTTAACCCTTACTGCTCCAGGGGCTCCATAGTGAGCCTGACCCTGTGTTTTGACCCCATCTTCCTAACAAGTCGTGATATGTAAAATGAGTAAAAAAATTATCTTCAAAATGTTCATCGTTCTCTTATGCATTGTTTGTCTGTTCTACATCTTTATACTCTTTGCATAAACAATAACGTTTAATCTTAATATTCTTGACTCGGCTTTTTGTTCTCAATATATATATATATTTAAATTGCACTATCCTTGATGCTTTGGCTGTATTGTTAACCAAAAAAAGCACACTGAACTGAAAAGGACAGTAGCTTAAATCTGCAATGCTACACAGAGCAGAAAAGCTAACTAGCATAATAACAGTCTGTAGTTTTGTAACACAGTTTCGATAAATGTTTGCAAATATATACTGGATAAACAAAATAATGTCTATTTTTAAAGTATAAAAGTTGGCATGCATGTTGTGAATTAGCAGTTCGCCTCTACGTGGTTCGTTTGCTAGCAGGCTAGCAGTTTAGTCGACAGTGCTAACATGCTAATTAGCAATTTATCAAAGTAGGTAGCGGTAATTTGGTAATTTTACCTACAGGAATTCAAATAAACTACATTTCAATTTCAGAGTAAATAATACAGACTTTTAGATGGGCAATCCCATTTAAGGGATCTAATAATTTTAATAATGCACTAGTAGTCTAACTACCACTATGTAAATTGTAACTGTAGGTAAATAGTGACTCATTTTATATTCTAAATACGCAGCTCCGTTGTTTCCCTACACTTGATACCAACCTGTGTTTAACTCTCCCACACATCCACTACAGACTTCTTCATTACACACCAGCAGGTTCAGACACGTTTAATCTGACACACCCATGTGAATATAATCTCCATCATCTCCACTCACCGACAGTCATTAGTGTTTACAGTGTTGTAGATGTGGGGACGTGTGTGAAAACTTTCAGCAGGAGTCTAACGGATCTAGTTACCATATGGCTTTACATACCTGTTGTTCTGACATCCCTTCACAGCTGCTTAACCTACTGTCATTATGGAGTCGCAGCACATTGCAGCCTGTAAGAACAAAAACTGCTGGGGCGCACTTTAAAAAAAACAAAACAAAACTGCTCTACAAAGTACTTTTCTGTCTCACTGGAACAGCGACGGTAACGCCATCGTTGTTTACTTCCGAGTTCTTGGTGCCTCCATCACCTGTTTCCACGCCCCCTCCCCTCCCGCAGGACACATCACGTGACATACATCACATGACCTCTCAGTGACACGTTTACAACAGTTTTCATATTTGAAGTTTTTGCTGTACTGACCTATAATACTTGCAAACGGCAACATGGTTGACTTACTTTAGAGAAAAAGTACATTTCAGTGATAATCACTTGGGAAAATTCCACACTCAGTCATGCATTATTGTATAAAACATTGAGATCTTGCTTAAAACACAAGACTGTTAGAATTTAGGACAGTTCCTTATGTAATATTGAATGTATTTTTAAGACTGTGGCATAATTTCTAGCACCAGAGTTGTTAGGTATATTACCATTCTAAATAAATTTTTCTGTTCAAGGTGTTGTTTTGGCAGGTTATGACTATTAATTGAAAATAATACATTATGAAATAGATGAAATAGTACATTTGCAACTTGGCCATTGCTTGTTGAATACTGCAGATATTAAAAAATAAATAAAAAAAATATAAATTAAAAAAAAAAAAAAAAAATATATATATATATATATATATATATATATATACATATATATATATAAAATTGTGAACATGCCATCACTTTCTCTGGTTACTGATTCAGTTGAGATATGGTTTAATTAAAACCACTGGGAATGAATCTTTTGTTTAATTTTTCTAGTTCATTGTTAAGCAGCAGCTTACATCAGGCTGGGAATAATGAATCCAGTTCGTATTAGCTGCTCATCAGGTGTGATGTGTGTTTTGGCACGAGTGATGAAAAGGCCTGCCAGCCTCATGAGCAGGCCACCTGTCAATACTACTAGTTACAGTTACACACCATGAAAAGAAAAATCATCGTTACATGCTCATCTGTGAATGATCATTATAACAACAAAGGACAAACACAACTTTGGAATATTTCAAATGCATTTGAATGTGCTACAGTCAATAATCTTCTTTTATTTTTGTTGTTTGGACAGCTCAGTCCAATTATTTATTTACAGTCCAGACAAACACACAAAAAAATGAAACCACTGCCTTTTCAAATTAAATTTAATTCCAACAACAACCTATACCTATATTGTGATAGTAATCCATGGAAAATTTAAATGTCAGAAGTCTTATTACAAGAATCTCCAGGATGTTCTTTCAGAAAGCTTAGATATTAATTTGCAAGCCAAGACCTCTTAAAAGACTCTTTTTTTCCATCAGATGTGACACTGAATGAGCAAGAACTCTCGAAAAGCATCCCTTACACACCAACATGACACTACATCACTACATATGGCGACACAAAGCTCCTGTAGTTTCAAAAAATAAAAGCAATAACACAAAAACAGTTCTTAATGAATAGGGAGTTCATTACTCATCAAAAAGCTGAAAAGCCTAAAAAAAAAAAAAAAATCCTGAAGCCATTCATTCGCTGTCAATGTGATTTATTAATTTTGATTCTCATGGACTTTGAGTCAAGCTAGTTCATAGTATTTGCCAGTCTTTGGATCAAAATAGCAGTTCAGGCAAGGATCATAGAGCAGATTCAAATACTCGTCCTCGTCGTCCTCTTCATTCACCGACTCATCTCCTCCTGTAATAAAGTGAGCAAATCACTGTGCCACACTTGGAAGCAATTGATCAAAATGTACAAAAGTAACAGTACATTAGTAACTCCAATCAAGTTTGCACAGATAAAATATAGAACTGCAATGTTTTATATTTTTCATGCACAACTAGCATAACCCGACCAGAGATGAATTAGAGCCTCCTCCACCAGCTGTTACTGGAATAAAATGAGAAGCTTGGCTGGTTAGGTGACCTTCAGACTAAGGTGGATTTAAAAGTTTTCTGCCGCTGCCATTTCTTTCCTCATCAATCAAGACCTAAGACACCCAGACCCAGTACCACATTATGAAGCTGTAAAGAGATTCCCTGTAATCCCCACTACTTTAAAGCACGACAATTTAGCTGTTAAATTGACAGGCAGTTAAACGCTAAAAAGGTTATGGAAAGCTCCGGGACGAACATTTTATCTTATCAGAACTTGGGCAACAATAATGAAAACTAATTATAAGACACATTGTGTAAGAGGTTTAAAAATGATGTTGTAAACTGGAAAAGGTTTCATCAATTAACCTTGTCGATGTGTCTAGGGGGTACAGGCCTGTAATGAGCCTGTCTCCTCTGACCTATGGCGTTATGTGGAGGACAGAGAGCTCCACTCTCATGGGTTTTTTTTCACCGTTAATTAGATACAGTTCCACTTGCTTTCCCCACCTTGCTGTGTGCAGCCTTTGGTGGAAATGTAACATTTTTGTAGGCTCTGACACCACTCAGTGTTCCCATTAGTTGTATGCATTTGTGCAATTAGTGTTAATGCTAAAGCACTGGATTATTTGCTGTCTTCCCCACCTCCAAGGACATAAAAGGCACTCTAGAGACAGAGGGAGTAAAATGAAGGTTACTGTACCTCTGACTAGACTTCCCCGATTGCTCCATGTGTTGCCTGACCTTCTCTGCTGGCTGGGAGGCATAATAGGAGGGCTGAGCACGTCCATCCACTCCCTAGGGAAAAGACCATAAAAGCAGACAGTCATGACAACACATGCCATTACACTCACCATCCTACTATATGGCATTTTAACAATGAGATTCCATCACCATGTGCTTTCAGAAGCCCATCTAAGCCTCCATTGTCCTTGAGCCACTTCTCCTGCCTACTTAGTCTCACAGGCTTTTCAGTTTTACCTGAAGGATCACTTATTAGACTCTGACTCAAGCTGTGACTTCCAAGTGTCCACATTCTTGTACAGAGGAAGGGTCTTAACCTTGCCTGTTTCTGCGACAGCACGACTTCTTCTCTCTCCAAATGAGTTTATCATCCCTGTCTGTGATGTACACAGGCTACAGCTATACACCAATCACTTCCCAGTAAATGAAAACACTGCTTTTTAGAATGGCATGAGAGATTACAGCCAGAGAGAAAATATCACAAGATGAAATATTACTTGGAAGCAATGCAAGATTCATTTGTTAAACAGCTTTCAGAATCATCTGTGGCTATACAACAGTTGTGCAATTATCCATTAACATCTTTGGCCTCTGGACAAAACATCTCATATCACATCGTAGCATATTTAATGAGGAATTACATTATAATCTTCTTCTGTAGAATGTTCAGCTGACAGCCGGCGATTCAAACGTTCGCCTCTGCTTCGTCTGTCTCACAGTCAAAAATTGCAACGACTGACAATTTCACTCTTTCTAAAACAGAGCACTCAGAAGGCAAATGTTCATGGTTTGCATTTTGATATTCTTCACATCATGATATTCTTACGACTACTGACTAAAACTTTGTGTCTTATTGTGGAACCGCTCATAACACACCAAAAATCTGCTCAAAATAGAAATAATTCTCACTGGCATTCCTGTTGTGTTCATAAAATTCAGATTATATATGTTTACAGTTCTACAATTTTCACTTATTAATGTCTCCATGTGGATACTGGGAAATGATTATATGAAAATATTAGGATACAATAATAACATCAGTACGTTTAAAACTTAGCGATGTGCTCTTCTGATAAAAGCTGTTAAAAAAACCTCCAGATTACATCAGCTGTTGTAGCCTGCCGCAGTGTGTTAAAGGCAAATGTTTATTTTAATAGCTGTGTTTAATACCCAGAGAAAAAGCAGTGCATTAAAATACATACCCAACCTACACAGTCTTAGAAAGGTGATTTAAATGCTGAGGTTGACTGAGGTATGATTACATTAAACTTACAAACAGATCGATTCATTTTTATCTCATCTCTCTGTGCATTTAAGCATGAATTAATTTGCTTCATTTCTAACTTTATGCCTTTAAAGTGATAAAATACATTATCTCTATTGAAGCTCGGATTTTTCTTTCTAACAAAGGCATTTACCTCCCTCCAACAACCCCTTGACTGCGTGATAGGCAGGACCATTGTACTAAAGTTAATGGAAGCAATTTTCAAGGACAAGGGCCTCTGCTACTGAACTGTAAATTGGACTTCAAATTGTGAAGTGGGACTCGGCAACAGTGATTAAATTCTGAGATTTTCAAGTCATTATAACCCAAGTATAGACCTGTGAAAAAGGGAATAAATTAGCTTGATTTAATTTGAGAGACTACACTGTTTTTGTACAGCGGTGAAGTACATTGAAAATAAGCTTTCCAAATATATCCCAATGAAACAGCATCAAGGCAGCTCTGTTTGTCTGATACCCTGGCAACTTTACAAAAGTTCACAACAATTGTACACAATTGTACTGCTACAGAAAGTCTTATTTACGGGTTCATATTTGGTATGCCAGCCAAAGGCAGACACAATCATCATGAGCAAAGAAACATGTTAAAAATACTAGAAAAGCACTGGCAGCATTAAGCACAGAAACAGGAGCGTTTTAGCTGTCATCGAAGCTGTAGCTCTCCACAGCAAGAAAGCCTTGCAGTGGTGCCAGGATGCTCCAAAAACACTATGATAGAATTCACTGTAAGGGTGTCTCAGGATGCAATGCCTAAAAGAAAAGAAAGAAAACAACGACAAATCCTGTGCAGCTGCTATTCAATATGTAAATCAAGGCTTGCTTCGAAGTCTAATTTCAGTAGTACAGCTGTGGATGCTGTGGAGCTGTGAGACAAGTCGAGGAGTGCGTTTGAGGTGGTTGTCAATAGGAATATTCATTTCAGTGGACATTCAAACAAACAGCATCACTTCACAAAATATTTAACAGCACAAAGACATGTTAGAAGTCCAGAATAACAAAAAAAAAATACCCCTAAAATCTATCCCGCTCATACTTACTGTTGATCAAATGTAATAAATATAAAATACCATCTTTAGATCAGTTTTAAACAATAACACAAACACAAATATTTGAGTACATGGGACGCCACACATGTTCACAACAGGCTACCTTGCTTTGCATCAATAAATCAAAGTGTTAGAGTGGAGGAGGTTGCATAATTTGAGTAGCGAAACTGTGATGCAATCCCTTTGTCTTCTTTTGTAACATACCACATGGTTGTGTATATCCACAAAGAGACGACGATGCGCAGAGACAAGGCTCTGGATTAGCGGGTTGTGGGACAATAGGATGTCTCCAGAACCCTCCAAAGAGGAGAACTGGATCAATTTTTACTGCCACAGTTGACCATGAACTGGATGACTTAGAATCTACACAGACATGAGAACACTAAAGGCATTTTCACTTTATTTCTCACTTTCTATTCCCTTCCAAATCTACACACTGAACCCATTCCAAGAGCTGCTGTGCTCAACCCTGAGCTTTTTTTTTGTCTTTGGAACATTTCTAAATAACAGATCTGACTTAAATGAGGGTTACAAAACACCATTTTATTTAATCTTACCTTGAATAATACAGTTCCCATTTAACGTAACTGATTGTAAATAATTCAAGTAATTTATTTCCAGCCACGGCTATACATTACCAACCTGAAATGTTCAACATGTCAAAGGTTATCTGATGTAGACTGTTAAAACTAACCTTTTTATTGTCACCCCTCGCTCTCGTGTAACCTTATGAGCTTCTTCTTAATTTGGTGGATTTCTGAGCTTCATAATATGTATTCTGTTTAGCACTGTATATGCCTGAAGTTGATATTGGATATAACACTTTTTTGAAATATTCTTTCTCCTCCAGCAGTATAAGCCCATTTATCATTTTGTTTTCTTTTTGAGGTTAGAACTTTGTTTTGTTTTAACCTGCAGGTTGGAAAAACAAGGTGGAACATGTCTTATGGCTGTTTTGTATTATGAACTACTGAAGTTCCTGCTGTGCTTAAAGCCTCATGCTTGCTTTTTGATTTTGGAGAACCTCCAACCTGATGTGAAGCATTAATTATACAGTGAATAAAAGGTATCATAAAAAACTTTTCCAGCGATGAATCTGACAGACGTGATAATAAGGGAAAAATAATATGCCATTGTGAAAATGACAACAGCAGTTAAGGGAGATGAAATGTACAGTACCTGGCACACTCTCAATTAATTTGTATTCATCTGTGAGCGAGATAAGCCCCAGTCTGTATATTTATGACAGTTGACATTTAGCCTAAATATTGCAGTCAGTCGTAACCATCTGACTATGACTTTCAGGGGGAGCTTCATGTACATGCTGGTAATGCATGAAATTCATCAGCAATTTTCTCAACTATTATCCTTTATTCACCACTATTCATGTTTTCACAAATCCAAAGAAGGTAGGTTTTTGGAGACAGCATGTCAGGTCTTTTTAAAGAAAATGTCTTTATAGGCAGACTTTCACGTACAAAACACAAAATATAGAAAAAATGCACCTTTGCTTATACTCTCAGACTATGGCTACATTGTCTTACTCGTAGAGTGCATTTTATTATACATTTACAGATTTGGAACACGTCTGTGAGTGGCTGCTTCTTACCTGGGATTTGATTGCAGGAGGAGAGTCATTTCCTTCTGGTAGTGATGCCCCTGATTAGCTGGCTAGAGCAGTAATGAAGGAAAAAAGTCAGAAGCTGTGTTAAAATGTCGCTGAATGCTCAAATTTAGCTCCTGTTTCGCATTCCTATCAGGTGATGATCACTGAGTTTAAAAGACCACTAAGTACTTGATTAAGGCACAAAAAGAAAAAAATGAATACTCACAGCACATTGAGATTCAATATTTTTTAAGTTCAAAATAACTTGCTTCATTCACTGCAGGTCAGTAATGAAGGTCTTTGTGTTTGTCACCATCAGACCAATATTTAAGCTCAATTGCTTGTCAAAAGACGATGTCTCAGACAGAAATTGCATACCTTTTGAAAAATAAGCGTCACAGGACATTTGTGCACATAAAGAATTTTCATAAGTCAAGGGAAATTTTTGCAGTGCACTTCATTGCCTTTGCAATACAAATTCATCCTAAGGACTGGAATGAATAGACATATACTTTATGCTTTTTTCTATTTCTGTGGAGTTCCATGAATAAATGTAATGAAGTCTAGACATAGAAGTAAACTATGTCATCATGCCATTTATTAATTAAGTAATTAATGAATTACTCAAGTATAAATGCAGTGTAAGGAGCGGCATCTCTTTATAAAAAAATTATATTTTGCACAAAAGCCTTTGTACAACTACAGTCTAAGCTTAATTCTTCAGTTCTATAAATGTACAACTCATGGAAATCCTTTGCTGCATGCTTATGTCAAAAGGGCAAAAAGGCTATCTCTACGTTGTGCACCAAGGTAACTGACTAACAAGCCAAGTATAAAAAATTCTGTCTGTCTGGCAAACCACAAGAAGTAAACACACAAGGGAAAAATAGAAAAAGCAGCCAGACACAGAAAACACTGGCGAACAATGAAGAGGGGGAAAAAAAACAAGATCCATAAAATTTAATAATCTGTTCAAAAATGCAGATGTACTACATAATGGTAAGGAAACAAACCAGTTTAAGTTGTGTTATGTTTGTAAATGGAATCTTTTAAATGTCTAATAATTGCATTCATTATCAGCTGTGAATATAAGAGACTTTTAGTGTAGGTGGAATTACAAGTACAAGCTAGCAATGGTTTCCCTTTTAAAAATATAGTCATTTTCAGCTGTAAGAAGCACAAGTGCACTACCATCTCCATCTTGTCAAAGCTAAAGACCATATTATGGCCTCAGGAGGCTTTTCAAGTGTAGTGCCTGTTAAAGGATATTACAGTAAATGACTTTGATGAGGAAGCAGTCATGTTGAGGCTGTAGTCCTTGCATTCTTTGAGTTAATTTTAGCTATCTGTGTGCTCCCTCGCCTTCTTTCTGTAATCCTCATCTTAAAATAAGACAGGTCCTGAAATTGCCCCCTGTGGAATTCTGCAGGTAATATGCACTGATGATGATGAGGTGCCTTTAGGGTGATGGAAAACATTCAGGGATCTAGGATTCTCTATTCCATCTGTAACGGTAAACCAAGTAGCTCACACCTTCATTTAAACCTGCATGAACTATAGTTTCAAGGAGAGGATTTAGTTTCAGAATAATCAGAAGTACGTATGCTGCAAATAGAAATACATTTTTATTTCTTTTTAAAAAAATAAATAAATAAATAAATAAATAAATAAAGACCAGCTCTGGAACACGCTGAAAAACGTGGTCTAGTCATTTAATCCTTCAGCCCCTGCTGGCTATTGTCAGGTTTTCCCAGTCCTGCTGCACCACCTGCATCCTTCTGGATCCCCTGCCTGCTCTGACCGTCCTCCCCCCTCCTGGAACTGGATTCTCCTGCCCGCTCTCCGCCGCCTGCCCACACTGCTCCGGACGTCGTCCAGGACCGCTGGCTCCCAGTACCGTCGCCCCCCCTCCCCGTCACTCCCTGTTGTGTTAGTTACGTTAGCTCACTCTGCACTTATTAGTTCTCTACCTCACTCCTTCAGTACAATAAATCCACCTTTTACTTCAGCCCCGCTTCCTCGCTTGTGTGCTCTCAGCTCGGGTTCACCCCTCATGCCGTGACACCTATAGCTTGGGGGGGTCAACGTGATAACTTGTCTCATACACTACCTGCTGCATAGCTTCTCAGAAAAACCTACACATCAGGTAAGGATGAGACTGAATCCTCAGCCTATTTCTGTTGTTTGCACCGACTCTCTGGTTGATGCTCAAACATCTTGGCCCTAAAACCTTTACTATCCCTTTTACATATCCTCTTTATACATGTGGTATCCTGTATGCTGGGTCAAATGTCATACAGCAATCAGAAAACCTAAGGAGCTTTATGTATTTCTGTTCGACGTTGTCTTTGACTCTGTTTGTTGGAATAATTAAACACTGAGATTCAGAGGCCTTGTGAATGTAAAAAAATGGTTGTAAACTATTCTGCATATATCTGTTTGGCAAATATGTTCAGCCAAACAAAACTGCATTATTTTTTCATTCTTACAGCCTGTTTTATGCAGGCAGTGCTAGAGATGACAGGTGGTTCAGCTCCTCTCTAGTGGCTGTTTTCCTACATTTTCTTCTGTGCATGCAGCTCCTATTGTTTACCCCCATTGTGGATGTGCCCCAGCAAAATTAAAGGCTGTATTACATTAGTGACTCTCAGACCTTGCCCTACTCTTCCTCATAACATAATTTTCAGTCCTAACACATATATTAATAATCCTGCCTTGATTTTAGGAAATATCTAGGACTCAGGCTTCCACACCCAAAAATAAGAAGCTTGCTTCCAAAATTGTGTGTGTTAATAAGTAAAATCGAGCCAAGTTTTTTTTTTTTTTTTTTTTTATCCTCACAGAAATCGGATTCAATGCCAGAGTTCAAATAAAGGCAAAAAAACCGCTGCTGAATATAACTTCCTTAGAGAGGGCAGGAAAAGTAAAGGAGATGTATGAATTCATGTAAAAAGTAGTTTCACTGTACAGTTATCTAACTCTTGTTTGACTATGCTTCTCCTAAAGTATACGAAAGGTGCAACATTATATAAGTGTCCTTCGTTTTTATGGCTCCTTTTAACAACTTATGATTAAAATTTTAGACAGCAGAGAAAACAACACTTTATAGAGCTAAAGCTGATAATTGTTATTCTTCTTTTAATGTATTAAAAAAAGTATAATGAGATTTGTTGTAGTCTTTTACACTAATCATTAAATAATCTCTTACTATTAAAATTTATATTGCTAAAACATTTTATAAACCTTTCATCCCACTTTAACATGCATATTTGACAGCTTACCATTGTGTTAAAACTAACTATGCATTATCTCCATTGGACTGCATTTAACTTACATAAGTCCAGCTGAGCACAGCTGTTTAATTTCTCTGTCAAGGAAGAAAACATTTTTAAGGCCAAAATGCGAAAAATTTCAGTGGGTGGAGTTTTACTGATAGTGTGTTTTCTTTCTTTTTCTTTGTTTGACTCATTCTCCCATCTGTAGCTTTCACTGTCAGAGATTAAAAAACTCTGAATTCTGACATAACAGTTGTTACTTCAGTCATGTCTGCACAGAGAGAATATGTATCACATCTAGGACCACATACAAAAGTGTCGGAAATCTAATTTCACACAACCATTCAATCTATAAGTTGATTCCTTTGTGTTCAACCTTGTAACGCAGCCACACAACCGCTTAGGGGTGAATTTCTATCTGGGTTGGTACAGTAGCTGCAGTAGCACAGAAAACAGCAACAATACCATGAATGACAGCAGCGGGGATCACTTGCATGACAGCATCCTAGACAAGTAATGGCTTGTCATTCCCTGTGAGTCCAATCCCCAGAAAGTGACTTTTCTTTTATTAGGTCCCATAATCGGCTCATTTCTATCTTTGACATAAATGTATGCTGTCCTTTCAAGTATCATTTGGTACAATTTCTGTATTTGAAAAATTTGTTATTTTTTGTTGTGTCTTTCTTTGTCTCTCATTCTCTCTTTATTGGCAAGCTTTTTCTCAATATACTGTTGGTGGTGCTGTTGCCATACAGTATATATTTGGAATTGTAAACAACGTAGCTGATTCAAAAAAAAAAAAAAATCCCTTCAGGGCTTCATTAAATCACATGTAAATCTCATCTCATCCCTGTAGAAAACTGTACCCTATGTGGGGTCTTAAGATATATGCTTTTGTTGGTGGCCCTATCACTGTGTCCTCAAAAGGAAGCACAAGATGATAATCCCTGTAGTAATGCCACTATTCTTTGTGTGCGGCGAATCTCAGTTCACTAATGGATACCTGCATGTACAGAAATGGTAACAGGCCTATAACTCGAGCATCTGTAATGATTGTACTCATCGGGGATCCTACAGTGGACCCAGCAGTGCCAGGGAGGGTAGCGTTCCCTCTTCATCAGTGCAATGTGCTTATGCTAATGGCCCATAGATCTAAATGACCTTCAATAGCCAAGAGCAAACCACACCATCTTTGAATTCTAAAAAGACTTCTGGGGATAATTTCAAATGACCTAAATAATTTTTAGTCACTGGGGGAACTGTGGATATTATGCAAGTATACTTTTAAAAGCAGGAAGAGGCCAATTAATGTGTTTCTATCTCCATAACCTTTTGTAATGCAGAAAACACACTGGAGAAAGAGGTGCATTAGCACTTCATGGTGGCATAAGTTGGGGCTTGAAATGGAAATTAGCAAGAGCGGGGATCAACCAGGGTCAGGAAAAAAAATATTCCAAGCAGAAAACGGAATGGGGGGAAACTGGGGCTGTGAGTGGTAGATGAGCTGCACATGTGCTGTTTGTTAGCGAAGAGTCAACAACAAAAGATCAATAGTAGCAGAACAGATTAGTACTCACCATGGAGATGTGGGTCCATGTAGAGGTGTCATCACTGCTCATGCTGATGCTAACATTACACTGGTGGATCTGAGATGCACTGAGGCCTGAGGCTCTACATTCATCTTCCTCTTGCTCTCTTTTTAGGCTTGCCAGCATTCGGAGCTCCTCATCATCATCCCCACGTATCCGTAGACTGCCAAGCAGGTGTAAGTCATAATGACTGGATTCAACAGGCTTCAGTGCCTCCTCTTCTTCTGCCTTCAAATTTATCACCCATAAAACAGAGATGACTTAGTTGGAAGCAATCCAAAATACAAAACTTTGCACTTAGTCAGTGTCAGACACACAAAAGTCCACAAACCTGATAGAATGTGTTTTGTGCAGTCAACAAAGTAGTGAAAATTTTAACAACAGGTTATAGTACCAGACGGAGCTTAAGGCGGTCCTGGACATGCGCCATTGTTTTGACCCTCTAAGGAAATGTCTTTTAACAGTGGATCTATTGATTTAAGAGACTACTATGGTAACGTTATTCATCTGACAAAGTGCAAGCCTGATGTTGCCCTGGTGGTGAATCAATGGCAGTCGATAAACCAGGGCTGCAGGAAGGGAAACAAACTCCTTGTCATATTTCTCTGACAACCTTTCAGTCAAAGCCTTCACTGCATGCTGCCTGCTGGAGTTGGCACAAATCAGCAGTCAGGAGCTGCAATGATGAAGGATGCTGGGATATCACTCAGCAGTGAGTTGTGTAAATGCAGTAAGCAAAAGCCAAGTGACAGATCTTCCCTCAGGCCTTGTGATCGCGTCAGTTGACTATCTTCTGATCCTGTATCTGTTCAAATGGAGCAGGGGCCTACCTCAATTTGCAACAGGCCATAGTCTGATCCTACAAACCTTTTCACCAGTCCCCAGGAGCTGTCCAAATCAGCACTGATCACATATTACTATGGGCAAAGAGAGGCAGCTAGACATAATACCATCAGTTTTTAATAAGCTGCACATTTGCCACAAGGCCTCCCAAACCCATTCTACAGATCCCAGCGAATGATGAATATCATTTTAACTGCAAATTACAAGAACTGAGTGAAGCCCATCTACTGAAGACTTTGACAGTTACTGTAAAGAAGCACTTTCAAATGGAATTTAATCATACTAATGTTCATTAAACCAAGCTGCATTGATCGATTGTGAAGGAAGAAAAACATATAAACAATTACCCTCTTCTTTATTCTGCTATGTCTCTACCGACTCCTGACAAACATGTTTGAATCTCTGATCGTGCCTGGTAGGTGTTCAACTTTTTTTCCCTCGACTTGATGACTTTGTCTGTCTGATGTTTGGTGCTGGACAAATGTACAATGGATTCATCAAAGCCTTTTTGGTGAAAACAGTTGCCTGCAGGGATTGGTGAAAGTGGCTCAGATTCATGCTCAGACTATAAAGCAAATTTACAAGGCATGAAACCTAAACAATGTGATTAAAGAAATTTAAAAGCTCTGTAGAAATGCAATATTAATTCTCCTTGATGTTATGACTTTGAGCACCCCGTTTGATTTTGAACAATCTTTTGATTAAATAGCAAAATTTAATGATGATGCTAAATCTTAAATGATTTTTTAAATCAGATTAATGTAAAAAGAACTGCTAAACTTGGATTTCGATTGCAAATGGGAGATATTTCTTGAGTGGTCAAGATTATCCTTATGAGTGAAAGTGACGACTTCATGGGCAAGCTTGTCTTAAGAATGGTAATGTCAGGTAGTATAAAACACGGACATCTCAGACGAGAGGTAACTATCTGCAGTGGCTAATCTAACCAACCAGATAATTATTAGGAGGAACTTCAAAATTCTAGTCATTTATGTGCTTGTCTCTAAAAAAAGCTCACAGAGAGTAATAGCACAGCGGATCAGATCTGTTGGTTGTTAAAATTGTTAGCACTACCTTGTATCGTTTGGAATCACCCAATTTGACTTCTTGCAGGAGTCTCCTAGAAAGCGATACGCTGCTGTTCTTAACCAGAAACTGGTTCATTTCCTCTGATCCCCTTGGACCAGACTTGTGTTTGTGTCTGTTAGGTGAAAGGCAGCGTGCAGGGACCATTATATCTGGTTCAGCTTTGCCACTGGATGAAGGCTGCATATTGGTGTTAGGTAGACAAAGCTCTTCTGGGAATATTTGGTCCATGTTAGGGGATTCAGAATGGCCTTCATGTTTCACCCCCAAAGCTGGATCAGGAGTTCTGGAGGAAGCAGGGTTGGACACACTAATTTTATGATGCTGGAACTTGATGTAGCTCTTATCCTGTAAGAAATACAAAAACACAGTGAACTAAATTTCTGTAGATCACACTAAACACCCCTTTATGGGATGATTAGTCATGTCCTAAGAATATATGGTAGGCTAATGTTTCAGAAATTTATTGTAGTCTTCTTTCCTTTAGAAAGATTTTTGCATAATGGGACATAATAATGAAATGAAGGTGTTGGTGGCTTAGCTTTAAATTAACCTCACATTTAAAAAGGCTGATGGCATTCTCTTTAAATCTGCTAATCCACCTTCAGATTCACAGTTACCTCTCAGTCTTGTAGTTTAAAATGTGTTGTCTGCATATGCACAAACAGTACATGGTTTTTCTCAACACTGTAAGAATATTCCCCTGAAAACCCAAGTATTGAATATCAAACAGCTACCCTTGTAAGCATGAAAGATACATCATTCTCAAAAGTGTGTAACTTGCTCCTTTAGTAAAAATGGTATGTGGATTCACAATAGTAAAAATGGATTTCAATGGTGACCCAGTTTCGTGGCAAAAGAAAAGAAAGCCTCAAAATGCCCATGTAAATTTAAAAAAAAAAAAAATAAATAAATAAATCCTATAGCAAGAATCACTTTTGTCGTCGAAGACACACATAAACCAGTTGACCATTGTTTGAATCCCACACCAAGGTAAGGACATGTATTCAGTCTGGATATAAAGTTATCCCGGCTAGCAGGGCACTAGTGCTGTGTATTCAGTATAGGAACATAATATACATACAGTATGTCTGGACAGAACATTAGTGATTATGCTAAAGAGGTGCTGGAAAGTTTCTCTGAATGTACTGACACATTTTCTTTCAGAGAGAAACTGGGTCGCAGATAGAATCCGCTGCAAATGTTGTGAAACCAACTGACAACAGCTGCCATCATCCATGAAGAAGAAGCAAGCTACAAACTCCAGAGCTACTATTCAACCCTATCCTCCATTTTCAAAACATAGACCTTCGGTGAAGTATTCATTGGTATTCTGCACTATTGGTTTAAAATTGGCATTTTCAAGACCAGTTGTTGACTGCTATATTTATTATCTTTACTTGACAAATAGGTGTATCAAATTTTATTTTTATTTCTATAAATCCTGTTTTGAACAGAATTGAGAAATTCCAATTCAAAACACAAGATGTTGTTTCTCATGAATTAAATTGCTTGAAGCTTTTCTTGGAACAACAAGCCACTCTATCTCTGTATTTCTCCCTTCTGTTGTCTGTTTTGAGGTGTTTTCTTTAATCTCTGAGCTTTGTTTTGGGGTGAAAGGTTATCATAAGCCCCTTGAGGTTTTTAGCTCACTGTCTCCATATGTTATTTGTTTTCTCTTCTCCTTCTATGCTTTATCATTTTCATAAGCGCAGGTGAATAAACAATGAAATACATGCATTATTGAAACTCCTGATATGGGTGTGGCTGTCAGCATGAATGTTCTTCACTGAAGTACTGCAGGGTCCATTGTCTCCGTTGTTATTATTGCATTAAAATAACTGCATTCCTCTCAAATGTTACCTTGGCCCATTGCTTCTAATGGATCTCAAAATAGTTCATACAATGAAAGTTCATTGCTTTGTTATGCCTTTAATATTTCTCTGTGTTTAAGAAAAAATGCTCGCTCAAAAGAATTGCGTGAACCTGATGCAACACCGTGAAAGATGATATTGCTCCAAGTTGAGAAATGAGCAATCTGCCATAAATGAGTCAAAATCAAAATCTGGGTAACCTGGGTCAGATGGCAACTAACCACAGTCTGGTGTATGACTACTGCCAGGGTGGTGGCACATGGTAGCTAAGCACGCTAAAGCTTATAGCACGGCAAGGTTTGGGTAAACAAAAAACTAATTAGTGTCTTACAGCAATCTCTGCAATATTGCCATCCTTAGCCTAAGAAATATATTATAGTATATGTTGGATCTCTTAGTTAATATTCTTGCTAGTATGGGGTTCCACAAGACAGGCCAGTTGTGGCTTTTGGGACTTCTAGGTTCCAAATGAGGTAACGCTGCATTCTTGTCAGGTATAAGCCCTTTCATTGGTAATGCACATAAAGTTTTCTAAAAGAAGATCCTTAACACCAAAAACAAAAAATACTATTTTTACACACATACACTAGACAGAGCTATTGAACGTCACTTTTTGCACACTTTGAATTGTTAACTGTGATTTCTCATGAATGTGCATTCTTCCGTCATGTACCACGAGGCGTAAAACTGTTCAGATACACATCCTTTACACCCAGCGCCTAATCTAAGACCTGTTTCATGAAATTCACAGCATGTCATGACATGTCATGACATGTGACATGAGATCATCCTGTCTCGTGTTAATTTTGGCACTTTTATTGTAACTCATAAGTGCTACTGTACAACTTGAATATCTATAGCTTGGGAGTTTGAAAGTCAAGCGTCCTATATGCAAATATTATTATTTCATTACATCAGTGTAGGTGCTGAGAATGGACAAGAATGGACAAATCTCTTTGTTTGAACAAACCTAAAAATCAAATCCATCCATTTTTTAATCTATATATTTAATATATTTACATTTATATATAAGAAAACATTCGCAGTTGGTTATCTAATCAATGGTGCTGCTCAGTAGTGTCACATGTGTACAGCCACACAGGCAGGGCTATATGGTCAGTATGGTTTCAGTGTGTTTATGGCAAAATACAGTTTGCAGCTTTGTGCTCCACAACACATAGCCTTGCTCCATCAGCCATAATAAAAATGTATCACAGAAAAACATTTCACCATAGGCCAGCCAGCTGCAGTGTACTTTATATCTGAAAGAGCTGCGGTTATCCAGTATATGATATTTTTTGGACACCTGAGGGAATAGCCATTGTGTCCTTTCAGAAAAACTGTGATTTCTTTGGACATAAAAAAGTGTGGCCCTCTCATTTTTCCTCCTCTGATGTATAATAGTCACTTTCAAAATGACCAGAAAACAGAAAAACACAGTGAAGTTGAAGGTGGAAGTGAGAAAACATGAAAATGTCCTTCTCTCTGCTGCTGATTTTAAAATAGCGTGCACTGCATTATATCAACTGGTTTCTTTGCTTTCTCTGCAGTGTAATTTCCCTGTGAAATGTTGTAATTTACTCTTTTGTGCATGCACTTACTCTCAACATAAGCTGTTGAATGCAGTTGCTATCTTAATT
The DNA here is from genome assembly GCF_022539595.1 of Amphiprion ocellaris. NCBI lineage: Eukaryota > Metazoa > Chordata > Actinopteri > Pomacentridae > Amphiprion > Amphiprion ocellaris. The sequence continues at coordinate 29,439,455 of NC_072770.1, read as the reverse complement.
TCCCAGAACTCAAATAGACAGTCCCTACAAAGCATGTTAAGGTGGAGTGAAATTAACTATCTATAAGCCCTATATCCATAGATGTAGCAGTATTAGTGGTAACAGAACACGTGTCAAAGCTAACAAGTAATATATATGGCTAAAACAAATATTACATTTAGTTTTTGGGTAAGACAGTGCCCTGTCCAGGCACATTGTTCTGGTTTAGACAGCAGGCAAATAGAGAGACAATGATGGAAAGAAACATGCTCCACATGTACTAGTATATGTTATCGCACTAGTCAAAGCTCAGGCAATACATTGCCACAGTGGTGTTTGTTTCTTTTGAAGTGTTCCGATAGAGTCCTTATTAGGGTAGCATTTGAAATCAGTGAAAAGGCTACGTGATCATTCCATTGCATGGGGAGAAAGATGTTTGTCTCAAACAACCTATATCCATGTGGGTGTCTAAGTGTTCTTGTGAGTGTGTGCGTGGGGGTGGGGAGGTATAAGTATGCGCACGAATGTGTCATGGGATTTCTACCCAGTACAGTACTAGAGTATTGTATTTCTGGTTGTATTAGTTTGGGAAGTTGCCCCAGGGAGCATTGCTATTACTAAACTATAATAATAATAATAATAATAATAATAATAATAATAATAATAATAATAATAATAATAATAATAATAATAATAATAATAATAATAATAATAATAATAATAATAATAATAATAATAATAATAATAATAATAATAATAGAATATGCTATACACTTTGAACAGAGGTAAATACAGGTTTAAAACCCTTCAACAAACCAACAAATATTGCAAAATATAAAGAAAAATGTCAACTCGGCATAGAGCTTCATAGAAGAAAAAGGTCATACCTGCAGTTTACAAAGGTCACCATGAAAACCAACTGTTTTATTATGTTTTTCTAATGAATTCCAACCATGCATATCTGCAAATGAAAACACTGTGAATGACAAAATGTGTTTTTGAAGAGAACCTCTAAATTACTGATATAAAAACCCTCAAATTTACTGTCAGTGTTGTCTAAAAAATTGCCAGTACCTGTGTTTTTCTGTTTTTAAGAATGGATTTTGTCACTGACATGACAGATGGAATGTATCACTTTAATGCCAAAACATGCATGATGGCAAACTAATCAGTTGCAGAACAAAACAAGCTTCTTAACTCTGAATTATCAGACTTATTATAAAGTTTTAAATGAGTAAAAGCAATTAGCATTTCTTTGAAGACAGTTCTTTATAACCATAGTTCAACACTTTAATTTCCCTGCTCAGCATAAAGAAAAACTACTGCTCTTTATTGCAAGTCCCTGAGCTATTAATAAATTACCTGATGATATATAACCCCACTGACCTTTGAAGTGAAAGTATACTACACACTAATAAATGCGCAACATGAAACATTTCATTCCATAGTACAAGATACACAGTGTACTCTGAAACACGATTAAATGAAACTGAATCAAATCAAATGGGCATACTGTGAGATTTTATGAAGCAGTGAATTCCTTGGTAATGAATTAGACTACTGTAATAAAAAAAAATAACAAATATAGTTTTAAATCTGGTCTTTGTCAGAGTGTATGTGATATAATGCAGCTCATTTTCCTATTCCAGACAGATGGTAATTAGTGTCCTAGCAACATAAGAGTGCTTCAAATGTGTGTGCATCCAAAGTACAGTGTGCTTGTATCTCGCCCCTGGAGGAAACATACCTCATCACTTTCACTGCCAATAAAGTCATCTTCAGGCTTGGCATCATACCGCCTCCCACTTTTGTTCTGAACCAAATCATCTCCTACCTCCATCTTGTCATGGTCACCCTGGCCTTGCCCCCGTTTGGGTGAGTGAGGATGGGATGAGAAAGTGAACACCTCCTCCTGCAGAGTGAGCTGGGGCTCAGACCCCTCATTACTCTCCCAGCTGCTCCAGACCTGCAGGTCAGAAGACAAACCTGGCCGGATCGAGCAGAGTTGGAACTCTGCTGGGGTGGGAGTGACTGTTGAACTTTCCTTGGCAGGACTGCAGCTTCTCTTATCTAAAAAATTGACAAGATGATGAAAGTAATATAGTTTTACTCTAAGCAGAAGTAAATTCTCTCTTTGAAACTAGTGCTTGTCTATGTTATAAAGTGTTTTTGGGCACTGATTGTATAAATTCAAGAATAAGTCTTTCAGAAAACAGAGGACATACAAGGACAATTAGACAGTCTAATTACAGTGAGTAATAAATCCTTTTTATTTATTTTTTCATCATGTGGCTCGTCATTGCAAATTCATTTGATTATATGCACATTAAAATTCATAATAACAATATGCAAGGCTGTAATTAATTCCATTGTTTGCCAAAAGTGAGTATTAATTTATCCTGCACTCACGTGTTTGTATATTTCATTAATCGCCCTGTTATGCTAATAACTTAATGAGAATGTAACAATATAAACATAATCAGCAGTAAGAAAACAAGTTTACTGCTAAGTCATCACTCATGGAATGACAGCTTTGTCCAAATATTGTTAAAAATTAGACACCGTAGGTTTAGACACCTATTTTCCAAGCAAATATTGGTTTCATCTTGTTTTAGTGATTTTTTTTTTAGAACAAAAACACAAAATTTTACAGCAATGGTAAAACATTTGACATAATGATTATTGATATATACCAAATAAGGTGAAGGCTTTATCAGCCATTAGTGCAGAGTAGAAATACTGAATCCTTCTACTCCCAGATAAGCCTGAGATCAAAGTTAGAGGCACCTAAATCTGAATGAGTGAGCACATTTGAACCTCTCGACAGTATAATCACTTTCTCTAATTGCCCACTGTGTGGCAAACCCTGGGCCCAGGAGATGTCCCTCTGACTTTTATTTAATGTGCCACATTACCATTAATGAACTAACTACTTTCCGTCTGTGGGCAGGGCTGCAGCAAAGGAGCTTACTGCTGTGGAGAAACATCCATAATTGAGCTTTCAAAACACGTGCGCTCATTTTGCGAGGAACAATGTGAGTGCAGGTGTGTGTGCGTGAGAGTTCAGGTGTTGGACTGGGGGGTTTCTGTGAGTGGCCTTGACGTGGGTTATGTAAAATTTAAAACGGGAAACAAAAGCGTGCATGCAGCATGCTTTCAAATTCATGCAATATTTTGAGGTGATTCAATTTATAAATTAAGAGCAGGAATAGGTGTTTTTCACAAGCATAAAAGAGCAGCTTGTTAAAATCAGAACACACAAAGTAGAACCCAATATCACCCAACATGCATATTATTCTCTTTTGTCTCATGTTCTTATCTCTTGCTGTCTTGCTGCACTTTTTCAACCATCACTGAGCCTGAAATTGTAAATGTCTCCCTGCTGTCCTGAATTCTTTCTATTTGCAGCTGATGTGACCCTCACCTGCTGTTGGGTGCTCCGATTTTTCTGTTAGGGTCAGTGGCTGCTGGCTGCTCTCTTGCCCATTGGATGGAAGGGTGCCCTTCTGCCTGCTTTTACTCCTCTTTCTGCAGTTACCAGGTACAGCATCTGGAGAGGCTGTTAACCAGAATCAAACACCTTACCATATTATAATATGCATTACATATAATATAACTCCCCACCATACATGCAGAACTTACCTGATGATATTTGCTCCTCTCCTCCAGCACTGAAAACCCGCAGCTTCTTAGATCCCTGCTTGTCAAACACTCTTTTTTTGGGGGGGTGAGGGTGTAAACTGCCAGATGCTGCTACATACAATAGATTCAACATTAGAAAAAGCTTTATAACGCAAAACAGTCCAACAACAATGTTATTAAAACTTGCCAGAAGCATATCTGTGAACTGATTATGCACCGTGAAAATCCCTATTAATGAAGGCATTTCAGTAACTGAGCTTCTTACATTCATTCAGTGCAGAGAGAATACATCCAGCTACATTATGCTCAGCTGAATTAGGGAATTTTAATCATCCCGTTTTTTGCATTCAGTCATGCTCAAAGGATGGTGTATCACCACACGTAAAACCTGTTATTAGGTGCAAGAGAGAACATATTCTGTAGAAACAGAGCTCTTATTTGTTGGTTCATATGTAATGCTTTCACTGATGCACAGTACTTGGAAGAATTAAAAAGAAAGAATAAATCATGTACACTCTGAAGGCCAAGATGAACTGGAGAATAAGACAGCATTCAGGAGCACATAAGATTCAAATTCAAGCCGGAAAGAAGCTGAATTATCTTCATCGATGACGGTTCTGAGTCATATTCACAGGTGCTGAGTCAAAGCCAACTAGATTTCCTGGCAAGTTTTGTAGCTCCTTATTCTCTACGACAATTAGTCCATTTACATTAGTCTAGATTGTAATTATATCAGCGTTTGGGGCGGAGTGTAGTGAAAAAAAACTGTAAAAGTACATTTTCCATGGTACTGTTTAACCATTGTAAATGACATGGTTGCTTTTGTCACCTGATCTAACATTTTTACTGCATTACAAAAAGAGCAAGGTTAAACAACGTCATACATCCAGCTCTAATACACTCTTGATTTTGCTTTGTTGGGTAAGGAAAATAAAAAGTGGCATTCAGGCTCTGTGTAAAACCTCAACTGGGAGTGCCTTAGCAGCTGAACAGATACAGCACACATTGTATAACTGCAGCACCCCTGGTTTGATTACAGCCAGGGGGTGTGTTGCATGTCATACCTCCCTCTCTCACCATTTGTTTCCTGTCTCCTTCTTCACTGTCAACTATCCAATCAAGGCAAAATGCCAAAAAAGTAATCTTTCTTTCATGGATGTAGTGGTTTATTGATTTCCGTTTCATGAGTTCTTAATCATTTTCTTTATCCTGTGGTTCTCCATCGTGACACTGCTTCTGTGCAGACATACACCCCGAGTCTGAGCAATACTATATGCTGCATGTCAGCATATATACAGCCAAGCGAAGCATAATTTCAGCTTGAACCATTATACAAAAAGACAAACAAATCAAGAATGAGAAGAGCAATACTAAATAGCAGGATGAACAGGGAACGTGTAGGCGCAGAAAGCAATCAGACTAGAATAAGTTACACTATGTTTTCTAAAAAAAATTACCTTTGTGAAGAATGTGGGAAGGTTCCCCATGTGATAAATTTTCACTCAGGCTGGTAATGCTCAGAGTATCTGTAGTAACCTGTGGGTTATTTCTGCTGGATCCCTGTGGAGCACAACCAAAGAAAAAAATAACACACGTTCAGAGATAACATATTCTGTTCTATATTCACTGTAACTTATGGCAGACTTGTACAAATCATTCAGAGGGATTTATGTTCTTATGGGATTCTTTAGATTACCGTATTTTGAATAAAGAGCACACTTCTCTCCATTGTGTCTGAGCTTGCATTGCTTTTTCTTCCAGTTTGGGGAGGTGGTCCTGAAGCTCTGGAGCCTGAGGCTGTGTGTAAAACAGCCTGGGGCCTGGTTCTCCGATAACTAGTTGATCTGGCAGTGGCAGAGTGATCAGGAACTGCAGAAAGAAAGAAATTCCCATTACACATTGATCCTTATGGATTTGTTTCTTTAGAAATTCTCTTAAATGTATAGTTAACACATAACGCCAATTCAAAGTAGAGGGGAGAGTGCGGCATCTTTCAGGTCAGAAAGAATCTGCATTCTTTTTAGCCACAAAGCCCTTTTAAAATCCCTTTGTTGTGCATGAAATCTTGAAAACATGCCCTCTTTATAGATAATGTCCTGGACTATGTTTTTGAGATGTGATACACTATATTGCAAACACAACCATTCAGAAATCACTATACACTATTAACAGTAAAGATGCTTTACATACTTTAACCTGCAGCAAACAGTTCACACACAAAGACTAATGACTAGGAATGCTATTGCTGAGCCGATAGTGGATGTTTTCCTTTAATCTAACAATCTGTTCCATTTCATCATGTGAAAATAATGGGCTGCAGTGGGAGCTGTGATATGGCGACGACCTGACCCTGCTGTATCTGTGCCAGGGCCCATCAGGACCACCTCTGCTGATGCTAACAGCAAAACACACTTTCTGTCTGATCCTCATCAGAGCACAGAGCAAACACTTCCACTCTACAAAACACACATGATCGACAAGGTGATACAGACAGAGCTTAGTTGGATGTACTGAGACAAATACAAGGAAGTCACTCTTCTGTGATGCACTACATCAAATACACTTACCCCTAGAATGAGTAGATTTCTGTGTGCTTTCTATGTGCAGAAGCCCATAAAGAATGACATAACAATAAGGAATAAAATATGATGCATTCTGATAAGCTAAAAGTATTCTGAACGGGAATTTATGATCTTTGAAAACGCATTGACCTTGAGAACAACTGAGTGTCTTTGGGAAACAGCAGAAATAATCAGGGCTTGTTTGTTCCTGCATGATAAAAACTGCTGTAGCTTACTTTTAACAGTTTCTGACAGATTGGGCACTGAAGCAACAACATTCACCACGCAACTTCGTCACAGTTAAATTAGATGCCTACTTTAATAGCGATCGTTTTAATTATGATTAGGAATGTTATGCTAATAATGCAGATGCTAATTATGAAAATATATTTCTCGTGTGTGGTTACTGCCCTCTTCTATGGGCATTGCTGGCTGACACAACATAGCTTAGACAGCTGTCAGAACAAATAAATAAGCACTGATAAAAAAGGCCACAAAGGCTGCAGAACTGGATTACTGGTGCATGTCTTTTTATATGAGGAGATAATTGCAGCTCCTTGAGTACAGGTGAGGTGCAAATGAACACAAAAATAAAGATTACAGAAATTTCATATGAAGAAAACAAAGCGATTATCATCACAGGGTCTTCGTAGAAAACAGCTTCTCAACGTGCAACCATTTCTGCACCGTTTTCTATCTTTCTATGTAAATGAGTTGTTTCTTGGGTAGATTGCGGCTGATATCTTGTACTCTAAATGTTTGAACTCACTGTCATAAGTTACTTTTAGAACAAAAACACTGTATGAAACTGCTCTAATGCTTTAAACAAGACATACACTACTTTAAATGACCAAAAGTATGTAGCGTCCAAATAAATTGTGTGTACCATGGGAACATTACATTAAACTGTGATTTTTTTTATCATGTCACTATGAGTACTTTGCTGATATATCAGCCCCCTTTCCTCTGGGAGGGCCACAGATTTTTAAATCTGGGTGCATAGAGCTCATATTCCATACTCAATAGCACTGGCGGGTCTTGCAGTGATGCTGATTTAAAGCCTATCTTTCATTCTAAACTCCAATTCATCCCAAAAGTGATCGATGGGGTTGAACTCAAGTTTTGTGCAAGGGAATTAGGTTCTTACATACCAAACTCAGAAACTCATTTTCTTTACAAACCTGGCTTTGTGCATAGGGGCTTTGCTATGTTGAAACATTTAAAATCCTCCACCAAACTGTTATTGGAAAGACTATTGTCTAATACCACCAAATGAAGATGCCATGAAAAACAGTTCCATGCCAAAATCACATAAAAATACACGGGCAGGGTTCCACTTTTGGCTATATAACATAACTTTTGTTTTGTTAAATAGGGTAATACAGCATGCATTGGTCTTTTAATTTGAAATGTATTACACTTCTTTTGATAAATTCAGATTTCTGTGTTGTGTTTTATCTTACCTACCGCAGTCAGAGCTAAAAAAGCCAGTCCTCATATCTGCCTTTCGCAAATTCTCCATGTTCAACACCTGAGTGATTTGCTTCACATCTGGTGGGTACTGGCAACTGCGAGGGATCAAGTCCATGAGACCTGCTCCACCGAAAAACATGTCTGGATTAAAAAAAGAACAATCTTAGATGAATCCCAACCATAGAATAAGCCAAAACAAATTACCGTGACATAACAGCACATCACAAAGGTAATATCAACCACTAAATGCAAACTGACAGAGCTGTCTTTATTAGTAGGTAGAGGAGGTGCACACTGGGCAGCCAGGCTTGTGCAGCTGTTATCACTGCTGAGCCATATCAGCCTTGAACAAAATCTACCACTGAGTTCACAGCCAGCCATAACAGAAAACAGCCAACTGTTTGTCTCTCCATCTCTCCACTCACACACATACAATTTCCGATAAACTCACAAGAACAACTCTGCTTAAAGTGAAGACCACTTACTCGCTTCAATGGAAAGGACTTAGTTATTGTATCTCTTTATTAAACACCTTTGGAGAGGAGTGAGGGGTAAGATGATAAAATTCACTATTTGAAACCAATAAACAATTGCATTACCATCATCCGATGTTCCCGTGGGCTCTGTTTTCATAGTGAAGATTCTCCTGACTTTACAAGTGGCGAACAAACTGATGCCATCGAGTCTCAGAAATTCCTTGAAAAGTTCACCGGTCAATGATACAAGGTCGATGCATAAAGTAGACCACTGGGACAACAGACACAAAGTTAACAGGATCCCATAGTGATGCAGCTCAACATCCAGTATTGAATATAAAGAACAAATACAGAAAAGGAAATAGCTGAGAGCACATTATTAAATACAAAAGTAATATGTCAAGGATGAATTAAATACTCACAACATTGCGTCTCAATCCCACAAAAGGTATCTTTGCATGTAAAGGGGTGGCAGATAGCTCTTTATGCACCGTCGATAAGTGAAGCCTTCTTTTTAGGTGCTCTGAATCAGTTATCCTGTGAATAACAGACAAGACAATGGAACATAAATTATCACCAGCGTAAGTGGTGTCAATAAGAAGTCCTGACCAGAGACAACCACAAGTTTAGTGGTCTCTAAGGAAAGCTGTTAAAGGTGTTTTCACTTTAATTTCGTGCCATACTAACAGCTGTGATGACACACTCTAATGAAACAGGAAGAACAATGGCAGCAATATTTCCCCAGATTGTGAAAATAACAGTGTGTCATTAAATAAGTGGATAAGTAACTTGATAGAAATTGCTTCAACTATGTCTTCCAAATGTTTTTAATATATAGTTCCTGTGACTTATATTGACATGACATTAATACAAACACAAAGACTTTCGAGCACAATAAAGACTCCATAGGGACACAGACATAGACTGTGTTGTAAGGAAACCCCAGAGTGACATTCCTCTGTCAGTGAGTAAATGCAAATCAATATACGCACATTTGACTGTATAATACAATCAAAGCCACAACCTGTAAAATGTGGAAAAGACCAGCTAGCACTTGACATTCACATATTATTCTACATTTTAATAAGGTGGCTTACTCAAAATTTACAGTGGCTGACAGGATAAAAGCCCTCTGCAGCAAATTGTTCAACAATGTCTTACAATAAATGGCTACTTAGGCTATTACATAAAAGGTATTGTTAAAATGATGCACATAATCTTACAGGTGGCTCCAGGGGTTTTCATACAAGACGCAAACAAGCTGCCTTGCACTAATTTTTAGTGGCAATTTAGTGTTATTCAGTAATTACTTTCATTATACTGCGTATTACTAAAAACTTATCTTTTTATTTTATATTACAAGAAATTATTCAGTTATGACATGTTATTTTGCTCTATTAGAAACATCTCTCCTTATTTTACCTGCGACAAAGGTAAAGTTAGAGTTATTGATATCTACAACAGTGCACACTGCTGCAAAATGCTGAACGTGGTGAAATACAATTTATAAATTACACAAAAAAATAAAAACTTTGACTGCTATACTTACACAAGCTCAGCAGAAAAATCACTGCACTGAGGAATATTCACTTGAAGCACCAAAAATCTTTGGAGAAGCCCAACTATGAAAAAAAGGCAAAGGAGTGAAGTGCTATTAAGATATGGAAATAAGTAAAACAAAATAAAAGGTACAAATAGACATATAAATGTATGGCAGTGACTTACGAGACATTTTTCCATTCTCTGGTATTTGCATCTTGACTGTCTGGCTGCTTCCCTCTAGACAGTAAACAAATCCTTTGACTTCTTTATTATACTCCTAAGGGAGATAATAATTCAGAAGAGGCCTTGCTAACTTTAAGTCCTTGCTGAGCATAACCAGCATTGTGTATCTGTGGTATAAGTGCATTTAGAGATAGAAAACTCAAGAACAGCTCAAGTTGTGTGAAGTGTATAGTTGGCAGAGTTGCTTGGCATCTACAATAATAAATTTTTGTCACCTCTGTCTAACACACAACTGATATTGAATTTGATACAGCCAAGCACACACACAGTTTTAATAATGGCATTCAAAAAACTCAGCACTGATATGACCTACTTGTACTTATTTGCTTTTCAGCTTGACGCTCAATTCTGTAGCTTCATTCGAGGGGTCAAACTCTGCATTAATCAGACCCTAGACACTGAATGATGTCGTACTGCGTTGCATTAGACTGCATTAGATTGCATGTTGCTGTAGGCAACATTCGGGCGCCTGTAGGTGCTAGCTTGACTTAGATGACATGTAGGCTAATTAAATTTGATTGTGTGAGCTAAGTTGAACTAGCAACTCACTTTATGTATGGCTGACGGCCCTCCACAAAGTTTCCATTTAGCTACAGGGTCTTTTCCCTGTCCGCTGAATATCTCCACCACAGCTCCACCCTGCAAAAAACAACACCAAAAACAAAACAAACAAACAAAAAAAACAGAATTAGCCTCACTATTAGTTAATGTTACATCAGGATGAAACTCATGGCAACCAAACGAAGCAGTGTTTTCAACAAAGTTTTCAACAAAGAGCACGACTTTCAGTGAAGAGAGGCCTTATCTTGTCTTGTTAGCATGAACTCACCTGATAATTGTTCCTGAACATTTTACGTGACGACGTCGACAGAAAAAAGTAAATGGATGTGCCCGTTCACCCAGTTAAAATACTGTTGACTGAGGAGTTTCTGCTTTAGTCTACGGTGTTTTAAGCGACACACTCATAACCAAAGTATTTTATCTCTTAAAATAAGGAAGCACGTAACTCAAAGGTGTAAACTGTAGGTGCAGTTTAGCTAACTGGTTTCTTGTTTCCATGGTTACCAGTCACCGCTGCAGCGACCTCTAGAAAGATCTCGTTTACATACCAAATCTCGCGAGTGTTAGATGCTGTTGTCCCGTGTTTTCCGTAACTTCACCTGAAGCTAACCTTGTAGCAGCAGGGAAGAATTTTCTCGTGTTTTCTTTGTTCGTTTGTAATGCAATACCTTTGTTTCTCCGTTACTACTAAAACTGAGACGACGGTGACAAACACAGACAAGGCAAGTCCACTATCAGTTCACATTCCTTCGAAATATTCTGTCAGAAATCCAATTCAGTTAACATATATCTGAAGTATGCACCATAATGATGTGAGGAGATCTGGCAAGGTCTGGACCTTGAATATGGAGATCCAGAGTATTCAGTATAACTCACTCAGACATCACACAGGAGCACATGAATAAAGAGTGACAACAATGTTTGAAATGAAATCTGACAGAATTCAATTTATTTAAGAAACTCAGCTCAGTATTAGGAAATGTCCTTTCATCTTACTTATTTTCATAGTCACACAGTTTATTGCAGGTCACATTAATTTCAGTTTGTGTATTTTTTTTTTGGATTAGTTTGTTTCTGACTTTGGGTTTTCAGTGCCACTGTATTTCATATTGCCTACTTTTGATTTCAAGGTCTCTTGTCTGTCAGTCAAAGCAGACAAAGAGATATCAGTCAATAGCAATTCAAGAACAATAGAGTAGATTCATAGCAAACAATAGCTTCAGAGATTTTCAAATGTGGGATGAGCTGTTTTTAATTATACCAAGAAAACTTTAAAGAAATATTATACCTAAAGATGTTGCTAAAGAAAGCAGTTAAAAATAGACCCTTATTAAAGTTTTATCTTCTCTTGAAATGCTAAAATCCAGTATTGTGTCATTGTCACTTGCTTTGTTTACCCTGGCAGCAGGGCTATTACAAGATCAAAAAGATGTCTTTTAATTAGCTACTGAGGGAGAATACATCCGGAAGTACAACTGTATGTCTTACCACTTATTAACATTTTTTGCACGTATCTGACTTCAAACACAAGGTAGTCTCAGTTATTTATGGATATAGAACAAAAGCGACAAAAAAACACATATCTGACCAGCCGCACCTATGACTACAGTGAGTTTTATTGTTCCTGAACAAAAACAGCTACAAAGTTTTTACTGTCATCATTTTGATTGTGATGTATTTTTTGTGTTCAGTGTAGTAACACGAAAATGGCTCTTCTGATGTAGTGGAAAAACTGAGCATTTTTATTAATAAAACATTTTCAGAATGGATTTTGAGAACACATTTAACACAAAATAGACCATAGAAATGGTGCCAAATGTTCCATAGTCAAATACACGTTGAAATGAGCCAGTTATCCGAGCCTAGTACTTCTTTTATGTCAAATATCAAGTATAATTGATACGAGTCATCCTGTACACTGACTGCTTTTTCATTTTATTTGGCCACTTTTACAGTTTAAAATTCACACCATACCAAATGCAGGACCTTTTGACTTGGTTTGAAAAAAAAAAATCTTGCCTTACCAAATTATGCCTTCTGGGGGTATTATTTCCTCATGCTGACATGGCTGTCATTTTCATATGTGAAAGATTGTACTAAATCCTTCTTCTCTATGTAGGCCGCTACTATTCAGCTAATTATTTCATAGCTGGAATGACAAAAAGGTTGGACTTGAAGTTAATGGGCACAGATGTCAGGCTCATTGCTACTCTGTGTGCTTGGCAGTTGCCTTCCTTACTATTTGTTCACCTTCAGTAGAAGATTGAAGATGAATGGTGTATAGATAGATAGATAGATAGATAGATAGATAGATAGATAGATAGATAGATAGATAGATAGATAGATAGATAGATAGATAGATAGATAGATAGATAGATAGATAGATAGATAGATAGATAGATAGATAGATAGATAGATTGTCCCCTCTGAATAACTGCTTTATTATCATTCTGAAAGCAGAATTGTGTGTAAGTTAGAAATAGCATCAACAGAGCATGGCACGTTGAGAGGTTCATAATTGACTTTTTTCTCTCTCCAGAAATGGCTTGACGCTGATTGGGACAGACAGCATCATTAAAATAAAGCCTGGCATGCAGTGAACACTGACGAAGCCGGTATGTAGAAATCAGTTAATAAATCTGCTCTTGTTAGCATTCTTAATTATGACTAATTATTCAGTCATTATTTTGAAAAGAATCTATTCATTTACATCAGTCAAAACACATCAATTAGGGCTGACAATGTTAGTTTTGAAATACTGTCGAGTGACAGTAACACGAGATGTTTTTTTACTCTGTAATATATAATTGGAGCGGCCACATTCATGTTGCTGATATTCTCAAAATGCCCGTTTAATGTTGAAACAATGAATGCAGTGTAGTGGTCCAGAGTTAAATTATACTTGCAGGGAGTGACCCTTACAGATGAGCTGGGTGACTAAAATGCATCTCAGAGTATAGCAGCAGCAGACTTCTACCTTAAAGCTATTTGTATTGATCCAGTCTGGGTTTTTCTTCCGAATGCTCATCAACACTGAAACATACACTCCTTTCAACATAAAAAAAAATGTAACCATTCACTACATGAGAGTGCAGAGTGTTACTCAAAAGACTAAATATACATCAGAAAATCCATTTATATTCATGAGTAAAAGCTTCCCTTTGTTCAAGTGGATTTCCATTTTTCTTAATTAACGTCTAAATTAATATATATATATATATATATATATATATATATATATATATATATATATATATATATATATATATATATATATATATATATATATAAATAAAAAAATAAAATTATCATTGAAAACCATTTGTTGTTAGTGCATGCATTAGTAAATGAAGTAAAAAGACATGCTTTAATATAAAATTCATCAGTCTCCTCTTTGGTTGCTTTTTGTTAATTTCTTTTTTTACTGCTTTTCTATTGATTTGTACTAATATGCGATTATTCACTGAGGCGTTAAAGGTGGTAAGTTTGGGTGACAAAATCACTGTTAGCACTGTAAATGGGCTGATATTAGGCTTAAGCAGCATTTGTCAGTCTCCTTCTGTCTGTTTCTCAGATCCCTGTTGGTTAGTTTCAGCTTGTTATTGGGACAATACAAATTGTCTGTGCTTAATATGATTTCATGATTTTTGAGACTGAGCTTGTTGTTATAATGAATAATTTTGCAATTATTTTATGATGCCAACAATGCAAGAAAGGCAAAGAAAAAAATACAGTCCTTTGAGCTTTGGTGGTTGCGTAATGGTTCTTTCAAAACTCAAAATATCCTAGATTGTCAGAAATGTAATTGCCAGACTGATATTTGTATTCAGTAACCTAATAGGACCCATCCAACAGTGATTGCAAATGGGAAGGCTTTTGAGAATTGAGGTTTTTGCATTATTTTGAGTCGCCCATTTACCAGGAGATTGATAATAAACCTGGCTTACATGCTTCTTTTACTTTCACATCAGAGACCCACTTCAGTGAAATTACAAGAACGTGACCTGTTGAAATCACCTTAAAAATATCTGGACTCAGTAACTGTGCAGCATTTTATATGCAACGTCTGATAGCCATGAGTCTTCATCATATGTTTAAAAAGGCAGACTAATCCAAGTGAGAGATCAGTGATCAGGGTTTATAAACATCTTTCATATCCCCACCTCCTGTTCTCGTTGGTGACAAGTAAGATAAGATCTTAACCACTATGACCTTTTGTATTCCACAAAGCCATTTTTCTAACCTTATATAGAAACCAATTGGGGAATTGCAAAGCTTCTCATACATTTTGTATAGTATTGTATTATATTCCCCAACAAGTCCTAATTTATTTAATGTTTTTAGTGCATCCTGCATCTCACCCCAAACCCTTGAACCAAGCTTTTGTCTTACATTAATGCTAATATCTTCTCTGACTTAACCACTCATTGTCCAAAGGCTGATTTTTATTTATTGTTACACCCACTGCATAGCATTCTGTTAAACTTTGTTTACAAAGAGTGCCAGATTTTATAGTGAGTAATTTAACAGCACACTGGGAACTCAAGCAAAAGAGCTCAGCCTCTGGTCTAATAAACAGTATCACCTTGAAGGCCAATTCTTCTTTTATATCTGAAGACATATTTAGGTCACTCTGTTCTTTGTTTTATAGGATTGCATGTACTGGTAGGATTACCAGTAGGTCAATGTGACTGTGTCTATTACAGAGACAAAGTCATTGGCTCTTGGAAATTGAACAGCTTTGTTTTGAGAATGGTAATGAAACAGTGGCAACAACTATGGACGTAAGAGGAAATAAAGATTCCAGAGTCTTGCAAAGCTTTAAATTAATCAAAATCTCTATTGCTGCAAATAGTATAATTCCTTTGGATATAAATGTGTGAAACATTAATGGCATTTTTTGAAATGCAGCAACTGTTCCTGTTTTGGCAAACTAATGTTGTAAAGATCTATTACCATTTACTCAATTAAGATGACGAGTACAAATTTTGCAGTCTGAAATTATTCACTTTTATCAGTGATTTTTTTTTTTTTTAAATGTTCATAAAACCTCACAAGCTTTATTCCAGAAAACTACATTTTTAACATGTTAAAATGTCCATATTGTGTTTTTTATCCACATCATGAGTGAAATACCAAGTAAACACCATGGCAGAGCATTTTCACCTTGAGGCTACAGTGTACTGCTGACATGGATTTAGACAGCCAGGGTTTCAAACATAACATACCCAAGGAATCAGCGCTGGTTGGGGCTTTCCAAATCATTCATTGACCGGATATAAAAGATGGACGCAGCAAGCATGATGTCACCCAGTGGTTTGTAGGCTACTGTTTTGGCCTTCGGCATCTTGCTCTTTTGAAGCCAGACATACCAGGCAGTTACAGAATATGCATGCAGTTACAGTAGTGACCTGCCATTTACAAGGTTACCCCGCCTTAAAATATACTCGGATTTATTGTTGATTTTGCTCTAAATGGGGACAATATTTACAAAATTAACATTATATTGTATTGAAGGAGACTTGAAACCAGGAATTGAGACCATATACTCAACAGGAAAATGTTTACTGAGGTAACAAATCATGGGATCAGTACGGTTGTTTTCTGTACAATGTACCTTCTTTGTACAACTGGACGAGTCGCCCCCTGCTGGCAGTTTGAAAGAATGCAGGTTAATGGTACTTCTGCTTCGACTTCAGACTGAAAGGCTACATTCATCTTTATACACAGTTTATGGTATATAATTATGATACTACAGCTTGCCATTGTGTAGCGTAAAGTAGTAGTACAGAGTTTGAGCAGAGTTGTAGGTGAGCTGGTGTGCTTGAACTGCAGCAAATAGTGAGTGGAGAGAGAAGCAAGGACTTTATAGATCTGCACACTTTAGAGGAGGAAAATGTGTAGACTTACTTCCAACCCATTTTAAGGCAGAAAGTGCTTTTTAAAGTACTTCTAAATATTCAATTTTGATACAGGGAGGTGAGTTTTTAGGAGTTTAATCAATGACTGTAGAGAGACTTTAATTTAAATCTTTTTCGAATAATGTTTTATTTCAGATTTCCACAAATAGAAGTTTTATTTCAAATATTGTCTTGTTAAATTTGAAACAATGTAGAGTTGGAATAATACGTTTTCCTGAGTCCAGAGAGAGATACCTCAGACTTTGCTGTAATATTTTTTCTCACTGAAATTCCCAGTTGATATGATTTAAAAAGAAAACTATCATGTCGTAATTTTATTTTATCTGCCATTTTATAGCTATACTGGATTAAAACCAACTGTGATCCAATCGCATATCACCAGGGAAGAAAAAAAAATGTACCAGAAAGTGAGCTCGAACCAGAGAATGAGCAGAGGACTGTCATTCAGTAAAATTAGCCTGAGGCGTATAAGCCAGTCTCTAAAGTCATAAAAGAGAATGTTGATTAATTTGTCATAGAAGGCTGTTTCCAAATTGCATTTCACTGCAGCACTGAAATTGCAAGTCACCTCTATGACAGGTAATAATTCACATACATGGTTTGAGACAGACAGGCTGTATTCTATATTTAAGGATTTAAGGTACTGAATTTGTATAATAGTTATGTCTGTCACGATGCATGTGTGTTGCTTTGGCTGCAAGGAAGCAGGTAAATGGACAGAACACAACCACACGGTAATGCCTCTAAAATAGTGCATATCTTTAACACAGCTGTGCTCTGAGACAAGGTTTTGGAGCAGCAAAGACTGATGAATGTGTCTGGGAAATGTAGAAACTACACTAGTGATCTTTGCATTGGCAAGGACCGTGAGGCGCATGATGAAAATGCATTGCCTTACGGATATTTGTGAAGATAACTGGAGAGCTCTGCAGGTTACAGTAGCTCCGCTCCTAAAAGGAAATGAAGAAAAATGGAGTGTGCTGTATTAAGTCGCCAATACTGAACCGCCCAACCCCTCGGCCTACTGTAATATTATTTTCCACCGAGGAAGATGAAAAAATACAGCATAAATCATACAGTTATGCCATGCATGCACAAGACCTTCCATTCTTATAGGAGCCAGGTCTGCAGTCTGTTGCAATGTGATCCTTTATATCTGGAATATATGACCTAATCAGCTTCTCCTTCTGAAGGCAAAACTCCTTATTACACATTAATGATGAGCAGAGCAGTACTGAAGTGTCAATACTCCCAATTCTGAATCTCTTTGATGTTAACACAAAACTGTATTTTTTATGAAGGCGAACAAACTGACTTCTTTAAAAATGTTCCATTCATTTTTGACATATCAAGGCTTCACAGGATGTGTTAGTCTCTGTAGTTGTAATAGAACACTAGCCCCATGTCACATGTCATATGATTAGAAAAAAAAAATCATATTTCCAGCAAGCAGGTGTAGGTGCAGTATTTTACTGCTTTAAATGGGATAAAATCACTAATTAATCATGCTTTCTGACCCGTGGTTTCTAAAATGTTACAGCAACAGATAAGCATAAAGTGTGCAGTTGCTGTGAGCACGACTCATTCCACACAAACCAATCAAAGTGGAAAAGAAAGAGAATCTGTTACCTTGGACTCAAAATGGGGCATCCTGCCTCATGCTGTTTTGATTTCCAAAAAAGGGGGATTTACCTGGAGAATTTTTATGGCACACGCAATTACAGTAAAACCCTGCACTGCGTGACAAGAGCTGACAGTACCAAAACTTGTAAGTTGGCAGAGCTAATACCTGTCAGCAGGTTCTATTAACGTTTTGGCAAGGCAGACAAATGGCAGAAACATGGGAGATTTACAGGCCTCATTAATTTCCACTTTGATTTCAATTGCTGCTTGTTTTGGCAGGAGCTGTTAAATCTGATAATTTAAGGGCCTCTGTATTTAGTTTTCCAAATTATTGGGGGCAAGTCGTATGTTTAAACAAATAATGCACGTTTTTTCGACTGATTAATCTATGCCCGATGGTTTGACGCTTATTGTTGTTTATGCTGCTGTCAGGTTGTGATGATGAACACCATACAGTAGTGTTTAAACATGCAAATTTATGCTTACTGGGCCAGTAAACTGTACATGGGGCAAACAGAACAGTTGAGAGCTGCTCAGCGGCCGGTGAGTGAAGGCAGGTCTATGTATATTAATGTGGCATAGTGTTGCAGTGTCAGTTTAAAGCAGTGCACTTGCACCTGATTAAACAATCTCTTTACCATTACCATTTTTATTACTCTTTTAATGTATTTTTAGTGCAACATAATTGTAATTTTTTTCATGCATTGCACAAGAATTCTTATATTAGAAGAACAACATACTGCACTATGTGAAGTATCTGTATTATTTACAACATACAGGGATTCAGAACACAGCTAGTGGGATTGTCTTGCAGTCCAACATGGGTCATTAAATATAGTCTTGCTCCCTCTCTGTTTGCAATCTTTGGTTCCTGTGTCTGTGTCCTCCATTACTTCCATTTTTGCAGTACTGAAAATCCGGCTTCCGAAGCCAAATACGCATCACATTGACTTTGCAAGAGCAGGATTGAATTAGAAGCCTTTAGATTAGTCACCAGAATGCAGCATTGTGCACCATGGCCCTATCTATGTGCACAGGATAGTTGGGAAAAGAAAAGTGAGAAGCTGCTCATCTTACTGATACTATAGATATTTTATTAATTGTACAATTCGAGTGCTGGTCTATCTCAAACTGTGATTGTAAAGAGGCTTTTGTGCTCATTTAATGAGAGGTATGCTGCTGCTGGACAGTCAAGACAAGCGAGAAGCGGTAGGGGAAAGACCAATTTTTCTAACCAGCTCAGTTCTTTTCATGTTGTTGGACAGCGGTGAATAGATTCAAGACTGGTTCATCCGACCCGTCTTTGTAAAAATTACAGTTTTGTGGCTGCTTGTGTGTGTGTGTTGGGTGTGTGAGAGTTGGAGAGAGAAGGAGACAGACAGACAGAATTGGCTATTTTCTGTGGTAGTTGGCATAGCTTGACTGAGAGCTCAGTGGTGGTTTTGTTTAACCCTGATATGGCTCAGCGGTGCCGACAGATGCGCATTACTGGCTACCCAGCACACACCTACACTACCTGCCAGTAAACACTGCTCTGTCATTTTGTAATTTTCAACTGATAGCAGTGCTACCTTTGCCTGGTCTGTGTCTTGTTTTTTTTTTTGTTTTTTTTTTTAGTCTATAGATAGTTTCAGATTTTGTGTGTAAATGTCATATTTATTTTGCCATGTTTCTCCGTGGAGCTCGTTTCATGAACTTGATCCATCATCGATGCCAGATTGTGTGTGTGTTTGAGTTTCTAGCCCTGGAGGTGAGCTTGGCAGTGTGACAGTGTTGTGGTTGTTAGTAGCTTCCTGCAGGTTGCGATAGCTCATATCAACAGAATGAAAAATCATACATACGCATTGCAAGCCATTTGGTGTAGGGCGGCTTTGTTGTTGTTAATAACTCCTATTGTCTATGACATGGTGCCAAATTGGGAAAAAAACATAGACTCATAATAAAGCATCATCTCCCAACAATATGCACATGTAACCGTGAGGGTCACTAATACTGGATCGCTAAGTGTGTGTGTACACAGGGGTCTATGTGTGGTAGTTATTTTACTGGTTGACAGCAGTGGAGCCTTGTCTAAAATAGAGCAATTACACATAATAACACTGGTCCTGCTTCAAAGTTCCCAAAGATTCAATGGCTTCACAGCAAGGCCATCACAGTCTTTAGCAAATTTCACTGAGGTAGCCAGATGTGTGTTTCAAGCAACACTTAAGCAAAATGTGTGCTTGTGTGAGACAGAGCTGTGAGCTATGGCAGCTGTGGTCACCTTGAATGAAATGAAAGACTGAAGCTCGGTCAATATTAGATTGGATTATATGTCCTGAGCTGTGATTTATGAAATGTACTTTTATTTTAAGAATATAAGTCTTTAAAGAAGGCAGTGTCAGTCAGCTGCATTTCACTTCCAAGTTTTTTTTTTCTTCTTGTTGTTGTTGTGGTTTTATGAGGATAGAGTGGCTTGGAACCAGTCTACATTTTATCATACTATACCTGTGTAGCCAAGTACAGAAAATATTATAGGCCATAAAACATTTATGTACAACTAAATATTGAGTAATAGCTATAGGAAGCAGACCAGGAGTCCTGTACCTCTAATATAATTGGGGGAAATGGTTGCTGTCACATTGAGTGCGCTTTCTGCTTTTACTCCATTTTAATGAGGAGCTGCCAAAATGCACAACACACCTTAGTTTTAACCCTTTCATAAAGCAATTTAATTTTCACAATTTATGTGTCACTGAATGCCAATGACAAGTTAATCAAAACATGACACAAGCTTTATTTTAATTAGTGGCCAAAAACAAACAAAAAAAAGTTTAACTTGGCTCAGGCTGTTCAGTAACCCCTGTTGGTCATTTTAATTTAATTTGCTACTGAGTATGAGGCATTTGCTGAAGCAAGCTATATCTTGAACACATGCCTGCACATAATAATGTCCGGTCCACTGGGGGAAATTATTCATCTAATATGCTTGCACTGCCACAAACTATGTAATACAGATATTCCTAAGTGGTAAAAAGTATGTAAGCAAGGAATCACCTCTGATGCACAACACAGCGAGGTGTGTGCTGAAGGGTTTAAACACAAGATTTTTGGACATTTCGGGCAGAGGGGTTGTGAAGCAGGAGTCATTTCATGTTAATCATCTTTCTGCATGTTGCCATGGTTACGTAGCTGGGTTGGTTCGCCACTTTGTTCCCAGAAAACAAATAAGGACAGTAATTAAAACTGCTTTAAATAATTTTTCACAAGTGGAGGGCAGAAACACTCAAAAAGCATTTTGGAAAAAAAAAAATCACAAAGTACACTTTTGGCCACATGTTGAGGGCTTCATTAGCGAATGATGTTTGCCCAGTTGTCAAGATGGTTTAGTTATTATCCAGTGACCTAAGTGTGTTTTTAAAAGTTTTTTAAAAACAACTGCACCACCTTCAAGTCATTAAATCGTAATCTGTAATTGTTAATTGATGATCTCTTGCTTTTATTCTCTTTACCACTAGTTGTGAACGGCAGCTAATTGTTTCCTTGCAGGCATGAAAATCTTCAAAAGCCAAATTCTGACCTGGGTATTGCCTTTGATGTGTGATTGATAGATCACTAATCAACTAGTAGGAGAGCAGGGCAGCTTGCAGACCTCTTTGAAATCTTAAACAATGCAAGAAGTACTGGAGAAACCTGTGCACTCGACAGGATTTTTCAGTTTTAAGATTACAGCCAACTAATTCCAAGTAAAAAAAAGGGGATATACATATACTGCATAGCTTGCATTTAAGCCAGGTTTCAATATAAGACAACCTGGGAGTAGTGAACATGATTTACTACAGTGTATTGTTGGCATTTTGTAGAGCTCAGCACTCGGTGTTTGGGCAGACAGGTAACAATGAAGTGCATGTTGGCTTCACTAAATTAACACGTTCTGCTCCATGCCTTAAGCACACACAATAAAATACACGAGCTTTAGCCATTCACTGAGTTGTTGTATTGAATCGATTCAGTCTGTAACATTTCGCAGGTCTCATTTCTCAGGTGTATTAACACTCTGCAGTATTCAGCACAAAAAAAAGTTACCATTGTGTTGCATCGTGGCTCGCTTGTTGCTAGGTTGATTTGTTTTCAGTTTAGTGTTAACTGACTAAAATTATGGATGCCTCTGTTTTATTTACTGCTGTTTGTTATGTTGCTATGGCGCCCTAAATATGTGTGGTACCTCGAGGTCAGCTTATTTGTATCACTAATGTAACCTTATTTTTTTTTTATTATTGTTTGTTTTTATAGAACATGTGTATCTATATAGAGATAGGGCTTTTGAAAAGAATAATTCTTGTGAAAACAGAATATCAGACATTGTAGTCTTAGTATTGGCATTCTTTCTTCAACTGGGCTCATTGATGAACATTTTTCAGAAAGCTTGACCTCAAACTGTTACAAACACTTTTGTGACAGAACAAAACCGAAGCAGGAGCCTCTGTGGTGAAAAGAAAGGGGATAAAGGTACAAGGGAATCTTTTCACTCTCCTTACCGTTTAACACACCTTGGACTAATCCATGAACTGAACACTGAGGGTGGATGTCAGAGTAAAGACTCATATTGTATTATATTGTATCAACTATCTAACCCTGGTATAGAAAGAAAACAAGGATATTCATCACATATTTATAGGAGACAGTTCTCTGAAATAAAGTAATTTCAGCATATTCCACAAGATGACATTTACTTTTAAGTGACAAACAAGGCTGCTGGTTGTGAAAGGAGAAAATCAAGTTTTGTTAACATAGAGCAAGAAAATCCATGTATCGGATGTTTGAACTAACGGATCACCAGACTTTAACACAAAAGACAGCTGCTTCACAATTCACACCGACATCCATTTTTTTCTCTTATTTTTTAAAGCAAGGACACCATAGCTTCCTAACAAAGTCTGTTGTGTTGTGCCTACACCTACACGCACCTTATAGCACTGCCACAAATTAACATAATACATTACATTAATATGTGACAGTTTGTGAGGGCACAGGAAAATAATGTCATCCCGGAGATAGGGTCATATTGGTGAGAACAAGCAACGATGTATTTTGTTGTTTAATCTGGTGGATGTGTTGGAATAAAGTCAAAGGTAGTCAGTGACAGCAGTGAGCTTCGTAATTAGGTGTATTTACAAGTGATTGGGGTTTTTCTAAAGTGGCCCTGATTTAACAAACAAACAAAAAATTGTTGTTTCATCAAGTGAAGTGTGAAGCAGAAATGAATCAAAATAGCACAAGCATCCTCTTTTGGAAACGTAAGAAACACACATCTCTCACCTGTGATTTTGCTCTGACCTATGAGTCAGGTGAGGATCTGCTGTATGTGAAGGTTAGCTGCTTATCTCAAGTCCCATTTTGTTGGGACAAATTTATGCAGATGTCCTCAAGTGGAGGGTGAGTCACCAAAAATATCTAAATGCTTTGGAGGAAGAGGAAGGAGAGGTGTTACGAAACACTCCCTGGAGATCAAACAATTAATGGGAACAAGACTGGAAATGTATCACTGCTTTTATTGAAGCTTTAAATACTGCTCAATCTACTGCATGTTCCCAGTTAATTATCTGAACACACGCTTGATCAGAAGTGACGAAATGAGCCAATAGAAATGACATAAATGAAGAGAACGTATACCGGATGATTTACAGTATCTTGAAATTCCATTCTACTTCATTCTCAATGACATCTTACCATGATCACAGAAATATCTCCTTTCTCAAATTAAAAATAGCTGTCATTCCTATAGTTTAAATCCTCTGTTCCACAATCTGCTCAGTGACTGCACAGGATGAAGAAGTTACAACTAGAGTCTAATAGAAAACCCATATGAATGACTGAATTTACTATATACTGAGAAAAAATGTAATCAATTGTAAGCTATGTGTGGAATATATTAAAAAAAACCTGAATACATTTGATTAACCAATCATCACAACGGCTTCCTAAGCGTTGAATCATTTCTGTTAAACATTCATGAGTAATCCCCTGCCAGCCAGCGTGGCACCTTTGGCCACAGACAGCAGCCCTTCTTTCATCATTAACCTTTACCATCACTTTCAAATTACTGTATAATAGAGTAAGGTAATCTTTTGCACTGCTTAGAGAAGACCTTATGCACTGCATTTAGTTCATCGGTTTCTACAGTCTTGTGAAGATAAAAAAGTAATTTCTAATACACACAAAGATAAGACCTTATGGAAACTCTTTCATTTTCTGCTATATGGCATTTTGAACTTAAGACAGAATCTTTACTTCCCTATCTGCGAGTCTAGAGACTATTAGAGGCTGTTATTCCCCGCATATTGTCAACGGCCCTGTTCTTTTTGCCGAAAGAAACACACCTTTGTTGTGTTTGCCGCGAAGAAGCACAGAGCTTTCCAATCTTTCCCTCCGCATCTCGCTGTAGGCGCTGAAGTGTGACTGCGATAATTCAATAACTTGTGTCCTGAATAGACGTGAGCCACAATAAAAAAAAAAAAAAAAGATTCATTCACTGTTGTTTAATATTAGCAAGGAAGTGAGGGGGAGACTCTTCCTGCAGCTCCTCAGTTTTAAGACCGTGTGGTTGACAATTCTCCAGCCCCTGCAGCCATAACGGTATTCTCAGATCTGCCTCAAAGTGACTCATCAGCCTGCAGGCCCTCTGACGCTGCTCTTCCCAAAGCAGGTCTGCCTGTGCTAACGTCTCTTCTGGGGATGGAGATTTCTCCTGAGCCCCAAAGCATCACAGTTATTTTACTTCAAGGATGTTTTCTGTAAGGGAAGGGAAGGTCATTGCTTTACTTGCTGTAGACACACAATACACCTCGTGTGCTCGTACACCGTTTTAAGTGACCCCCTGGGCAATTCTGGAGTTTTACCCAATACACAAAGCACAGTGCAGTCAGGTGTTGGCTAAAAAGCAGAACTTAAAATATCAGATTTCCTGTAAAATTTCATGTGGAAGTGCTCAAATAAGAGAACACTTACTTGAAGAATGGGAGCACGAGGATGGTGACTTGTTCCTGGGTTCATTTGCTCCTATATTCATGGTAGCTTGTACATTGATCATTTGCCGACATTTAATTCCTTCTGTGTTCCAGTTCTTTTAGTTTGGGTGCACCGAATGGAGAAAAAAAAGTAACAAAAGGAATGAAATGTGAGGCTTTACAGTCATATATCACACCAATGAGGTTAACTGCAGAGGTGAAGGAAGAGAATGGGTCAATCACCATCAAAGTAAATGGTCAAAGGAGTTTAATCGCTGGCTTTTCCATAGACAGAATGTAAGATCTAAGGTAGCTTTGAGGTCTGGGGAAAAAACTATCCTCCGTAACAACAGCGCTGTTGTCACGCATTTCAATTGTGAATCACCACTTGAAAACACTCAACATGGTACTGTGAAATACTGCCAATTAAAATGGGTGAAAAAGAGTGGAATATTTAGTTTTTTTTATTGTATCGGGCATTTTTTAACATCAGTCATTAAATATGCTCACTTTTTTTCAAGCATCTATTATCGTTGCTTTTTCCGACATTTTCTCTTGTGCCACTAACAGGGGAAATCTCTACTTGAAATCTTTTTATTTAATTCACGTGAACCTCAGCCTCACCTGCACTTTGCGATAAATGCTTTAAATAATGGCGGTGATGGCTAGCATGTGTGTTATTTGAAACCAGCTGGTGTGGAGCTGCAAGGCCAACAAGTCCTACAAAATATGACATTGGTTCAGGCATTATGTCCAAACATATAAATGCATTTTCTGATAAGATGCTAGCTTTCATAGTGCAGCATTCCTGTAGGTGTCCGTTTGTTTAGGATTATAGAAACATCATGGTTTGGGTTGAATTTTTATTTATTTAAGGTTAGGAGACCTTCACTGTTATGTTTATGTTTTGTTGGAGAATAACCACAACATACACTCACTGTGGAAATAAAAAACACCAGCCACCTTTTTCTGTGGACTTAGTGACTCCATAAGTCACAGTGCTTCCAGCTTTGTACCTGACTGACAGAAGTAAGAATTACAAGAGCCACTTGAGGGCTTTGTCACGTTGACGTGAACAAATGTTTCAGGACATTTGCTGAAAACAAACTGATGCCCTCCTTTGTCTTATCTGTTCACATCTGAAGCACAATGGATGCTGTGCATATGTCACATGTTTTTGTCAGTCAGCACTTAGTTCCATGAGAAGAATCTCATTTTGCTCTCCGCCAAATTCTATTCTATCTGGAAATAATTAGAATTATTTTTTTTTTTTTTTTTTGTGATTCACTGCAACCTGACAGAAAAACAGATAAAAGCGGCCCCTCTCTGCTGAGGTCAGGATGAAGGGTGCGATCATCACTGATGCCTCTAATTTGTTTTAATTATGACACAGTGGACAGACAAGCGAGGCACAAAAGAACAGCAAGAAAACAAATGAAAATCAATGATGTGGCAAGGTGAATTATGCATTATTGATCCAGTGAGTGAAAAATAATAGTTAATAAGAGACTTGTTTGTGGAAAAACAGGACAGCCTCCTCAACAGCATATTGCAGTGACAGGAGTGGATAAAAGACTTTAAAAAAGTACTTATCTTGAACTCATTTAGCCGTCTTTCTCTGCATAGCTGAGACTATTCTCTTCAACTTTGAAGCTCGAAATTCAAAGAGCAATTTACAAGACCGTTGGCAGTGATTTATCTGCAAGTAGTGTTTATGGGAAAGTACGTTCAATACAGATTCGTTGGCTTGGTTCTTTTCCACTGCGTTTGTGTTGGAATGGTAGATGAGATGTGTCTCAGTTGAAAACTGCTGAGGAGACCTTGATAGCAGCCTCCATATGTTCAGCTACATGAGTTTAAGAATTATGCAGTCGGTTGAGTGATGAAAGACCCCATCTCTGCTGAATGCTGTCAATGTCTCATTATTAAGCAAAAGAAGTAGGTAGGGCTCTCAGTACAGATGATCCTGTGATAGGGGTCGATACCTAATATGGAAAACACATTTTTGCATACATTTTATGCTATACCATATTATATGCCTATTCGTCAACCAACAGAGAAAATGTCAGTGAAAAAAAAGGGAAAAACAGGCAAATCAGTCATTTTGAATCCATGCAATCTTCGGGCTGAGATGCAAATATGTATATTATGCAGCTGTGCTGTATATCAACTAGAGTTCACTTTCAAATAGTCTTATTACAATGTGTTCTATTTTTTCTTGATGCAACTTTTATAACTGATTTCAGGGTTCCTATAGAACCTGTATGAAAACTGTGCCAACGTCTGTTTGTTTGAATAATGAACATGACCTGATAAGGTTGAAAACGATGCTACTCTCACTTTAATTTATGAAGCTTCACCCTGGGGGTAAGAGAATATAATATTTCTTATATGGTTTACTAAATAAGACTCTTATTATACAACAACAATGAATAATTGTGACATGTATGCGTGTGTGTGGGTTGTTTTTTTTTTTTTTTTTAGAAAGCAACTGATTTCTCCAGCCTGCCGTTAGCCCTGCTGGAGTGCAGTAAAATGTAAACACTGTTTACTTGACTGTTAATTCACCAGCGTAAAGCTGTGCAATCCACTCATTTGAGTCAGTAATCACTCTCCAGTCACACATGATGCCTTAAACAGCACCCTCTTGCCACATCACGCCTCTAAACAACATGCCGGGGAGTCATTCAGCCAGTGACAGACTTTCCACTGTGCCACAGAGCAGGGGGAAAAATCTGTCACTGCTATGTGCCACCATAGCACAACCTTCCTCTAGACTTGCAATAACTGATTTCTTGGCCTCTTTAGGGCAGCAGAAACAGTTGCTTATTTACTGATCCAAGTTTTACACTTTGCAGAGCAATGCCGTCATTCATTTGGACTCATGTTTGTGTCCACCCAATGAGCCAAAGTCTTCCCGAAGGAAAAAAAATGTTTGACTCCTTAAATGCTAAATGTTTTGCTCTGTTCACCAGCTAGTCACTAACTTTGTCTGCTCCTCTTTTAGTGCTGAGGAGGTAGTTTACAATAGGATTTAGAGCTTTTTCAGTGTAAACAGCTCCCTGCTGCAGGCGAACACTAAGCTACGCGAGTGGAAAGCATGAACCAAAGCAGTAAAGGCCAGACAGCTAAACAATGAGATGAAACTCACCAGAAAGCTCAGTAAACTTGAGGAGAGCTGCAGATTGAAGTGATAATTCTCTGTAGCTCATTTGACATTGTCCTGTTGGCTTGCCTTTTCTTTTTAACATAAAGAATATTGATTGCAGCTGCTCCAAAGTAATATAATGCAAACTAATGGCAGACGCTCACCCTGCAACACAGCCACGAGAGTGATCCACGTCAATGGTGAATGGGCTTTGTTAGCAGTGGAGGCACCGCCTGATGGTCAAACAATACTGTGACTGGGGTATCTAATTTCCAGCTGATGTACACCACCAAAGGTATGATGTTGGAAAGTGTCAGTATCACTAAAGAGACCAAGACAAACAGAACTTTGTTGAAAAAGTTGTAGTTTCCCTGAACCCTGGAATGGAAGCAAAAAAAAAAAAAAACAAAACCAGCAGTATTTGTTCAAATTCAGAGTTTAAAAAAAAACCTAACCGATCCACCAGCATGTTGATCTGGGGCATTAATTCAACATCTCTTTGTAACAATTGATTGATCTTGCTCTAGTTTCCCAAGAACACTCTTTGCAATTACATTATTCACATTAACTGGTACACTTCTACTATCCTCAGTACTAGGATTTGCTTCAGCTTTCTGAGGATGTTGTTTTATATTCTAGCAACCAATGAAGCTGCTGTCATGTAGAAAACATCAGTGAGGGTGTTGTTTTAGGTTTATTGGACACTAATGCAAGCCTAACATGTTTGGAAGACTGTTAATTTATTGCATGATTATTTTTCTTGTTCACCTATTACTTTCTAGCTACACAGGAACTTTCACATTTTCAATGTTTTCATTAGGTTAAGATAACAGTAGAACTGTGAGGCATCTTCTCAATCTTCTTGTAATGTTCAACATCCTCTACCTGCTGAGCGTTTGTTGTTGCTTTTCCTGTAGATTTATGAATAAGTTGTAATATTTGGACTCATGTGTGTGCATCTGATCTCAGGTCCAGGGTATGTTGAATTTCAGCAGTAGAGGGCACAATGGCACTTTCAGAGTAGCCCACAGATTGACTCCTTTAATTAATTTTAAATAATTAGAGCTGCCTTTTGTGGGGAACCGCCAAACTTCCAACCTGGGTGCAAACCAAAGAGGAGGCAGGGGGAGGTTGTCTCCTCTAATATACTCTAATATAATTGTAAAGCCATGAGTTCCCCAAAAACATGTTTATATATATATATATATATATATATATATATATATATGTTTCAATTTTAAATTTCGCCCACAATATAGTGTCTTTGCCATGCTTTCCTATTTTTCTGCATCATCATCATGCATCATGCAGAAAATTAGGTTATTTCTGATGTATGATTCATGCATGAGGACAATTCATCACTAATTCACTTTAATAAAGACACCAGCATATATGCTGTTCTTGCTATCACCATCGAAGCGTGGCAGCGGAATATCATACTCTTCACTCATTTTATCTCAAAGATCAGAAAAAAAAACTGTCTTCTGCACCCCAATCCTCTGTGGTGCTGAAAGCCGGCAACAGCGGCTAGTTTTTCAGCTGCTGTCTTATTCTTATTCAGATACTTATTAGTAGAAAAAATAGTCAAGTCCTTTTTAAATATCACATCTGTCATTTGTGACAAAAAAGGGAAAATATATCCTACTGCATGATGTTTCCAGGAAAAATATGGTCTAAATACTGCAGCCAGGTTGTTAAGGCTTGTATACCACATCCTTCTTTACATTCTGCCTTTAACTGATATAGCATTCAGATTCTAAGGACTAAAGTCATGTGCAAATCAGGCCTTGATATTCAAATCAAATTAAATAAAAACAGATTATTCTATTTTAAGACTGCAGTGATGCAAGTGTTTGAAATATACTACTGCTAATTCATTAAAGGCCAACATGAAAGCATTTAGGTCTCTTTTTTATGTCTTTCTATAAAAATATTCAGAAACATTCAATAATTAAACCTTTTTCTTGGAAAGGGATCCCGACTTGTCAACTGACTAATCTGCACTTTTATCAGTGTCAGAAACCTGGCAGTCTAACCCAGGCTACAACCCAGGATGTATAGCACATGTCTGAATGTGTCACATTTAGTTTTATTCATGACTAAAAAAAAATATCAGCACAAATCTGCAACAGTTTTGCTCAACTTGTGTAGAAAAATGTTTTCACGTTACCTTCCAAGTTATTGCAGAAAAAGAAATTGATTTATATTTCAAGCAGTGACTTTGTTTCTAAATTACTTTCAAAAATCACAAAATGTATACTCTTTTTACGTTTTTTCAAGCTGCATTGTTTCGTTTAAAGCAGTCAGACTAAATCCCTTTTTCGAGTGACGTGTTTAATTACAGTGACGCGTTTGAACAGCGGTGGGTGAATTTCAATCAGGGATTGAAAGAATCAATCCAATACAGACAAGTTGGTCTTTTTCTCCCTTTCTCCTCATTTCACCGTGAGAACCTTCTGCACGTTCCCTGTGGACCATGCCTGTCTAAATGTAGATCCTCTCACTTGATTAAATGTGTCGGCTAGTAGTTGGCCTTCACATCACTGCAGTGTTACCAGCAGCCTGGGGGCTTCCAGTGGGTGTAGTTTTCTGACAGCCTCTGGATTTGATCTCTGATCTCTGTTTTTTAGAGACATGAGCACTACATTAACAGTTATACCTTATGATTAAAGCCACCTATCGCTGTTTTATTCAACAGACCTGATCTGTTTGTTATTCAGAGTGTAGATGGATGTTCTTGCTGGAGATTCAGGGCTTTGGTTTTTCTAACACCTGCTGACACTGTGTTTCTGCTGCTGGGTGCTGAGCGGGTCATGTGTAAAGCTTTTTGGTGAAACCAGCTGCCTGATGCGGCCCAGTATAATGCAATGAAAGTGATGAGATAGAAGCAAGAGCTGAAACTGATCAACAGAATGGCACTGTAGATTCATTCTGCGTAGACATTGATAACAATCCCTTTAAAGTGTGTCTTGTGTTATTACCTGAACTTTAAGCACTAATTTGACTATCCCAGTGCCAAGTAGTTGTAAAGTCTACATGATTCCAGTTTTATCTTGATATGTTGCATACTCCCCACTGAATCTGTTTAATCAAATTACCACACAGCAAATCTAGGGCAGAGGAGCATTCCAGGAGTTCCATTCATATTGGTGAAATATTAAGTCCCATGCTGCCATTCGGTGCCAGAGTGCTTTATATAACAAGGTAGATTTTAAGGGTGTAGAGATAGATGCTCCATCTTTCATCCAAGACACTGAAGTTTGCATCTCATTATATTAACTTTCACAGTCAATGTCGCAGTTGACATGCATGTATCTTGAAGAAAATGAGAATCTTTGAAAAAGTTGGCACTTGACATGAGAAAACGGTTGTGACAGAACATAATCCAAGGTTTGGCAGAATTGTGCAATACTGATGTTCTTGTCTGGTGATAGAGCTGGAAAAAACACTGTAAACTGTGCACAGAGTGAAAAAAGAGCGTAGGAGGTCTACTAAATGGTGGGGTAACAGATCATTTTGCACCCTAGGGGGTTCCTTACATTGATTAGCCAAAAACACATTTTATTTTTAATTCATGGTGGCAATAATTCCACATTATGTGCAAAATTTCTGCACACATGCAACTATATCAAGTACAAGAGGTTAAAACTGAGTCTGTTAACTAAAATGTATGTTTATAACAAACAATTTTACAGCCCGCCTTTGGTTTCTTTGCAGAATTAAATAAATTAATCTGTTTCTTTAGTATTGCTATGATTGTATTAATATGTTTCATGATCCTGGAAAATACAGTTTTATTACTGATGGACAAAGTTACAGCCAGAATTTTCACAGCCAAACATTCTCCACTGGCTTTAGCCTTTTTCATAAATAGATGGATATCATGGTCGTCGTCACCGCCAGCAAAGATGTTGATGCCCGTGTTCTATTTATTAGCCGGCCCAGTAGTAACTCCCCCAAGAACTGGTTGTCTTTTTATTGAAACACAGACGCATTGTTTGTGATTATTAAATGCATCTATTTCTCCAGATAAAACAGAGCCTGATTAGTGTATATTCATATCTGTGGTCACTGTCCCCAGGTGGAATCAGTCGATGGGAACTGTCACAAGCTGATTTAATTTCCATAGGCTCATTCACAGGGACTCTGGGAAAAGCCCGCACCCAGCTCTCTTTCTTCATTACACTCCCAATGCACATTCCCTTCATTTCTACAGACAATCCATCTGCTGT
Organism: Amphiprion ocellaris; assembly: GCF_022539595.1. Classification (NCBI taxonomy): domain Eukaryota; kingdom Metazoa; phylum Chordata; class Actinopteri; family Pomacentridae; genus Amphiprion; species Amphiprion ocellaris. Next base: position 29,407,068 of record NC_072770.1, on the reverse strand, counting down.
TCTAAACCCTGTTTTGTCAAGAGTTGTTAGCTGCTTGGCCCCAGGGATGAGCACCGCAGGCTATTATTAATCTTGTTTGTTTCGTGTTTCTCTGTCTCGGTGCAATAGCGGGATTGAATGCCCTGTGGACTTTCTCTTCCACAGACATAATCAATGATGTAAGTAAGTGCAGATTATCATTGAGACTTGTGAAGGAGGGTCGCCTCTGAGGTCTACAAGTGTCACCTTGTGAATGATTAGATATTTGTACAGACACTGTTTTGCTCTTGTTTTAAATTTTCCACTGAATTAAGTAAAACTACAGTGACCATGAAAAAGGGAGAGATGTCTGATAATAAATTTTTGCAGTAGGTCTGTGAACTTTTGTGCTGTGTTTTAAGAGGATTAAATTCATTGTCACCATGTAAATAACAAAAAAACATCAGGCTACATTGTTTTATGTGTTATAGCTCTGCTTTGTGGACGTAATACTGAGGGAATACTCCTGCAAATGGAGTTTGTAGCTATTAATTAAACACCTTCAGCAAGTGTGATTTTCAGTAAACTTATGCTGACCGGTTGTTAATGCCGCGAGGCCGGCGGTGGGAAGAGTTGAAAGAATCAGATCCCTGATAATCACAATCTTGTCAGAGAAGGACGAGGCCAGAGGAGAAGGACACTGCTGATTCTGGCTGCAGCAGCTTTAAGCAGCGGCATTGAGGATTTCTGAGCACTCATAATCAATACGTTTACACCCATGTTTCTCATGTAAGTGAGATCTGATCTGGAATCAATCCCACTTTGGTGACTCTGATGCCTTGCTGACCTCATCTTTTTTCCATCACATTAGCATCGAACAAATGAGCTGTATCCCCTTGCGCTGCCTGACATTCCCACAGACACCACGGGAATCGAGCTGCAAAGAAAAATGGTAAAATTGCACAGTGGATCGTTTTTCTTTCCTTCACTGCATTCAGTCCTCACCTCATAAATCTGTAGTCACTATAGAACCGAGTTTGTGCAAAAACAATGGACTAAATGATAATGATGATAATCTTGTTTAAGAATTAGGCTTGGATGGAGATAAATCACAGGGCTTTTTTAAAAAACTTAAACCTGAGCAATAAACCCCAGTTCGAAAGAAATCAATAAAAGTAAACTAAATATTTGAAACACCTCTCGGTATAATGCATCACAGTTCTACATCACAAACTACAGCCTCCAAAATCACTGTAATGTTTAATTAACACCTCGCCTTTCAACAAAAATTGACCATTATAACCTTCATAAAAAGTAGGATTTATTGCAAGGATATTGTACTGGATTGCATTAGTTTCAGTTCAGTGTACCTTATAAACTCCAAACTCAGCTTATTTATTAACCACCATAAAATGAATGTGGGACTGATTCTTACTGCAGTAAAGAAAAAAACCTTCCCAATTACCTGCTTGTGCTAGCATGCATATGTTTATGTCCTAAGTTGCTGCTGCTGATGTGCTAGTGGATCAAACATTTTGTACTCATATTCTGATTCCCGTCTATCCCAAGACTTTGATCCATGACTCTTCATCTTTAGCCACACCATCAAGCCTGTTTTTTTAATTTGCTTCATCATCTAATACCAGAAAAGCTAATTACATCAGCCTCAGCTGTGCTTTGTGCTTTGTGCTAATTAGCCAATATAAGCATGCAAAGGTGCCAAACACAGATGGGAAAGTGGAGAAAGTTTATACCTGTTCATACCAGCAGTTCATCACCATTGTCAACGTGAGCGTGTTACCGTGCAAATGCATTTTCCTTAAAAACAAATGCAATAGCAAACCGCTGCTCAGAGGCGCTGGCAAGGCTGTTGAGTTCAGTTGTTTGTGTTGTTGTGTTAGCGTGCTGCTGTGTATCAGGTGCTGTAGTTGTGGGAGGACCACACAGCAGCTGCTGCACAGTCAGCACATTAAGGATGCTCACTAGATTGTCTGTGTGGTCTGAGGTGTTCAGTCGGGGTCAGCCAGCAGTCCTCGTTTACTCATTTGGAAACTCCACTGTGACACTGCTGCAAACACTTGCTTGTCTCACTGCTGCGGCTTAGAAAATAACCCTGCATCTTAAAAACGATAACCTATAAAACCTAATTGCAAGTGGAAATATGCTTTGAAGGAAATGTAAATGTTCTGATCAGTAATTTGTTCGATCTTTTTTTTTTTCATTTGGACTATCTGGTCTTGCAGTAGAGACAGCAACATCATTCAGCCTTTTCTGGTTCCGTTTAAGCCCTGGTAAAGATAAGGAAAAGATTGTAGTTGGCTTAAATACGGAAATATTCCAGTGTGACTTAGGATGCAACATGTTTACTCTGATATAATCAAAACGCCAATTTTTCATTAACCTTAACCAAAGTGCTTCTGTTGTCTAAACAGAATCACAGATGGGAGTTTGTGTGAAAACCTCAGTCGCTGGGAAGAGAGTCAGACACTCAGTATGGATGCATTTGCCTTCACCACCGCCATGCCGACTCCAATGGATGAATGTGGAATTTAATTCTTTCAAAAGAAACATTGCTTCTGAACATAATCCCGCAAAAGATAACATTCCACTCTCCCATAATTGGGAAAACTATTTAGCTGTACAGAAGTGTAATTTCTAGGAGACATGCAGAAAGCGGTAAATGCAGAATTAAATAGGGAGTTGTTATTGTCGCCATCCAATCTTTGCTGCGCCGAGCTTGGTGCACACTTGCATCCTTGAAGCAAAATTAACCGGCATTGTCTAGTTTGGAGCTTGTTTTGAATCAGTCATATTGTCACTAATCATTGTTCGACTGGTTTGATTTGTTTGAAAGTGAGATTCTTTGACTAAATACTCTTATGACAGTTTCATTTATTTGCAGTAATACAAAGTCTCTCGAGAAGCCCTGTGGAATTTTAAGGAGAATACCTCATTAAAAGTTTGTTCGTGACCCTCATGTGATTGTTCATAGGACGTTTTCCTGCGAATTGCATGAGAGAGCGATTAAAAAGGGGATTTGAACAAAAGACTGACATCTCCCAAAGCATTAAATGATAATATTGTTCTTCAGATGAGGAAAGCAGATATGATTGAAATTTTCAATATAATCTGATTTCTTTGGCGACTACGTTGACTCACATGAGAATGGTGAAGCAATTTGGTCATTTTGAAAAGATTTGTACTAAACCACTTTTGACCCAGTGGTTTGGATCACATGCAGGGCTGCCTCATACATTTCTCTTAGCCTTTTTAAAGCTGACGTTCAAATCAAGTGCGATTGTGCATTTTTTCCCTTTAAAATTGTATTTTGGAATCACCTGCACAAAGACATAAACGGAATTATTTCATGTGACTACAGTTGTAAAAGTATTTCACTTTCCTCGCATTTTGCTATCTCTTAGGTTTAATATTTCTGTTTATGCGTTTTATTGGCTGAGCGCATCAAGTATTATTATCCTCTAGATATTATCTGAGTTATAGATTGCTGCAACAAAGACCTTGCTTGGGGTTCAGTAATGGAAATGTTTTTCAGATTTTGTCATGCACAGTCTGTGTTCTGAGGTGCAAAGTGTCTTGATGTGCACAGCATGAGATGAGCCACATCGGTAGACCATGTACCTGTGCATATAACCAGAGGCGAGGTTTTAATGAGCATTTACAAAACAAAGAATTGCATTGAATATCAAATGAGTTGATAACTGTCCCTCAAGAAATGAATTAATTGTTTAAAGTGCTTTACAGTCACAGATCAAAATCAGCAGTCAGGAAAGATACAAGTTTTTTTTTAATTACTCAAATTTACATTCATATATTAATCATTATTCAGTGTAAAAGAAATTAATCACAGGCATTTTACTGCGTATAGCAATTTCATGGCTGTAGGGCTTTTTCCTTTTAGATGTTAGAACTTCTCTCTATACAAGCCAAGAAAAGAGAAACATTTTGAAGTATCTGTTGCCAATAGAAAGAGAAGCTCAAATAATGAGCTCCATGTTAAGTAGGAAATGTTCAAACATAAAATGTGGATGTCAAACAAAAAAAGTACTGTGGCCATTAGAGGGAAAAGCCATCTTTCAAAACAAACTTAGTGGAATTTAAAAGAAAAAAATCTGCCCCACAGTGCACAAGCTTTTGCAGCAAATTGTGTTTACATGTAGACTTCAATCACGGTTACATCCTTTACAAAGGCTTCATGGCACTGATGTCCAGACAACAATGGGTCACGTAATGAGTGCATAATTGTACATAATTTGATTATCTCGCTAGTGACCGCCTCCCTGACCATGTTATCTGGCACTAATTTAAATAAAAACCAATGAGAAGTGCACAGTGGCTTGGTGGTTAGCACGGTCGCCTTGCAGCGGTTCAGCTAGAAGATCTCCGATTCGTGTCCTCGGCCTGGGATCTTTCTGTGTGAAGTTTCCCTGTTCTTCCTGTGCATGTGTGGGTTTTCTCTGGGTCCTCCAGCTTCCTCCCACGGTCCAAAAACATGCCGAGGTTAATTGGTGATTCTAAATTATCCGTAGGTGTGAATGTGAGTGTGCTTGTTTGTCTCTATGTGTAGCCTTGTGATAGACTGGTGACCTGTCCAGGGTGTCCCCTACCTTTGCCCTAAGTCAGCTGGGATAGACTCCATCCCCCTGTGACCCTAATGAGGATGAAGTGGTGTATAGATAATGGATGGATGGAAGTGTCAAAATCTCATCTCCGATTAATTAATTAATTAATTAATTAACTTCAGCAATGACGGCTGGTGTAGAAGCATTGTCCACCTGGAAAAACAGGCCAAGAACATGACTAGAAGAGGTTATGAACTATTGGTTGATTTTTTTTTTTACACAATCTATAACCCACATATGTGATACATCAATATTTTGCTTCTGATTGCATTTAATTAGTGAGATGAGATATGTCTGCACCACAAAGATAAGATAGAAATAACAAGTCTGTTTTGGAATTCTGAATACTCGCTGCAACCCCGTGTATCTGCATTCATATGAAAGCTTTATCATTTGTCCCTTTTATTTTTTCATTGGCCTGTGTTTTTGCTATAGACTAACAATCATCCTCTTGCTCGGGATTTGTATTGCTTAATTTGTTGTGAAGCAAGGCAACACCACAGAAGGGCCAACGGGGCATACAGTAGCCAATTATCAAACGCGGTGTCAGTGGTGGTTGGTGAGACTGTGTGATCCAGTGCGGATAACCATCCTAAGTTATTCCATCTGTGGGAAATGTTTATGCTGCTGCTTGTGTAAGTTGTTATGCCAGTGGGTCTGTGGGTCAGCCTTTCGATCCCCAAACAAAGTGTTGCTGCGGGTTATGGAGATATTATTCTTGTAGGTTTGTCTGGCAGCCACACTTGTACAGTCGCGGTCTTTGGTGGTGGGTTCAGGGTTCGTAATTCCACTGCTAAACAGCGGTTTGATGCCCCTGGCTGCTATTTTGATCAAGTGGAGACAAAATAATAATAAAGATGTGGATCTGTGTAAACTCATCTTTAAGGATAAGGGTGACGTTTGTGAGAAATACACGTTTTTACTGTCTTGTTAAAATTAGATGAGGGGATTGATAGCATTCTGATGTCTGTATACTAAATATGGAGCTTCTGCCGGGCTAACATGATAATATTTTTCAAGTAAAAAGGTTAAACATTTGCTGCTTCCAGTCTTAGAGGTTACATCTGTGAGGTTTTCTTTGTCGTTTAAGAGAGTAAACTAAATATGTTTGGGCTTTGGAGTGTTTGTGTAATAAGAAAAGGAATTAGAACATGTGACCTTGGACGTTGGTACATAATAATAATAAATCATTATTCAAGAAAATAATGCCCAGATTCGTCGATATGGCAAATAAAATGAGTAAAGTTATTTTCAGATCATTTAATGTGGTCATTTCTGTGTGATTTTTTACAAGATTATCTTGATTTTCAAATATTTCAGCTGATAAATTGCTTGTCCATGTAATGCTTTGCAGCTCTTTGTTCATGTTGCATCATGAATGGCTCAAAAAAAAAAATGGGTTTGAACCTTTCATCATCCATGTTTTTCTCTGTTTAATTTTTAATTGCTTATGTTTGGGTTGCAGCTTTAGAATTGGATTCTGGAACTAACAAAACACTCAGTATTCTGATTTTTTGTGTCCATATCTTGCACTTATGGTGGGATTGTACCATTAACGCACAGGAGAGCCATAAAATCAGCAGTACAGTCACATTATGTACAGAATGAAGCATTTGAACATGCTGTTATTTTTGGAGGGTGTACAGATGTATGTGAACATTGCTCATAAACTTGAGCTCAAGGCTAATCTATTGTTGTTGTTGTTCAGTTTACGCAACAATTTTTTTCAATGCATCTCTCCCCCCACTCACTCAAGTGACCCAGAGGGTGTGTGTGTGTGTGTGTGTGTGTGTGTGTGTGTGTGTGTGTGTGTGTGTGTGTGTGTGTGTGTGTGTGTGTGTGTGTGTGTGTGTGTGTGTGTGAGTGTGTGTGTGAGTATGAGTATCTCTGTGTGTGATGATACAAATCACCAATTGTAGCCTATAGGCCAATAAATGAATGAACGCATAAATGAATAAATGCAAGATAAATGAATAAATGCAAGAGGAGAGTAAAGACAATATCATTATAATAGTGTTATCGACAGTATAATGTAATAGTAGTTTATAAATGCCTCACACGTAGCTGATGAATTATGCATGATCTGATGTGCTATATAATGTAAGTTGGACCGTGGTTCTCTCTGGACCCCCATGGGTTGCTAATGGTATGGTCCTATCACAGCACAGAACATAGGCATGAAAAATCTGAGTAATTTTTGTTCAAATGTCAAATTCTAAAGCCACAACCCAAATGTGAACAATTAAAAATTAAACTGAGAGATAGATGATTTTGCATTTGTGAAGGAATCACACACACACACACACACACACACACACACACACACACACACACACACACACACACACAAAAGGATTTTTCATTTGGTTCCTTTTCAGATTGAACAAAGAACTGCAAAACTTTACACGAGCCATTATCTCTGCCACATGTCAGTTTAATGAAAAAGTAAAACCTTAATCCGAACATGTACAAATGTAAACAGACAATGAGATGTCAAAATGAAAATGTGCCTGCTGTTTAGGTTGCCCGTTTCACTCTTGGTGCTTCATTATACATGCAATGAGATATGTGATTACCATTTTGAGTATCAAACCTCCCCCCCCCTTCTCCCTTTCAACCATCCACCCACAGCCCCACCCACACACACAAACACACACATACACATTGAAGGTCAGTTTTAAAGGACGGTGCTGCAGTTTTCATTTTGTAAAACAAGAGAGCGGAAAGTTTTACCGTGTTTTACCACAAAGAGCATCTCTCTGACTCAACATGAGAAGCTGCATCACTGGCACCTGTTTGGGGTTAAAAGCCACTCTGATGGGCGCGGAGCCAGCACAGATTTCCATCTTAGTGCTGAAAATAAATGCTAATGGCTCTGCTTGCAGTGATGGCGCTGAAACACAGTAGCACCTAATCTCTGACATGACGCGTTTTTTATTTATTTATTATATTTTACCGAGCTCAGTGGACTTTAAAGAGCCATCTGTCAACTTACCTGTCAGCATCTGTTACCGTGACTGTTTAGCAACAATTATTGTTATGGCATTATGTCCGTGAAAACTAAGGAGAATATTTTAAAGGAAACTTTGTGACATGATATGACAGGGAGATTAAGAGAAACAAGCTGGCTGGCTTTCTTTAAATGTGTCAGTCCTTGACTATTTTTCTGTCTTTACTCCCATTGTATTCTTACATCAAAGGAAGCGCTCCATTTTTGTTTCTCTGAGAGCAGCTGCAGTTAGAGGAAAAAAAAAGTGCTTTAAGAGCTACATAATACTGCGTTTCTCCCGCTGCTCACCCTCTACACCATACATTGCGCTTATGTCTAGTCTTGACTCACCTCACATATTCTGCTTGTGCGTCTGCAGAGGAAAATAACTCAGATGGAAGAAGGGACCTGCCAGCTTACTTGCCCATTCATCACAGTCTGTTTGTGGCCACTGTATGCAGCAGGTGAGTCAGCAGCAACCTGTGTATCAGAGGGTGAGGCTGCACCACGACTCTGAGGATGAGTGGGGGCATTTGTGGGGTTTTTTTTCAGGAAAGTGGACAGCTGTGCTGCTTTTGGCATACTGTCAGACATTCTGCTCGCTTGCCTGTCTCTCCCACCACCTCTGACCCAGGACGGTATGGCTGGAATGCTAATGAGAGCAGCGTCGACTATTGTCATTGGAGCACGCTCTGAAATGTCATTAGCGAGGAGGCCGACCCATGCTAATCGCTAACATCTTGAAAAGGCTGCTTCTGACATTGGTGCAGGGCCTGAATGAGCTGTGATAGCTGATGATTGTTATCTACTCAAAGTGGAGATGCAGCGCGCCCGTCATCGCGCTGCTGCACCTATGAATGCTCTGTGACGAAAAAGCTCCATCTCGCATCCTGCTAAGAGGATTGATAATGCAGCCAAGGATAAAAAAAAACATTGGTGGCAAGTTGATATTTTCACATTGAATGGTCACACAGAGTATCAGGCAAAGCTGTTTATGTGATGATTTGGTGAATAAGCGATTTGTCATAGGAAATCCAGCTGATCCAGGTTGGCTTATTCTCTGAAGAGTTATATAACTTCGACAAAACCCTTCCTGCTTCTCACACTGGATTATTTTTGCAAATGAGCATTACATTTTTATTCAAGCCAGACACCTGTTCAACAAACCAAATAACTTCCTGATGTTATGCACACTCTCTGCAGCTCCTTTTCACACAGACATACACATGCATAATGTTTACCAATTTGCATTTCAAAACAAAAGATAATATAATAGATGCTTATCTTGTGTGTTTTCATAATGGATTGCCATTTGGCTTACTTCACCCAACAAGCATATGGCATACAACTAGTGTGGAGCTGTTTATTTTCACCGCAGTGTACAGTCTTTGGATTAAACGCCGTGCTCAAGGACACAATGGCAAAGTGTTTTGCTGTCATTACAAGGCAGGGGGCTCATTTATTCTGTAATCAGCAGCTGATTTAAATACACTTTCTTAGTTTAAATTTAATACTGTTTTCAGCACCGTAAGCTGCTCTCAGGCAGTAAGCAGTTCATGCTGCATCTGCTGACTGAAGGTACTGCTCTTTTTTTATTTTGACACTTTTTGCTTGATGCAATTTACAGATATTTCATAGGACAAAAGAAGAAAACAAACACCACTAAAGCCCAAGAACCGAGCAGGGTATGCTCTGTTGTTTTTATGTCCATATTGTAGTTAATCCAGATCCAGATATGATACTATCCTGTTGTTTGCACTGAGGATGATCCATTTCTCACATTCTCTGGGAACGGTGTCCTCCTTATTTCTTGGGAGAATATCAGCTTTTTTCCTCCCATTTTTTGAATAGGGGGCAAACAGGGCACAACTCTGCTGTGGTTACTAACTACATCTGATCCTTCAGTGACCTGTATGGTAACTTACAGGTGGCTGCTTCCAGCTACAACCTTAAAATTGGCAAAATTCAGTTTTGAATCAAATACCGCCAAAGAATCTGAGAGATTATTCAGTGATGGCCTTTATATTTACAGGTTTCAATGTTTACATTTCCATCCCCTAACAGTAACTTATTTGCCATAAGCAAAATTTCTGTCTCACTTGTTTGCCTACAAGGTTGGCTACTGGTGCATTTCAGTCAGTGCCAAAGAAGCATCGAGGTTGAATACCTTGGCTTCCTGTGCAGCTTTGAAAATAGCCAAAAAGGCTATCAGGACACTCAGTAGAGGGAAAGTGTTTATATTCTTCAGTATGCCAATAACAGGCAGTGGCTGCAGCAGCACAGGTGTATGGGGAAATACACATCATATACTTAAACAACTCACTAGTGAAGGTCAAAGTCATTACTGTAGCTAACAATTAATGCTAAGGTGAAGAACAGGATACTGGCAGGCCCATATCTTATTTTATGCATACCAATGAGATAGCGATGCGGGGCCTGCTGCTACCCTTGCACTCAAGCAGAACATTACTTGCGGTGTTAAATTATTTCTCATACTGGTTGTGTTGATTCTCATATAAATGGACTGTTTGCCTCTTTAATTGAGACATGCGCTGCCTGCTAGTTTTCTGCTGATTAGACCGGGCTAAAAAGAGTGACCTGTCCTAATGAGTTGGAAACGCGCAATCAAACGTAGTACCTTGAAGTGTGCACACAGAAGCTGCCACCAACACTTTCTGAGGCTATTAAATTCATCTAACCTCAACTTCGCATCTTGTTGGCACAATAAAAGAGCTGAATCAGAATAATTAATTTTAATGAAAAGTTACGCAATGCCGACCGCTGAAGATAACTGGAAACCGGAGAAACATTTTTATTACCAGTAATATAAAATGAACTTACTATCTTGTTGTGTATTTTCTGCCAGACAGCTACAATTACCAGCATCCACATTTACATTGATGGCCCATTATACTGCAATTACCACTACAGCATCATGCCATAACTTAAAGTAATGATCTAAATCTGGCCAGATGCACTTATAGCTTCTCCTCGATGACTCATTGTATTCGTGACCAGATTTTAATGTTCAAGCTAGCCGGTAAATACTGATGTTTATGTAAAATGGGCTTAAAACAGGTTCCTCCGATTCTCCACTTCCTCACTGTCATCTGTATAATCGCACTTGCATATGACCCGGCTCACTCGGAGAAAGCCACTCTCCATCTGCTGCGGTAGGGAAACGAACACAAGCTGTTTTCGGCTCAACACATCTAACTCACACACCTGTTACCGACAGACTTAGGCTGCTCTTGGAAGCTCGCACAATATTATAAATTGCTGCCTGCTGCCTCCACTAAATGTAATGGGCTATATCAAGTTTACCAAGGAAAATTGCTCTACTCCTTCATGCTACTGTGATTCTAAGTAATTGTGACCTTTGCAGAGAATAACTTGTCATTTAGATTTTCTTAGCAACAAACTTTCTCCAATTTCCTTCCGTTGTGTTCCCATGCTCGCAAAATAAAGTGAGGGGTTACTCTATCAGCACCAGCAAGCCGGCTAGAACTGATGGAAGCACATGAGGGCATTTTGACGTTATTACTATGTTCAGAAGCTCTTTACACCCACAAATCACTTTCCCCCCAAATGAGGCTGAGAACATTATCTCATTAAAAATGTTCCAACTAAACATCTATCAGCTGTACCTTTCTGGGGAACACAGCCATTGTTTGGGAATTGTATTAAAAGTTTTTATGCCAACTGTATCACATCATTGCCTACTGTCTTTTTCTAATAAACCAAAATGATGTCAGCAATTAATTTATCAAACCCCACTGAGGCTAAAGGAGATAGAAAGCCATCTGGCATCAAAAACTCAACATTCTCAAATGTTCATCCAAAGGCATATAACCAGAGTTGTTTTAGTCAATCAGATGCTGCTGAATGGATTCAGAGCAGTTTTGCAAAAACATTTGCTAAACACAATTTTCTTTGTATCCTGGCTCTGCCCACGGATGCATTACAAGAGCTAGATACCATGTTGTTATGAGTTTTGCCTCCCCAGTGACCACCCGCAGTGCTGCAACAACATCGCAGAAGCAAACCCAGAAGCTAGAAAACTTTCATGGCTTATGAGCTTGCCTGAGCAGTTTTCATCATAATCGATGGGTGCCATCTTGGAGTTCAGTATCAGGTTTGCATAATACATTCAAGGTTCTGCCTGATTATAGAGAGATCCAAATATCCGCCTTTGTAGATGGATTGTATCTCTTGTGTGACTCTCTGGATTTCCTGTAGATTCAGTAGGATGCGGATAATGGATGGTAAACATGTGATCTGTATTTTGATATCCTGTCTGAATAGAGAACCTGTGTTAGTGCAGGGCGCAAAATGAATGTAAATGTATGCTACTCAGGTTTTGTACGCCCAGTGACAAGATGACAACTGTGGCCAGCTTGAGTTCGTGTCATTTAGAATGGATTCCAGCAGACCATAAGTGTTAAGTATCAAACTGTTCATGGAAACTGAAACTACTCCTGCAGTCCATTTCCCTGCTGTTCGTCTGTAAGCTCTATATGCTCCGAGGAAAATACGACTACCTATACAACTGTTTCCATGCTCCACTGCTGCAGTGGTTTCCAAGCATTTTTCCTTTCATGCCTCCCTTCAGAGGACAAATGAAAAGAGAACTGATACTAGTGTTATCAACCAGCAATAAAAATCTGGAGGAAACCACTAACAAAAGACGATAATTAATTCAACGACATTGTTAAGAACATGTTGTTATTCACATGTTTTCCCTGGGTTTCTGTTGTGCAAGCACAAAATGTTATTTAAACTTAAACACCCAAACTCATTTTACTCACAAAAACAAGGCTCTCTCCTGATACGTTGAGAGCAAGGCAGGCTTCTTCATATTTTAGATTTGACTGACGTGTTTGCTTGATGACCATTATCTGTCTTTCTTTGATTCTCTGTCACAAAACTGTCAGTCTTGTAATTTACTTGTCATTTTGCATGAATAAATGTACTAACCTGAATCTTGAAAGCCTCGCCGGCATCAGAGAAATTTTCCCAAGTGAATCAGATTTAGAAAGCTTTTTTTTCTTTTTTCCCCCAGTAGACACCGGACCTGTCATAGCAAATAAATCACAGGTGGATTAGCAGTAGCTCTATTATAGTAGTTATTGCTGTGCAATGCAATATCTAATCTTATTAGTTACACCTGTGTCACGAGTGAGATGATGGTTGTGAAAAAGTTCTTTTCAAACTACATTTCATTCCACGTCTCTCTGCTCTGCAGTGCAGTGGACATGAGGCTTGTAGATGGAAGATGGGATTTGTGGTATGCAGTGAGATGGTGTGGTAGACTGCAGATAAAGACAGCCTGTAGCAATGCTCAGATAAGTAGCTGGCTAAAATTACAAAGCAAATGTGCCTTTACAGAAGGAAAATGTTCAAAAATACACACGATGCTAATAGAGTTAATTCGGCTGTGGGTGTAGAGTGGAGCTAAATGACCTGGCTGAATGTCTAAATATAAAACTGCTTTTATCGTGTGCTCTACCCTGCTACAGTACAGTAGAAGAAGAGGAAGCACTGAGGGACAAACCAATGAATCAAAGTGTGTGTGTCCCTCATTTGAACCCTAGCACAGAATGGACTGCTCGGTGTATCTTAAAGGGGAATATGTTCAGATGATAGATTCATGTAAAGCTGGAGGAATATTCTGTTTTGATTTTCCATATGGAAAATTTTGCACCGATGATAAAAGGAAATAGAAAACTGGTTCCAGCCAAGAAACAGTCACATAACACTCACATTTCTCTGAGCAAAAGGGAAATATTCTGTAAACAACATTGACATGTGGAATCAGGACTGGACAAATAATCGCAAAAATCATCCTTTTTTCCTTCTAGCAAACTGATTGGGAGTTTCATCTGTCCTTCTTCCGCTGCGATTGACATGATTATATAACAGGAGCCTCGCCACAGATAAGCTCAGACTACCTTGATTTGGAGATATGCCTTTTTGTGTATAAGACTCATAGATTTGACAATACCTGTGCAGCTGCTGTTCTGATATGTGGTGTAAGTATATACTAAAGTATGGGTGTAATGCATCCACTACTGCAGAGCACTAGTACGTGCACTAAATAACTTAAAGTTTGTGATTTGTGATGAGGAATAAAATGCTTGTAGTGTTTTTGCTTATTATTAGAGCTGTTAGTGTGTCAGGTAAGACAGAACTGTTGTGACGTGTAAGCTTTAGTTTTCATTTATTAAGACACTGCAGAAGTTTAGAGTTTAATAATGAGCACATTTTCCTTAAGGCCTTTTGAGCAGACTCTGATATTTATCATATTCAGTTCATGGACACAAACCACCAAACCTTAACCTCATCCCCGTTGTTGGCTTGAACAATAGACTAATTACTGTTTAATAATCATGTTTAATTTTCCAGTGAGACACTTATCTTTTTAAAAGTCAATAGATAGAGTTTCTTCGGAAAAAAACCTTTTATCATCAGGCCAATTCTTCAGCTTTGATGTGAGATAAAGCAATTGAGAATCACATTAATACCAAAGCATGGTTGGGAAGATTTATCTCAACCAGCTAATGAGGCTGGGAATATTTCCAGTGTGCATAATCAAATGCAGGGGAAAATACAATGCATTATTAGCATATAACAAAGAAATACTAAAACAAATCTGCCACTGCAGGTACAAAGGAAGAGGTAGAGTGTGACTGAACTGGAAAGACTATTAAGGAATTCCCTGAGTGCAGAAATGCTAAAGACACACGTGTCTCTTTCATCAATATTTAGTGACACTTCCTTAAAATAATACAGAGAAAAGATATCATATTTAGTAAGAATATTTTTGCCTCGGATGGTTCTTGTGTAGCTGTAATTATAGCCTGATATAGAAAGTAACAATGTTCTGGTTTATTATAACTTACATTTTATCAGTCAAAGGGAATCTTGATTTAGGTTATGACAACATTTATCTCAATACGACTTAATTCTATAAACTAGTTTTGGGCAGTTTACCTGTAAAGTGTACTGAGGTAAGTTAATAGTGACCCCTAAATGAAGCTTCACAACTCAGAAGCAATGTAGCATTACAGCTAAGCTACACCAACATGGATAAAGTAATTTACTACATCCGAAGCCACATTATTTATTTATTTTTAAATAAAGTTTCCTAATTTTCTGCCTGCACGCAGTAAAACAGACATTGCCAGCAAGTAGCTAATGTAAAGTAGCTAATGTTGGCAAGAAGAACACCATGGTAACATGTCTGGTAACATGTATAACTGTACATCCATCAGTGCAGCTGGAGGAAAAAATACAAGCAAGTGAACTTGCTACTCATGAAAGTGTCAGTTTGTCTACTGTTGTTGCTGCTAGTGTCTACAGCAGGGCTCCAGACTGCAACCAAAATGGTGCATTTGTGACCTTTTTTTGAGACTGTGAGAGTTAAATTTTTAAGTGGTCGCATTGTGCCAGGTCATGATGGTCATTAATTTCTATTTGTGTCACTAACTGGTACAGGCAGCTACTGTGTTAACCACAGTGTTGGGAGGTAGTACTTTTATAACTTTGGTGTACTGTGGTATTAACATGCAGTCTTCTGAAATGTGGAGCGCACCTGCATGTGCTGTTTTTTCTGCTCATAGAAAAGATTGCATGTCGAAAAAGTCACTCCGTTATGTACTGGACAAATCTGACATTGGATCGTCTGTAATTTAACCCTTTTCAGGTCACTTTTGGTCACATACCTGAGCACCGCAGCTATCCAGCAGCAGGTGCAGCAACCTGCGATGTGGGGCGTTTAGGGAACATTGGTAACCTGTGATGTCTATCAATAAGAAAATGTTCAGCAAGTGATGTGTTTTGCCTGTGACAAGGTGCTACCAGTGAAAAAGTGCACCACCTCCACCGCCTAGACCTACATCCAGAGTCTACGAGACAGTTTGTGCGAAAGGCTATGATTGATTATGAGGGATTCTCTAAGCTTCTCTATGTCTTTTCAACGTAAATAGTAAATCTGAGGAGTCACTTGTGAGCCGAAAGAACTAGCTCTTATTAGTGAGCCAAGCCATAAGAACTGGGTCTCCTAACAGAGCTGGAATTCCCATCGCTACTAATCACCGTGGGAGGAGGAGAATGAATTGGGAACGGTTACTGTGACGGTGTATTGTTGTGTGCCGTGAAAAACAGCCCCCTCCTGTCATGTCTCTGCAACCCCTAGGGGCTCCACACTTCCAGAAACACTGACTTAGACCAACTGAACAAACAAAAAAAATGGAAGGGCACATCGTGTAATGTTTTAGTTAGTCTTTCATCAAAAGTAGTAATACTTTACTCGCATGCCGTTTACTGTGTGCATTGGTGTTTTTGAGATAAAGTAAAATGTGGAAGTTGAGAATTAGAAATCTCCCAGCCAACAAGACGGAAATCCAAATTCTGGTGGGTTTTTGCTTAGATTTTGTTTGGCAGAGTTTGAAGATTTCCAGGCTTTTGTTGTTGTCGAATGCAGCATAAGTGTGAGAAATTAAAGGAAAAACAAACATAAAGTGTCTTCATGAGGTGTCAGGCCAACACGTGCTGCCAGAACAGCTTCAGTGCAAGTTGGCATCGATTCTAAAAGTCTCCGGAACTCTACACCTTTCTTCCAAAAGATATTTCCACATTTGTTGTTTTGATGACGCCTACACATTAAAATCTGTTTATTCCTATGTGTAGGAAGTGCTAAGGTATCAGCGGTAACATAATGCTGAAAATAATCAGATAAATGTATTTATTGTATATTGGTGATGCCTGACTAATCATGCAAATCTGGCACCTAATCAAAATAATCTAGACCACTTTATTTGGAAGTGAGCACACGTGAAATGTAGCTACTATATCGCACACAGTAGTTTTGCATAGCCAGGCCATTCTCTAGCACTGACACAGCGCTGTGTAGGACTGTCTGGCTGCACCTCATCATTATTCTGCTGTAGAAGGAAAAACGCTCTGGCTCAATCAATCACAATCATCTTGGGTGGCGCTAAGCAACAATGCCCTCTCAAAATAGTGACGGGGGAGTTGTTTTGGTGGAATATTTGCATGCAGGGAGGCAAGCACTGCCAATGAAATGGATATTTCACAAAAAAATAAAAATAAAATAAAAAATAGCACTGCTAGTTTATTGCATGATCCAAATCTTCAGCAAAACTTGAAATTGTCAGTATCGTAGGGTGCTAGCCCAGTTGCTGTTGTTTCCCAAAGCGAAGTGGATTTTGAAAACAGTCATGCGTATATAGCAGAAGGGGAGGAGGAAGCTGCGTAAAATACCTGCAATCTTCATCTGGTGAGTCAAACTAGTTTACCACAGACAGTTTCAGACAGACTACTACAATATTAAAACCACCTCTCTAATATTCTGTAGGTGCCTCTCCTGTGGCCAAAACAGTTCTGACCTGTTAGATCATGAACGTGGGACCTCTGGAGGTCTGGATGTTGGATCCGTTGTGTTCTGTGGATTGTGTGGAGGAAACACTTGTTCCCGTGCTTTCCATAGAATCAGATTGTTCCTCCAGCTGTTCTGAAGCCGGTTTTACAGCGGTGTGGGATGTATTGTGCATAATGCAGCACTCCACTGGAGGAGGCCACTGCTGTTTCTAAATGCTATTGCCAAAGAGGGCGGACTTGGTCTATAATAATGTATAGGTGGGTGGTGCAGATCAAAGTAACATCTACATAATTGTTTCCCAGTAGAACACTGCATTTTAACACAATAATCAATGATATAGACTTTACCTGTCACTGATTTTAATAGCTGATCAGTGCCATTGACCTTTGTTTTCTAGTCTTACTAAGTCAGGCTAAGCTGATAGTTTGTTTATAACCTGTATTCCTGTTTGACATCCTTTTAGAGCTGACACTATTTTCCCATATCTCAGTAATGGACTTGGTGAGCATCAATCAAAAGGATAAAACAATACATAAATAAAAGACAACTAGTTAAAATAATAAAAAGTACTACTCCTCTAAGATAACCAATCAATAGGAAATAGTGTGTATTCTCTGATGAGTTTTGATTTCAGACTCAGAGATCTGTTGATCAAAATAACAAAAAAAAACTTCTTCAACAAACATGTCTAAGAATCATTTCTCAAGATTAAAGTAAAAGAAAAAAAAGTGTGACTTTGCACATTTATCATCAGCATAATTAGTGCCTCAAATGTGTCACACAGTTAGCATAGTGCAGTAACAGGCTATAATGTAGGCCATCAGATCACAGCTAACTGCCCGCGAAAGTAAGAAAACACTTTCACGATGCAGTAATGATTAGATTAGTAGCCAACTAAATTACAGAGAAAATGTGTCTTTCAGCCAAGCCTCTAAAAGAGGCTGTGAAAACATTCAGAATTGCAGATGATACTGACAGAGCTAATTAAGCTGTGGGTGATGTGTGGTGCTAAATGAGCTGGCTACAGGTTCTCAATGCAAGGCTGCTGTTATGTTACCGTCATCTCTGCACAGTGTGGGATTATCTAAATTAAAGTATTTGTGTCTGTTGTTTGAACCAACCTGCCACAGAATTTCACTGCACAGTTCATCTTAGATGGGAGCATTAGCAGAAACAAGGTTGATAGTATTTCCGATGCTGTCGTTGATTAAAAAATTGGATGCGTGATTACGCGAAAGTATCACCCATGTGATTGATATCTCCTTGTTGGTGTCCCTTTTTGTTTTTGATGCACAATTTGTACATGAAGCAAGAAGAAGATTAACGACCCTTGACGGTGAAATATTAAATGATCCAAATGCAAATACATTGTATGGCTGTGGCCGCTTTTTGTAATTCAATTCAAGGGCAGAAATTAGACTTGCAAAACTCCACCCATACGCAGGGAAATTACACAGAGATGTAGTCTTGCTTTAAATGGCAAACAACTGGGAAATGAAACATGCACCAAAAGGAAGGGATCATCAATCTAATGGGGTTCTTTTGCAAATTCTCTGCATTTCAGTAGGCTATTGCTAGCTCTCACAGGGGAATAGTCAACAGTGGAATAGCTTTCACTTCAGCACACAGAGGAGGACTGCAGCTCTCTAGATCTCACATAACAAGCATTATTGCATGTAAATCTGTACAATGAAAGTCGTTTTTAATCTTCAATAGAAAGAATAACAGCTTGGAATAGAATAATGTGGACTCCAGTAAAAAGCAAATCAGCTTCATTAGACACGGTAATAGCCTCACTTAGTGATGGCAGGCACAATGACTGTGGCAAGCATTAACTCTGCTCATTAAGGAGATTTGAGCCTCACTGTGATCAACACATGCCAGCATATGATGAATGGCAAATTATGATCTATTTTCATGACATTTTAGCACTACACGGTAATTATTTCGTATTCCTAACCGTAATACAGTCATGCATCATGATGTGATGTAAATCTTTCACTTTGATTTGTGTGAACTGGGGCTGTCGCCGTAAGTATCCTGAAGTACGACTTCTTTCTTCTCCCTTTGCAGTGCAAAAATGGAGCTCGAAAATCACGAACAGATCCCTGCACTTCCTGTGTGTGTGCACTCATTTGTGCTGAGAAAAGAAAGTGAAAGGTTGGAGGACAAATTTGGAGGAGGAGATGTGATTACTGAGACATTGGCAGCAGCAGTTGTCACTTCTGCAGTGCTTCAAAGTAAAACCATCCTCTCCAAACTCCGTACAAGTAGATGGAAGGGAATGGATTATAGCTGTTTACAGATTGTGACTGATAGTAATGTATGGAGCTACCATTTGACCTTCTTACTACTACAGTAAATGGTTTCGTGCAGTCATGTCACGTCAGGCACGATGAAAGTCCAATAACCTTTGCATCATTCTAGCTGTAAGCTACAGAGAGACATCCTGGGAATTACTTATCTGAAAGCAGTATAGGCCGATGACTGAAGAACTCCACCTTGGCAGAAGCAGCTGTTAGATCTGTGTTTCGAGCAACTAAGGTTATTTTTTCTGAAGTAAATCTCCTGTTAAATGGCATTGCTGCCGGGGTGTTACATAAAATAGTATGCTCATATTGTCAGGCTCACATTTTCACTTTTCTTCTTTCTTTCTTGGCTCCCTGGTTGTGAATGAGGCTTATCAATTTACTAAGAGACCCTTACATGCTCATGTGTAGCAGCATTTGGCCAACTTCGGGTGCCAGCTGGCAGTGAACACCAAACAGCCCACTGCCACTCAAAGAGATAATAAAAGTGGTTGGTTTGAGAACATTTTTTTAAAAGTACATGGCACCGAAAAAACAACAGGCACAAATCTTTTGGATGACCACACAATCATTTGCATGGCGAACAAAAAACCCTTTACGAATGCGCAGCCAGTCGAGAATGCTCCCCAGAATGTAGGCGTACATGTTTCCTCGTCAGTGATCAAGAGGAAACTTCATCACCAGAACCTCAGAGGATTCACCACGAGATGTGAAACCCCAGATCAGCTTTAAAGAAAAAAAACAGAGAGGCCATGTTGCAGTTTGCAAAATATATGCAAAAAGGCACTAGATGAGTAGTGGAGCATAGTTCTATGGACTGATGAAACAAATCAGCCTCTATCAAATGATGAAAAGAGGCAGTGGAGATAAAAAGGAGGAAGACCCACAGCAAACCATCTCATGCCATCTCTGGCATTTGCTGATCATTTCACAGTTGACTGATGCAACAGGATGAACGCAGAGGTACACAGGAGCGTCGTGTGCGCTCAGATTCAGCCGAATGCATTAAAATTTATTGGACAACATTTCATCATCCAGCAAGACAATTAGCCTAAGCATTCAGCAAAAACAACTGATGAGCTTTTCAGGGTGAAGAGGTGGGATATTCTCATCAGTCATCTGATCTTAGTGCTGCAGTCTGCTTGATGAAGAGCAAACTAAAGACAAAGAGACACTACAACAGAGAGTGAAGGCCTGGTTGGGCATCATTCGGAAAGAAACAAAGTGTCTGCTGATGTCTTTGGGTCAGATAGTTTCATAGCAAAGAATTTTCCACAAAATATTAAGTTGGATGATCTTGTTTGACTTTGTACCTGTCCAATTACTTTTGAAGTTCTAAACTCTGAGGACTTGTGTGAACCAAATCCAATTACAGCTAAGCTTGGCACTTTATTGTCATATCCATTACATTATTTCAAATTAAACTTGCTAAATCGCGGAACCTAAAGAACAGCTAAGTGTAACTGTCCAAATTCTTATGATCTGAAACGTCGGTATACATAGAAAACAGAAATTGATGAAACTTCTCCATTATTTTTGTCAACCCCAATAGCAAGTTAATCATTAAAAGCAGAGGTGGTGTTACATCACAGCGCATATCATTATGTTTGAACGTAAGTGTGATTTTCATTATAATTCGCAGCAGAATCCTGATCTGAAAATGAAGAATGTGCTGTGAGGCAATTAAACAGTTGTAAATTGTACAGGTATAGTGGCAGACCCGTCTAGATATTTGTTTCCAGTGTTTGTTGCTTCTTAAAAGCCACCTAAGCATTGCTGTCATTACTGTTTGGGCAGTGAGTTCCCTTCAATTTTGGCTTCATTAGAGTACTATAGTTTTCTGTCAACGTCTGAGTCCAGCTTTGAAGTCACTGCAAAGTGCTGAAGTGATGTCACCACCCATAAACTCAGTGAGTTAATTTGACAGGAGAGAGCTGTGGGGAAAACACTTATCTTCACAATTCAAAACTAATGAGAAGATGTTTGGAAAGAGAACAGGAATTACTGTACAGACAATCAGCAATCTCCATCCATTGCAGGCAGCAGGATTCCTTTCATATCTGACATGCGCCAGTTCTTATGGATTTGATGGAGTGCTTGAGATAAAGAAAGCAATGCTTAATTTTCTACACATGATTTTGTGGATACTCACTTTTTCCCATCAAAATCCTGTGTTGGCTGAGATTGCACCAAACATTTAGTCACATTATAGTAAATCAATGTGGATTTGCTTAAGAAAATCATGTATCTTCACTTTAAAAATTAGTTTATCCTGCTGCAGCTCAGTATGTAAATTTACTGTAACATCTGTCTTTGAATTGATAGTTGTTTTTTTTTCTGCATGTCATCCTAACTCTGCCGTACCGAACACTGCATTGCAAAGGCTGATCTGAAATAATCAAGTCTCATTTGTTCACGTAAAAGCTTTCTTGTCTTAGATAAGTGAAAAACCTTGTTCGTGGAAGAGGTCTAATTGTTTTCAGCGCACTTTAAACAGGGGTTAGCGTCTTGAAACAAGGCAGAAAATGCTGATAATTCACCAGTATCAAGAAATCAAGGATAATTAGCACTTGATTAAAATCGATAAAAGTTAAAGTGAATTTAAAACAGGTATTATCCCAACGCTACAGCCTTCCACTTTTTTAATTACACTTTTAGAGCAAAATGTCAGATGAAAATTTTTTTTAAAAAGAAGTAAGAGAAACAAATGAGAGAATAATCTTTACATACTGTTACATTTCCAAACACTTTGCAACTCCCACATCAATACGAGGGGCTAATTGTTGTTACATGTGCATCTTGTTGTGGGGTGGGGATCTAACTAGTCATGAGGGATTGCATCCATAATTCATTATGTTACCTGTGAATTTAGATTACAGAGAGTTATTCTAAGTGCCTCCATGCACTTAGAATAACAGCCTCTGCATTAATACACAGGTACACCGTGCAAGCAGAGTGTCAGTATAACATAAAAGGACTGTTAATTGATTTGAAGATTGCAATTTTCACAGTAAATGCTCATCATAATGTGCATATTTTCTCTTATAGACTTATGTGTACGCACTCTGATGAGTGTGATGAACTACATTGGTTTTGTGCCGTGTTTTGTTATCAGCTGGTTAATGAGCATGTACTGTAACACCTCAGTTGTTTCTTCTTTAATGTAAATAATCATTCCTTTTGATCATGACTCCAGTTGTCTCTATTGCTGTAAGGTATCATATGCAGTAAGCATATCACACACTAATGTAGTTGTTATTAATGGATTTCTCAAAGATTAGAACTCTTCAAGTATCTACCATTCATGTGGAAACAGATGAAAGATTAAAGACAGTTTGATAAAACACATTTGAAATATTATGAAGTCCTTCTCCACATGTAAACAACTGTAGAGCGAAGATTTAAAATTTAATAACTTTTAGATTAATGATATGAAAGTTTACACCATTAATTGAGGCCTTATTAATCCGTTTCTATTTATAATGACATGTTCTTCACTCTCCATGACAACTTAGCAAACCATCTGCTGATGAAAGCCTCAATATGTGCCTGCTAGCTCCAGGAGGGACTTCATATTCTTCATGAGAATTTCAAACATCCCTGTACATTACTAATGTATGTTTTTTTTTTAATGCGTAGTCTTTGATTTGTTCGGTTCACTTTCATCAACTGTTTATGGGCAGCTAATGGGTGCGTAAAGGTAGAAATTATAACTCTTGAGTAATGCATTCATAATCACTTAAAACTGTACTTAGATCTGCTTACAGTACAAATATATTATACAGCGAACTGGCATGACATTATGGTCACCTGCCTAATATTGTGTTGGTCCCCTTTATGCTGCTAAAACTCCTCTGACCCAGTGGGGCATGGACACAGGACCGGGATGGTGGCAGTGAATTCTGTGGGTCCTGTGGGATTCAGGGTGGGACCTACCTAGATCAGGCTTATCCTGGTACATCCCACAGATGCTCAGTAAGATTTGGATCTGGGATTTTGTCCTGCTGAGGGTGACAACTGGCATCAAGGACTGCTGTTGCCATAGGGGGTTGAGGGGTTGCTTGACCTGCAATGTTTAGGTGGTGGTACATGTCAAACATCCACATGAATGTCAGGACTCAAGGTTTCCCAGCAGAACGTTACATTACAACAAGATGATTCACTTCACCTGACAGTGGTCATAATGTTGTGGCTGATCGGAGTATATTGTGATTAGAAATGTATTAAGTGGCTTCACGCTACATATAAATACTAAAATAGGAGGTGTCAAAGTCAAGTTTTAACTAAAATGTAATTGTAGTGAAAAGGGGAGCGGATGTCCATATTACAGGGTGGAGGGCATGTTGTTGGCAGCATCACCTTAAATATAAAACCCCTACAATCTAAGTCAGATTCTTTTGTTCATTTGTCAGGATCACTCACCAATTTATTTTATTTTTTCTTTCAAGGGCACATAAACGAAAGGTTGAGTGCAGACACTGAACCTAATTATGCTGATGGTTGTGGGACTCTAAAAGCCGTGGGTCATTAGCTCTCATAAAGGTCTACATGCCGTCCCCCGAGTGATGTTTTGCTGAGGACAGGGAGATGCATCTGATGCATTTTTATTATAGACTTCACAATCACTGGAGGAAGAGGCTGGTTGATAAAACAAAGGCTTGGAGAGCGCCAGGAGTGTATTGTTTTTTCGACTGTCAGGCCAGCTATCGCGTGTTTATATTGAATCTATGCTCTGCATGCAGGCCTGGATCATGTATCTGCAGAGTAAGGCGTTATTGTTGCAGCAGTATGCAGAAGAAAATCTGGGAATATCTGCTATGAAATGAATTTAAATAGATAAATGTGTCTGTCTTCCTAATCTTTCTTGACATATTTATACGCAGGATGTTTCCTGAGTGCTAAGTTTAGAAATGTGAGAAATCTGGACAACATAATTTTGAGAAAATGCCTCACTTATTGCTATTGAAAACTGCAGCACTTTATTGTTCTTCCTCTTAAATATGAAATTCTTGCGCATGTCTTGAGCTGGCTGCTCTCCCTCGGGACACGTATCTGTCTCCTCCACACAATAAAGCTTGATTTATTTTCAGTCCACTCTGTACATTTGATAATGTAGTTTAATCTGATTGAGGCAAAATCTTGGCATCCAGGTAGGGGATGCTTCTATTTGTCTACTTTTGGATTTGGATCCATCTTTTTTTTTTTTTTTTTTTGTGCCTGGGACCTAAAACAAAGCATGTGCTGGATGTGAGCCACTACACAGACGAGTAGCTCAGAAAATGATCTTCAGCATGCATCAATCCAGCAATGATTCAGGTGGGGAGACTGAATGGAGCTCGTCTGCAAAGCTCTCATTGCAAAACAAACAAATTAAGGTGTCTGGATAGTCGCTCTCGGCATCGCATTGGAAGGATGAAAGCTCATGGAAAATGATGCTTTATTGTCACACACACTAGTTTACACTGTACTGTATATATAACATATGTCTAGCCTATTTCAGACATAATGAACACTGATCTATTATTCTTATATATGTAAACACTGCAGAAAATGCTAAAAGTTAATGATATATTGCATAAAGGTACATAGAAATTTTAAATATTTTAAATCTTTACAACCAGACCACCACAGAAATACAGTGTAAGATATAGCTTAAGGCACATAAGGAGGACATATGAGGGTGCATTGATGGTAAAATTGATAGCTTTTTTTTCCGCCAACGTGTAATTTCACATATTCTATATGTAGAAATAATACAATATACACAGGTCTCACACTTATTGTGTTATCCTTCGCCTATGTGGAGTAAAATAACTGCATTGCGCCTTGAATCCAGGTGACAAATTGCACCGAGAGAACTGAAAGATTGCTTCACAGGTCATCATTTGTAAGGAAGAATTAATCAGGAAACAACATAATGAATAGACACCTTTAGCGTCAAGAAGATATACAAAAGTTCAGGCGCAGTTGTTGGTTTTGTATAAAATGTGTTTATTCACAGTGGGAAAAGACATTAAAAATATCATTTCTGTCTTGTGGATTCAAGTGAACTGTGAAGGCTGACATTTGTCTCTGTTCTTTCATTTTCCGCATTTCTGATTATGTACTATATGTACGTTTGTTTGTATGCAGCATGCTTCAACTGCCACTGAGGGCAAAAAAAAAAAACATGGTATGTGCAGCAGAAACAGCATTGAAACGGGGTAAATAGACGCAACATCAATATAATAGCAGCAGCAGTACATTTAATATTACCCTAAATGTGTGAAAGCTGTCTTGACCAGATCTCTGACAAACAACATCCTTATTCTCAACAAAACTGATCTGGTTATGAAAGTAACATAAGCAAGGTGAGTCTGTTATGTTCCACTGCCAACAATAAAAAATGAAACTCACTTGCTTACAATGATGCTTGGGAAATATATCAATATTATTTATTTAAGTGCAAGGACAGTAGCCTACTGCAGGGTCTTCTGAGAGTAAAGAAACCTAATTCAGACTAATAAAGTGCTGTAAGCAGTTTGACCTTGCTGCTGGGTTATTTGTAGAGCACTGCCCAGCATGGCCACTGCCCGGAATCTGTTATTCTTCTCTTTTAACCTAACTGCATCAGTGAAAACCATGCACACAGCACACTTTCTACTCGTCTTTGTTCCAAACCAAAAACAGAGTTGTCGTTTTCTACCAAATAAATTCCGTTATGCTTCTCTTTTTTAACGGCGTGTGACATGAATGAAGGACAATGACACATTTCCCAATAGCAATCCTTTTGTTCATCTGCATAACTTCAATTTTCATAATTGCTTTGCTGAAATGGAACTCCAGGCACCTGCCCAGCAGCACTATTTGGCTGAGTTCTCCCCGATGCTGTGTTCAGACGCTGGCTAGTGATTTTTCACACTTGCACTGGAGATTAAAAAAAAAATCAGGCTAGTAAAATATTCATCCCTCAGTTTTGCATAAATTACATCTCATAATAGGTTATGCATACGGCTGCATACTTTTACAGATATTATTAATGTTACAGCACTTTGATCTGTGATTGTGTCCTATACTGTGTTCATCTCTAATTTTTTTTTGATGTCTTTCTGTAATTTTCATCTTTGCTAAAAGAAAAATATCCTAAATCTTGGTTCTTTGGGGTAAAACTCCACAAATGTAGCTTCTTCTCTCCAAAGAATATGCAACTGAACATATTTTCTCTAAGTACACAAGCTATACCCCCTCCTGGAAAATTTATGTCCCTCGCCTGGTGTTCACAATTTCTGTTTCATAAATTAGAGAAGATTCACATCGTGCAGCCTGGGACTAGAAATTCTCTGTTTTTTGAGAGCACTCCTCCGATTTAGCACCGCACTCCTATAATGTTGGCCTCATGAGGGACAGAGCCAGAGATATTGTCACTTTTATTCCAAGCATTTTTCCTTGGCCAAAAGCTGGTGCCTACATTATCCACTATGAAACTCAACCAAAGACGGTTCAATTTGAGATTCTGCTTAGTAGCGGCTAATGTAGCCTTGAGCCACTAGCCTCAAGAAGACATGCGGGCTGTAGAGGTCTGCTAACCTCACAACACTCATTCAGGTGATGTCACTCAATTTACCACATTTCATGCAGCTCCCACTGAAGCTACAAAAGGCTTTTTACAACTTCTTCCATGTCTGCAGTGGCGCTCCCCTGTAAACAGAGTTTGATGTGCGAAATTGAATTCCCCTTCAAATGTTTTGGCAAACCATGATTTTGTGATCTGGTCAACACCAAAAATACAGACTGGCAACATAGGCAGCTGCAGAGTAGAGCACTCTTTCTGGAGGAGCTACATAATGCTTCACTCCCAAAGGAGGCACTAGACTTATTCCTGAGATATATGTTCCAGAAATGTATATTTGAAATATATATGTGATATTTCTTATGTCAAAGATTTAAATGATAAATTATGTCCCAGGCAAGACATAAATATAGATGAATAAGCCAGAACCCTCTGAAGTTCTCACACCAAAGAAAAGTAAGAGGAACAAAAGTGTGTCAGGTCACCTCTCCAGACCTCATCAGCCCTCTGAAGCTAATTGAAGTCACTGAATGTTAAGGCAACTAACTGAGAATGATGCATTTAGTTTCAGCCTGAAAAGGACACAAAAAGATGTACTCCAATAGAATACGTGCTGCTATCTGCATTTGCAACGTTGTCCTTGTTTATTGTAACGAATTCTAACCCTGGCCGCCTCAGCAGGTTTAATTAGTGATGGAATGAACTCGCTGTAGGTTGTCCAATGCCAACTTTGAGTTTGCAGTTTCATATCGATAATTATGCAGGCAAATGGAGATTCATTAAAATATAAGTTACGGCAAGAAGACGCTGGGACACCTGACGTCGTGGGAGGCTGCGAATTTACACAATACAGAATAGAACCACAAAGCTCTGAGGATCTTCACACTCAGCACGCACGCTTAACACAAAAGACTTTAGGCAGCTGAAATGCTAATGTGCGATATCATGCTCAAATCATGTTATGTATAACACAGACAATGCAGTTTGCTTCCGTGATGCTGACAAGCTGATTTTCCTTCATGAGGACGCATTACTCTGACAGCTTATTTTGTTCAGCACTGTGTGGCCATGTGTACAAACATCTGCCAGCTCGAACAGTCACTTTTGTGCCTAAAAAGACGCCAGCTAGTGCCAGGAGGGAGATAAACGCAGCAACTTTTGAATTATTGACAAAAGTCAGAGGTATCTTAATTTTAATGACTTTGGACATGAGGGGAATTTGAGGACTGTCATTGCTCTTTTCAGTCAGGACAAGGACATAAAAGCACCCTCTAATTTAACAATGAGCCAACTTCTAATCTATTTTAGAAGCCGAGGAGCAAATAAAAGCAGGTCTGCTGATGAAACGCTGCAATGACAACCCAAGTGCAGCAACCAGATTATATTACAGACAATGTAGCCATCATTTAGAAACAGCCAGGATGAGAAATTATATCATGTTTATTATGACAAACCTCAACCAATATGCTATTTTCCTCTGTGTCTCAATATCCTGCAACCATTTTGTATCAATCCTACAGAGCATTTGAATTAACTCAATTAAACAAGATCCGTGTTCACATTTATGCAAATTCAAAGACTGTCATGTTGTTCCTCCTCTCGCATTTTCTCCAGCAGTTTTGCATTGCGGTGATAACATTCAACAATCCTCTGTGAGTTGCGAATTGCAAATTGTTGTAAGTGAAATGAAAATTGATCCCCAAGCTTTGCTGATCCTGGTAAAAATTATCCGTAAAAGAGAGAAAAAGAAACCAACAAATGTTTTCATTTCATCACTGGAGGCTTGTCGGTGAATATTCCATGTTCCGTGTGAAAAAGACTGCAATTGCATTGTGTTGAGAAACCACACCAACAAAAGTAATGAATAGGGGCTGGTGTATTGGTCAAAACAGCCATACAATCACTGTGCGAGGCCTCCCTAACGAACACAAAGTAAATTATTGTGGCATCAATATACCAAAGTATTCTGGATCTTTTTTTCTTTTTTGACTACTAAATCATCCACAAGTTCTTCGCCGGGATTCATTGCCCTTTTGTGAAAAATGAATCTATTACATTCTTCAGGAGCTTCGCTGATGGTCTTAGGTGGTTTGAACAACTTCAGTGATTAATGGCAGCATGAATTTTGCAGACACCCTCTACTGGCTTCAAATAGTAACTACTACAGCCTCAAATCATTCACACCATAACTCTCTCTCTCCCTCTCTCTCTCGTTTCCCAAATCTTTCTTTCTTTTCCTCACATTTCCTTTGTCTAACGCTGACCACCCAGATCTGAAACTTTCCACATTTCACTCGTTATCTCTGCATTACAAAAAATTATTCTCCAGCCCTCAAAATTGGGTCAACTGCACCCAACATATTATATCACGGCAAAGCCTCTTTGCATTCGAGGGTACCGTATTACTTTGATGAATGAAGTCATTTGCACATATGGATCAACTGTGGGATCTTATACTGATTTAAAAACTAACAGTACAGTGTGTGAGAGTTAAGGCTTTCAAGCAGAAGTTTCTGGGCTCCATCCATCAGCTGCATGCGCCTCATCTGGCAGAAGGTCACTGTTCCAGCTGGCTTTGGTCAAGAGTTGAGGTAACCCAGGGACAGGTCGCCAGTCCATCACAGTCCATGCGCGCTGAAGGCCAATTTAGAATACAATTAATCTACTGTGCATGTCTTTGGACTGTAGGGGGAAGCTGGAGCACGCAGAGAAAACCAGCAGGGAGAATATGCCAACTTCACCCGTTCAGGCCACATTTTAACCCAAAAACCTTTTTGCCGTGAATCAAAGTCAACTGTTACCCGCTAATCCAAGTGTCAGATTTCGCTTTAGCACTGGCTGCCAGAGACATCTCTACGCTTAGGGACACAGGTGACAAATGGGAAATGATCAATAATCAGTTCATGGAATAAGAGCAGCACATCAAACCTCAGCAGAGTAGCACCTTGCTGTTTGACAAGTTCCTGGTATCCTGTTTGTTTGAGCATTACTGCTATTAACATCCTTCTGTTCTCAAGGGCAACTTTGTTTTAAATCCTGAACCATGAGCATATTTAATATCCAAGGCTTAGCCGGCTGTGGAGAAGGTAACTAATTCATGTTTTCTTTTTTTTTGCAATCTGGACCTTTTTTTTTTTTTATTGATTGTGTTCGCAGCTTTCTATCAGGATAAATCATGAATGCGATCCTGTTTGGCTCCTGACTTCCCACCGCACATGAATGCATCACAGAGGCAGACTTTTAAAATCTCTCCATGCGTTTCAGCACAACGTAATGTGACTTTGACAAAAATAAAATCAGACATGATGTTCATTGTAATGGATTAAGTTGTCCGTCATTCCATACAGACATTAAATAAAACCAGTGGCTGCCAAGAAAGCAGCAAAACACATCAAAAATTGTTGGCAGTAATCTGTAATGCATGTGGCTCCAGTAAATAGGCTAAAACATGCTGGAAAAAAAGGTGGGGTCTTTTAATCTTTGAATTAAAAGTAAGTAGATGTTGTAGGTTGGAGCTGATGGAAACAACAGTGCTTTGTTTCTGATTGAGAACCTATTGTTGGCTCTGAAAATTGCCTTCAAAAACAACTCAGCCTTAAAAAGATGACTCTATTTTTCTGTACAACGTAGAGTTATGTAGTACTAATGCAACCTACTTCTTATGAGTTAAGTTGACTTGAATTTTTCACCGGTAATCACGAAAGAAAGACGCTTGACAGGAGGATCACAATCCGTAACATTAATCGAGATCCTGAGTGCATCTCATTTTTGACATTTTAGTTTCAAAGCATTTTCTAAAGAATCCAAAAAAACGTTATTGGGTTGCTTGAGGATAGGTTTTTCAACCCCTCTTTGCAGCTTTTGAGTGCTACCCATTTTAAGGTTATGCTGCCCTGGCTGACAGACACTCGTGACACCCTCCTGAAGCATTAATGCAGAGTAGATTCAGTGCAGCAACATGACACACTGATGTGGAGAACTGGAGGACAGAGCAACAAAAGATAAAACAATTTGGGGAGAGTAATAATTGTAAAAATAGCTTTTGATTAAATAATGTAGGAGATTGAGAATCAGATGAATTATATATGGTCATAGCCTGAATTGCAGTACATAATTGATGCACACGGTCGTACATTATGTAGCAACTGTCAACATGTGAAATGTCTTTGAAAAAATAATACAAGTGTGATTCTCAAACCACTTAAGGGCAAAGCGGAAGGAGGTGCTTGTGGGACAATGCTGGTGTCATGGCTGGACTCGCATGAATCATATATATCTCAGTTTTTCTTTCCATTTTTTTTTTCTTTTTTTAATCTGTGACACAATTTAACTGTCAGAGAAAGTGCTGGGATGCCTTCAGGGTCGAAAATCCCAAAGGGTGAAAAAGATTAGAATGTCAAATGTCACAACACACATTATAAATCCCTCATAGAACTGCGAGAAACTGCAAAGACACAGTGTGAAAAGTAGAAGTTGTTTTTTCAAGCACAAAGCTCAGTGTGATGCTTTTAAGAGAGAAGAAACAATAGCTGTGACTCCTTTTTTTTATAACTATGATTGTTTTTATCTGTTTGCAAAAAAGATATAAAGCATAACTTGACCAAATTAGTGCAGTATCACCTGAGTGCATTTGTCAGACGTGCAGGTTGGGTGCCATGATTGCACCTTAATGGTGTATTATTAATTATGTTGTATTACCTGTTCCCTTGTTTACATGTTTTAGAAACCCACAGTGCACTGCATGCAGGGAGGCCAATAAGTGTCGCTGCTCAGGAGAAAATTGAGTTTCAACAGGGGTTGAGATGCACCCACAAAATTACAAGTACAAACACTCATCTGATGAAGAACTCATCTTGTTTTTAATATTCTCAAGGTAAGATTTATTGCAAAGAATGTGTCAGCCATCTGTCTTTTCTGACTGTGTTTTTGAGTGCTATTTATTGAAAATAAAACAACACACACACACACACACACACACACACACACACACACACACACAATGGGCCACTTACATCCCTTTAATTAAATCTATAAGCTCGGATCATGTCACGGTTGATTTCAAAACAGCTGCAAGGCAATGTTTCGCAAAGGACAACAAGTACATCACAGCTTTGGCTCTGAGGAGCCTTATGACTTATTGGTTGAATTATGACCACAAATGCGATCACGGCCTTTTAATTTTTAGACTGTCAATTAATTACATTTGAACTGATTGCAGTTGGTGAGCTGTTTTGTTTTTTTTTCTTTTTGTGACTCAGAGGTTGTGTATTCCCAGTACATGGAAACCAATTTGCTGGAGGAGATGTCAGAAGGGACACTGAGGATCTGCAGCTAATGATAACGTTTTGACGATAACATTAGGGCTGTAGCTTACAATTGTTCTCATCGCAGATTCATCTGTCAACCGTTTTCTCATTGTTTGGTGTTTAAAATGGCAGAAAATTGTGCAAATGTCTGCGTCATTTGTCCAAAACCCAAAGATACTGAAAACTGTCAGAAGTGAGAAGCTGCATCAGTGTTTGGCAGTTTTGCTTCAAAAATTTGAAGATTAACTGATGGTGAAAATAGTTGAAAATGGGAACTACATAGCAATCCCCTTTCATAGATAAGATGTGGTGGAAATCTCTGAAATGTGGCACTTGAGTTAAGATTATGCCCAGACTGAATATGATTCTTGATTGTCTTGATTTATATTCATTAGGTCCAGTATGAGCTACTTGATTTGTCTGTTTAGATTATTTTGTGATGATCTGTTTCTTCACATAAGGGTCAGTGTGCATTGAACATATTTTTTTGATTCTGCATGATAAATCAAAGGCCTGCCCTGCTGTGTCATCTGACAGAAAACACAACTGGGGGGGGGAAAGTATTCGTAAACTTCTGTTCTGGGTAATTGCACTTGATCAGTGAGAAATGCAGTCATTGTCAAGCATAGCGATGTTTCGCTGCGTGCACGGAGGCAGTGCAGCCTGGAGGATCATGCGAGGATACCCACGAGGCAGTGGGAGCTTTGAAAAGGTAGGCATTTTGGAGAGGAAGCAGATGGCCCACATTAAAAGCAAAGGGCCCTTGTGACTGTCCTCAATGGCCCTGTAGAGAACTGGGTAATTAAATGAGAAATTTAATCAGATTCCTCAAATTAAATGTCCAGCTGGATAGTTCTCCAAGAACACCACTGACTACACATTTACCTAAGGGAGTATCACCAGTGGATGCATAATTCTCCAATCAGTAGGCCACACACTTGCACACGATGATATTCCATGTGATGATTGCCGCTAAAGTATTCCATTCACAGTTCTGCCAGCAGGAGGCAAAGGGGGCATCAATGTGTGGCCACGGAAGGGTCATTTTAATAATGGGACCAGGGAGAAAGCAACAAACAGTAGGATGGCAGGAAGGAAGCAGGGAGGCTGGGGGTTGGAGGACTACTCGGATTTCTGAGCTTCAATCCTCAGCTTAGATTATATCCCTGATGTTTGACGCTTTCAAAATGGGTGAGTGTGGTGACTTGACAATGTGACACGAGCTTTCTGGACTCATCGCAGCACCTTTAGACAGAAACCAGCCTCTGGGTCCGTTTTGCATTCAGCGGATCCAAGAACCGCCTCCCCTCCCGCCCCGGTGCAGCCTCCCTCCCTCCCTCCCTCCTGTCCGGTAGGATGGGATCAGACCAGCAGCAGCCACATATCCCTGCACGCCTGACCGCTAGTCTACTTCCTGGATGGAAGAATGGGACGTTTCCAGTTCCACTTTTTTCCCTCCTCCGTCTCGCTGACGCCGCGGATAATCACTTAATAATGACCACGTGTGATCAATATAATTCGACCACTTTTTTCCCTCTCCTCTCCTCTGCGCTCCTGTAGTTAAAGACAGCGATTGATCGAAGATTGACACCCCCCCCCCCGCACACACACAGATCTGCACACTTCGGGAATGTCGCTATCTGGAGAGCCGCTGCAGACACGGAGGAGTCCAACAACAGATTTTGAAGTGTTCGTGCACAGCCGTAGTGTGCGCAGCGTTTTATTCCTCGAAGCTAAAAGCAGCCTGTGTTCGGACCGGAGGCGAATACATTTGTCTTTTTGAGAGAAAAAAAAGGAAAAGAAAGAAAGCAGCACCACTGACTGTAGCTCCCACCATTTACTTTGATGCTCCAGCTCCGAGGCTGCTGTGCCAACTTCGCTTCGACAGTGTGATTTTTTTCCCCCCTCTCTCTAAAGGAAGAAGAAGAAAAGACACAAACTTTGTCACCCGTTGCCTTCTTGTTGCTCTCGATGAGTAGTCTAACATGCGGAGGATACGGGAACCGAGTTACTGGTGGATTTTATCCTTAATGTTTTTAACCTTGCCCGAACACAAAGACTGTCAACCCGGTAAGTACGAAGCAACACGGGTTAGCTATCACTTATTTAGCCCGACTGTTCGGCGTCTAACGGTGCAGTGTTGCCTTTGTGTTCGCTATTTGACGGTAAAAGCGAGTTTTTGTTGTCGAAGTGGGGTTATTTTGACAGGAAATAGCGTGCTGCTTGGTTTGTGAGCGGGCCGAGCCGAGTTTCCCGTCCAGACGTTTAGCCTCCGTGATTTGTGTGCATGTTATTGATTAGGCAGCTGGACTATGGCGCAAACTATCCCTGCGTTAACGTTACACTCTGCCATTGAACCGGTGCCGCCGCCGGTGTTTTCGGCTCCCGTTTTGACTCTGTTCCCGTTTAGCCGCAACACACAGCACGTTGGCAATTTATCCATGTGAGGAAATGTACAATAACATTCCCGCAGGCACTCTGTGACTGTACTTTATAGTGTTTCACTTTGGTGGAAAACGCCACCGGTCGCTCCGTTTGCTCAGCCTGTAGTTTTTTTGCTCGCTGTTTATACGGTGCCCCAAGTTGTTATTTTTTTTATTACAGGGCTCGCTGTAGTTACGGTTTTAATTTATGTGGAGGTATAATCTGAGTCTCCTTGCTGTCATGTGCGTAGGTAGCGAGGAGGATGAGGGCGATAGTTAGCGCTGTTGGCTCGCAGATGGATGTGCAGCTATGAGGGGCGATTCGTGCCGCCGCTGGGCACGAATGCAGCTCTGGACGATCTGCCACCAATTTGGGGGTGATTAGTGTTGCACGCACATCTGTGACCCATGACATCCAACTGGGCAACATTTTTGGTGTCAGTGCCCTCACAATCACACCTGTATGCCACTGGTCAGCTATAGTACGTAGATAAGGTCACGTCTTCATTGCGGTTTTATCACCTCTGTGAAATGCACTACTATATATATATATATATATATATATATATATATATATATATATATATATATATATATATATATATATATATAATCAAAACTCCTGAGTTCCTGAATGTTCTGCATCACTGCTATTGTTTAAAAATCTGTTATCCCTTTTGATTATTTTTGTCTCCCACAAAATGGCTCCCTCTGTTTCGGTTTTGGACTTGATTTAGATCCGCATCTGTACATGTAGACCGATCAGACTTGGAAAGCAGGTAGTGGACGAGTATATAGTTTTATTAATGCATTGTCCCTCTCATTGTACACAGAAAAATATACCTCTAGATGTCTTTCAAAGGCTGGCTATGACTTTGCACTTTTAATAGGATATAGTACCTGTGGTGTGCTTAACACAGTGGATGGATGTAGCACAGGATATCTGGAGAAATTAGGACACAGTACAGTGTTTGGGCACATTGACAGAAAGCATGTACAAATCAAAGCCCCTCCAAATTCCAGTAGTGACTACTTGGATAAAAACTCTTTTAATGATGAATTGTAAAGATGTGGATGACCAAGAATCTTCTTACAGTCTTTCTTAATTTGTTTAAAGCCCCACTTGCTTTCCTGGTGCATGTGTAGTCAGCGCACTTGCAGTACGGACAGTTGATGTGTTTACAAATTCTGGGCTACATGCAGACCTGCAGAACATCTGTGTGGACTCTTGAAATGTATGTCTCACATACCCTTATGAACATGCATGTGAAAAGCATGAACTGGTCTTAAGACATCAGAGATTTCTGTTTAGATTAAGGGTCATTTTTGGATATAGATTGACTTGTACTCAGACCAATCTTTTATCAATACCAATATGTGCAAAACACACTTATTCATTGTGCTTGTATTGATTTTAAATGTTTTTGAAAAAAAAATATTTCTGTAGCCTAAAGGTCGTCTGATGCCAGCAAGCAAAGTGGACGACAAAACACATTTAGGAAAAGAACTCGGGTGCTTTCATCTGAATCTTTTCCTTCCACTTCTAGGTTGAAATGACTTGTGTAAGTTCATTCAGAAATAAATTGGTCACCTTGATCACTGGTGTCTTCATATAATGTTGAGTAACTATCAGCTTAGAGCAGTGCTCCTGGTCATTGAATGTATTCTAAGCTATATCTAAATCGTATTCTGTAGATCAGACTTTTGAGAGTTATGCTGTTTCCTGACATCTTAAACTTCATTTTTTACAATGCTGTCCTGACTGTATTGACGTGGTAAAGATATGTATGTGTATATGTATGTATATGGCATACTTGTTCAATACTGACAGAGAAAATCTGTGTTTTCAATAATTATTTTTAACAGCTATTTGTAACACCTACTCTGCATGTTTTATTTTGTGTCCCCAAAAATTGATGAGAAAGCAGAGAAGCGGTTCAAAAGGTTTGCTTTTGGTGGTCAAACTATGCAATATCACAATATGTTTCTAAGCCACAAATGTATCTTTGGCATTTCTGTATTGCAATTTTGTGTCACTTTCCAGCTAACATATACTTAAGCCATTGCTTGCAGTTTACCGGTGGCGTTTCATTATGTGGTCATTGGAAGCAGCTGAATTGTAGTAGCATAGTCTACAGGTAACATTCATATACTCATTGGTTCCTGTCAAAAGGTAAGATATGTTTGACAGCAATGAAATGGTCAGTTCTTGACGTTTATCTGTTGAAATCAGGAAAAATGGTTGGGCATAAGTGCCTGAACAACATTGTCTAGGGCCAGATTGTGATGGCTAGATGACTGGGTCAGAGCATCTCCAAGATTCTGTGTGGTTTTGATGGTATGCAGTGGTTAGTCCCTACAAAAAGGTGTCCAAGGAAGAACAACCGGTGATATGGTGACCAGGGCCATGGATGCCTAGGGATCACTGATCCATGTGGGGAGTGCAGGCTGGCCTGCATAATCTGATTCCACAGAAGAGCTATTGTAGCATACCTGAAAGTTAAGGATAGCTCAAGCCTGATCCTAAGATTAGGACTGGGCCAACTGTGGGAATGTTTATCTTATCAGCAGTGGCAAAAATTATGTCTTACTCTTTCTTTTCCTATTAATACCACACAGACACATGACAAAAGTTCTGAAAATATCAATCGGATGTCTCGTTGGGCATTAGCCTAGTTTATCCCAGCTTACTGTAATGCTGCTTTGCTGGTCTGAGGTCAGTAAACCTCATAGAAGTCCCTATCATGATGCTTCTTTTACCGGCTACACTCCCACGCTCCCTGCTTGCCACTATGAAAGTGCCTGTCATCTCGGGTCAGCACTGTCAAACATCTAGAGTGAGAGCACAACTAGATATTGCAGCTAATCGGCAATAGCTGAATTGTGTATTACCTCGAAAAATAGTACTGGGTATTCTTAATATTAAATTGCTCATATCGGATTGAAAGCAGAACAAATTGACATGATTGAGCCATTGAAAAC
The DNA here is from genome assembly GCF_022539595.1 of Amphiprion ocellaris. Lineage (NCBI taxonomy): Eukaryota > Metazoa > Chordata > Actinopteri > Pomacentridae > Amphiprion > Amphiprion ocellaris. The sequence continues at coordinate 29,369,509 of NC_072770.1, read as the reverse complement.
ACTGATGCTGGCTATGATAGAAAGACGACAGAACACACAGTAAGAGCTTGCTGCATATGGAGTTGCGTAGCCATAGGGCAGTTCCAATGATCATGCATACTCCTATCCACTATTGAAGCACCTTCAATGGGCATATGAACATCAGAACTGGACCATGGATCAATTTAAAAATAGTGCCTGGTCTGATGGGCATCACATTATCTTTTGCATCGTGTGGATGGCCAGATTTGTTGTTATCTGGGGAAGAGATGACAGCAGGATGCACTACAGGGGAAAAGCCAAGCCAACAGAGGCATCGTGATTCTCTGAGCAATGTTGTGTGGGGAAATCTTGGATATTGGCATTCATGTGGATGTTACTTTGACATGTATCTCCTACGTCAACATTATTGCAGACCACGTACACCTTTCATGGCAACAGTATTCCCTAATTGGAGGGAACTCGGCAGGATTATGTGCTTTGCTTCACTGCAGAAATAATTCAGGAATGGTTTGAAGAACATGGAGAGTTCAAGGTGTTGAATTGGCCTCCAAATTCTCCAGATCTATAATCGATCAAGCATCCCTGCTGGAAAAACAAGTCCGATCCACGGAGGCCCTACTCACAACCTACAGGAGTTAAAGGATCTGCTGCTAACATCCTGGGGCCTGATACCACTAGACATTTTCAAAATCAGGGGTATGTTAGTGGCACAATGGGGGGGCCTACACAAAATCAGCAGGTGGTTAGAATGCTGTGGTTAATCGTTGTATATTTAATGTATTTATCCCTGTGGCACCAATCATCCTCCATAGACAAGTAGCAGTGATGTAACACAGGAGAATGGTTCCTCTCTGAGTCACCCCCCTTTCCCTGCCCCAAAATCCCCCAGTTCCATGCTTCCACGTCCTCATGTCCTCAGTTTGCAGTTTTATTGACTAGTAGCTCTACAAGCTCCAAACAGCTGACTTTTCTCATATGTCATGTCTCACCAGACCTCTGACACCCAGCAGAAAGGCAGTAGAGGCTTACTGGCAGACCAGCTAGAAGGTAGTGGAGGGTAAATCCAATTGAGCACTGTCACGTAACTATATTCATCTACGTTTTAAGCTGGATGACACAAATCTTTATTACAGTTTACATCATAGACACTAATACTAAAGTTAACATGAAAATAGGACATTTGATAGGTTATGAAAGGCTATTTTGTCCTCATGCCGGATTTAAACATGCAGCCTTTGATAAAATTGACAGCTACACATTGGCCTAGTTTTCATCATAACTTAGAGGGTTTTGTCTGATGTGTAGAAGCCGTTTTGCCTGTGTTTTGTCACGAATACAAATGTCATGTTTTTTCCCCCTACCAAAATGTATACAAAATGCTGTAAGAAGAACGTCTTCTATTGTGGGGCTTCTGAAAAATGTATTTCAACTGCTTTTGTTTTGAAGTTGTGCAGTTAAAATTGCAGTTCTGTTGTTATCATTCGAAGCATTGCTGATCTTTAATTATAGAAATTCTAATTGGAGCACTTAAGTAATGTTAATACAGCCATGCAAAAAAGGATAAAGGCGTAAAGCCTTGTGATGCAGCTGGGGACTAATTGGTGGCACAGACAAAGGGACCTTTAATAAGCAGGATTTTTAGAAAATCAAACAAGCAGTCATGGCTTATTTGACAAATGTAATGCCCATTTTCGATGCAATTATATTGTAGGAATGACACTTTCCAAATAACACCATCACTGCCCACTGCAAATAGAATATCTGTGAGCAAACCTGTTATTAATGCTATTAATGAGGTCCTGATGTGCTGCTGTGCCAGCAGGATGCCAGCTGTCTGGACATCACTGATGCTGGCAACAGCATCATTATCATCAAGGTCCTCTATATCTTCTCTGCATAATTGGTTCAATATGTACAGCACTGACACAACATCTCAAAACCTACTCTCCTGGTTTTAAAATAGCATCAGTAACATATGCTCAGTCTCAATCATAGATGTGCTCAGCGCACTGTTAGCTGTTGTCTCTCCACCAGCTGCCTGTGCCACCCACTAAATGGTCCGATGGGGAAACATTGCAACTGTAATCACTTTTCACTCGTGTGCAGATAGTTTGCTGTTTATCCTTTTGCTGGTGATGCTCATCCTTTTGCTTATTGCTCTCAAATTTAATGAATAGCTCATCTATCTTTCTAATTAGGCTGGAAAAAGTTTAAAACATCAGTGCAGTGTTGTAGCACTATCATTATTTGAACGGTGATGGTTAAAACCATGTGGTCAGGCTTGGGAGAACTGAGACTAGCTATGCACTTCATGTCATATCATGGTGGTTAAACAGTGACCACCACTGTGGTTTGGGAAAAGCACCTCAGTGTGTTTACCTCAAACTGATCAGCCATGAAAAATGTGCTTCATTTGCCTGAAACAGTCTCTGAAATGAGCTACCATTTATTATTCTACAGTTTCCTCCAGAATTTGTAGCTGCTAATAGCATTAGTTAGTCTTGTTTATGCCACAGCATAGATTATAAATGGGGTAATTAAGTTAAGCTCCAAACATTTAAAGTAAAATTTAAAAGTAGCAATTACAGGAAGTGATAACAGTCTAGAAAATAAGACTAACTTCTACCAACACTTGAGGAATCATTTAGGGTTTTACAGGATTTCTGCAAGAGGAGTATAAATAATTTTTTTCCGGTTTCAGTGCTGATGTTGCATAGTACTTGCTGATGGAAAATGCAGTTTGAAAAAGTCTTCATGGTTTCCCTTGTGTAAACAGGGCAAGTGTAAGTAAACATTTGCAACCTTGTATTATTTTCAGAATTTATGATTCTTTCAATTACTTTTTCGAAAGCATATTTTATGTCAGATTTTTTTTTTATCATCTTAGTTTTCGAAAAAAAGGATGCTAGACAAAAAGGTCAAGTGTGCCTCAACACTCGAAAGTCTTCATAAGCACTATGAAATTAAATTAAGCAGCACTATTTTCACATGAGGAAATCATATTAAAAAGGCTACAAGTGCAATGTGTTGGTGGTTACTGTTTAAGTGCTCTCCACTTTTTATTTTTTAATGATAATATGAGAAGAAAAGTGTGTGCCCAGAATATGTCAATCAAACTCAGATTTTGGAATGTTATTGTCAAATGAGGATGTTACAAATACCATTTAACAATAAGTCAAAAAATATACTTCAACAGCAAGTGGCTCTTTTCTTAAAAGCCATAAAGATCTACCAAATCCACATAAAAGAAATCCTCTTTTTACTTTGTTTCAGTGATTATAGGTAGTGCAATTTTAAATAGTAATGTTTCTCCCATGAAAAAGTAGAAGTCCTGGCGTTGGTGTGCATATTTGTGACCCAGAGAACAAACAAGCTAAGATTCTGTTTGCATTCAGTGTTTTGTTTTTTGTTTTTTTTCCCAGAGCACACTTGAAAACACTGAATGTGTTTTCTTACTCCTAACAAAATTCTGAGCAGATTTTTAAAAACATTTTTAATCCTAGATTGTCTACATCTGTTTGCTTCTTCCTCGGTATTTCTTGGGTGTATTGCTTTTGATCAGCCACTAATTGTTGTTCTGTGGATTCCAGTCCTTATCAGGATGCGTTTCGTGCACATGCATTTTGTATTTGTGCATAATCCAGACAAAAGTGGGACATGCATGTGAAAGCATGACTCCGCTAGTGGTCAAAAACTTCACAGGGCACATTTAGCACTTGTTGGATTGAAGTAGCTAAGTGACTAACGACTCGCAAATAAATTTAGATGTATATAAGATATATGCCACCTACATTTGTACTTTATTTCCATCCTATTATATGCACATTGCAGGAGCCTCCCGTTCATATCTGTTGTAACAATACTTTGGTGTAGTGAATTTATTATATAAATACTATAACCTTGCCACCATCTTGTGTTTACTAGGCATTGTCTTAATTACATTCATTGGCTGAGAAGTGCCTGTTATCTTTGGAAAGCTGAGACTGCAATGTATGAAGGACAAATGTTACGATAACTTATCTTGTCTGGTTTGATTCTCGGTCAGACCTCTGAACCCGATCCTGATCTGTGAGCTCTGCCCTTTGTAGCTGAACTATACACTGCGTTTCTTTGATTTATTTTTCTTTAGTATACTTTATAAAACACACAAGACAAATACTGTTGCACCTTGGTTGCTTTATTATGGCTCATCCATATTTCCACAACAATGTCCACCGGTTCCAACTGCATTCTCCAGTTGTGCCATGTCTCATCACGATTTACATAAGTTTCAGAAATGGAGCATTATCAAGCAGTCTGTTCTGTAGCAACAACAATTCCAATGTTGCTGGCAGTTGCTTTGGGATTTTCTTTTGTTTCACAAGCATATTGAAGACACATTTGGAGCTCATTTACAACCAATGAGGCAGGAGATACTTAGTGACTGTACTTCTCTAGTTTTCATTGCTACAGCTGCTTTCAACAGAAGTGAAACTGCAGCATCCCTTCCCTGCCTTCACACGTATGTGAAGGAAAAACAAAAAAATGAAAAGCATCATTAAATATTAATTTCAGCCGTCAATAAATACAGGCATTTATACATTCAAGTGAAAATCTTGCTGCAGACACAGCAGTCTGGTAAATACCGGTCTGGTGTTTTATTTACATGGCAAAGCGTAGAGGAAGAGCCGTGAGCAGAATAGAACATCCTGTGTCCGATCAACAGTAGCTCACTGGCTAAAATTGACATTGGAGGTGAATTGTCCTGCCTAGAACCGCAGGAATCAATGTTGAAGTGGAGTATTTCAGTCGATAGCAAGCTCAACATTGTGAAAACATTGTTCAGTTTTGTGGGGCTTTTTTTTGTGTGAATTACAGTAATTTCCCATTAATAGTGATTAAACTGTTTATTTGTTTAGCTTATGTTAATTACAGCAATCAGTCCTCACTTCATTACTTGGTGTGTATGAGTTCACTCAGTCTTTGAGCCAAGATACTCAAAAGTGGTCACAGTAGCATTTTAATCATTTAGAGTGACTCACAGCCACTTCACTCCAAATCATTTCATCTGTTCTTGCAACGTCCAACCCAAAACATACGCACACACACACACACACACACACACACACAGACAGACAGACAGACACACACAGACACACACACACACAGAAACCGGATTCAACCGGGTGGGTTTGAAACAAGGGAGGAAAAATGCTGTTGGGGAAACTAGTGTGCTTATTTCCTGTGCCTCATGACAATAGTGATTAATGTCCACGCAATAAGGCACTTTGACTGAAGGACATCTACTACTGCACTGGAGGACTTGGCCATATCAATAAATGTCCTGTGTCCTTCACTTGCCACATCCGCTTTCCCCTTAAACAATCTTGCCGCGATGTGATACTGTGTCAGCTTTACTTACAGCTGAACTGTCAGTCAACGCTGCCCTGTGGAGAGTGGAGACAATGGAACCTTCAGGCTCCTTTTTCCTGCATTGTGTTATTATGGGTCAGCAGACCATGTGTGTTTGCTTTGTCCTCAGTGGGTTTCTTTCTTTTTCCCTTCGTTTTTTTTTTTTTTTTTAATTGGTTGGCAACATTCAAGATTCTGCGGCGAGGGAAAAACAAATTCAAAAGTAGGCTATCGCTTCCACGAGGCTCATTTTCCCCCATCATAAATTATGGCGACAATCACTAAAGATATAGGATTAGGCTGTGCATGTTTTATCAAGCTCAAAGTGCTCCGCAGAATGCAAAATAAGTCGGCTGAATGAGATCCAAGGTGTGTGTGATGAATTAAATCTTAACCTTTGCATAAATTATTTTGGCGTTGTCTGGAACAGCTGTAGAGTGAAGTTCACCTGTACACCAGCGAGTGCAAACAACACCTTTTTTGTTAGTATGCGTGTGGGTTGGTTATAGTTCAGAATTAGGTCACTGCGGGCTTTATATATAAATTTGTACACATTACGCTGACTTTGACTGTCAACAGGATAGATAAGTGCTTTGTTTGAGCTGTACGGAGCAGCAGAGCACTAGAATAAACTTGAAATGATGCCACGTAAACATGACTGTGTTTAGATCTTTGCCACTCTTGCTTCTGATAAAAGCAACTCATGATATTGCTTTTATACAGCAGGTTTAACGGTATAATCTATTTTCAGTAGACTGCTTGGAAGCATACTAATTTAGGAAAAATATTCTGGTTTTATATGGCTCTTTTTATTTAGTGTTACTGTCTGACATGTTGGATTTTGAGGTCAATAGCAGTATTTGAGTTTTAAAAAATCCTGTATTGAGTTAGACTTTTGAAAATAGACCCTTATTTAAACGCACTCTTTTCATTTCAATGTTATGCATTTGATTGCTTTTCATCTGCGCATGGCTGAAACATTTTGCAGAAAATATTAACACTTGGTGCAGCCATATCTGTTCACCAGTTTAAATGCATGATCATTGACTAAACTGCTTTTGAAAGTGACCGTTTTAACTCCTTTGTCTCATTGATTGTTGCCTCTTGATCCTGTGGACACCACTCTGGACGGCATTGTAAGTGAGGGCTTCCCCTCAGTGATGCTTCAAGATTTAAATAAAGCTTGAAGGAATGAATGATTATTTAAAAAAAAAAAAAAAAACAGCCCATTTATTGAGGGAGGCCTTTTACAGCTCACAGAATAATAAATGTCAAACTATGTAATTTGGGATGCACCAATATCATTACTAGTTGGAATATTTGTTTTGATGCCATATTTCTGTACTTGCAAACATCTCCAATACAATGAACAGAAGGATGGAGGAGGATTGTTAATGGTTTGGAGATATTTAAAAGTATAGCACACATCATGCTTTGTCGTTTACTAACACTATCAGTGTGGGACCCCTCAAACCAACTTTGCAACAAACGCTGGAGAAGGAAGCGCAAATCTCTAGACACAACCCAAGGGTAGCAAAACAGAAGCTCTACCAACCCCACTGCTCTTAATAACCAGCTGCTGTTGGTGGTTGAAAATACAGGATTTTTGTCCACTCCTCAGCTTCTCAAGCCCCAAGAGATTCTCAGCCATCACCACATTACAGAAGCTGTCTCACCGAAGCTGCATGACTTTGTGAATAATCACATTAGCAGCCTGTTCAGCTTCACCATTGAAATATGGACCAGCAGCGTCTGCCCAGTGTCGCTCATCAGCTTCCCTGCTCAGTGGATGTTGTGGATTTTACTCCCCAGGAAGTCTTAGTGAAGCAGTTTGCACATGAGACTTGTGACCTCATGATAGCAGGTTTTCAAACTCATCACACTTTTTATGGTAATTGTATTTTTTATGGTAGAAATAATACTTTACTAGGTTGATGTATCAGTACTTGGTGTTGGCAAGTACCCAAATGTAAGTACTTGAATTATGTTGTACTCACTCAGAATGGTAGATTTAATTATGCAGGTTGTTTCAAAGTTGTTCTTGACACATGAGGTAATAACTGTAATTTTCTTTTATTTAATTGAAAGGTACACTGCACTGTACAACCTTATCAAATCAACTCACTCAAATGTTTTGAAATAATTTTGCCCTGTATTTATGCGAGGGAAGTTTTGATTTCACAGAAGTGTTTGTACAGAGCAGTATGATTTGTAAAGCCAACATGGCTATGAAAATAAATGTTGACCCTGTAATTTTTGGACTTTCAATGAACCAAATTAGCTACCTTTTTTAAGAGTTTTTGAAAAGGTTCTTTGCAAAATGGGAACAACAGCTGGTGCTACCCACCTGTATAAAATCCAAAATGGTTGTCTATAACTATACTATTCTGTTAGAGTTGTACTATCGTTTACCTCATCTCAGACTTGATATGAAATGGTACCTTATTAAGGGATATTAATTTTGATTACGATACACAAGTGCCAAAAAAGAGGGCTAGTATGGAAAAGGTTATTAGGGTGTCAAAATATAACACCAAGTTAATATCCGCTTTGACACTGCTTTATTGCTGAAGCCATTTCACGAATTCCCTGTCAAAAGCTATTTTTTTGCTCCTTAACAGCTCAAGAGATCAGTCCCAAGGCACTTTCCTTTGGGTTTAGAATGAGATGGATGTTGTTTGTTTCTCTCACACTTCAGCTATCTCTTTGAGAGAAAGCTCTAAAACAACAATGGAAAGGTCGGGGTAATTGGTGTTTAACCATGAAGGGCTGCAATGCATTAAAGGTGGCGTTTGGCCTCCACCAGCTGCTTAATGTGTCGTAATTGAAAACTTTCTTTTGTATGTGTTATCGTTTCACCGTGGAACTGTAAAAATGACAGAGGCAGCCAGTTTGAAAATTCGATGTTGGTTAATTTCAGGGAAATCTTCAGGAAAAGATCTGCTGAGTTAGATTCTTTGTGGAGGCAGAACAGGAGTTTAGAGACTACCCTATCGATCCTGTTGACATGCTCCCCTTTGGGGAATGCAAATGTTTCTGTTCTTCAACACAAACATTCAACCCCTCCTGGTAGTGGAACCCTAATTAACTAGGGATTTGAATACCATGGCCTTTTCCTTTTGACATTTTCATATTTCAGAAAGACATTGTTTTACGCTTCTGAAACAAAGACAACACACGTATTTATCAGACAGTAAAATTTTACGACAACGCGGTCAACAGTTGGATTTATTGACTATTTAAAAAAAAAAAAAAAAGTAAAACATCAGTTGATCCCTGGGTAATTTTTGCAGTGTTGTCATACAAAATCCTGTGCGCCTGCTCATCTGTCAAACACGGGTATGAGCTGAAGGTGAGACAGCTGCTGTATGTTGTTGTCACAGCTAATCTAAATCTCAGAACAGACGTGTTTACCGCAGCAGAAGACACTTTTCCAAGGTAACCACGGATCACTCAGGGATTCCACAGATGATCTGTCCCCACGCTTAACAGCCAGCCCTATGCAGGTGGGAGCTAACAGCCACTCTGCTGCATCAGCCTCTCAGTTCTCAAGACAATCATCTGCCTTGCTGTAATGTTTAGAATTAAATGCTTTCAATAGGCCTTATGGCACCAGTAACAGTACTTAGCGTAGTCTTGTTAAAATGGAAGTTGTTGCTTTGTGAGGAAGAAAGATTAATCATGTATTTAAGCCAATGAAGGTTTTAATTGCCCTTTCAATATTCTAATTTAAGTATTTTTTATTCTGTAAATAGGGAGATTCAGAGGGCACTATCAAAGGGGTTCAACTTAGTGCTGCCAGGACTGTAGTACTCCAAGACCCATAACCATGTGTAAACCTACAACAGTATCTGGACAGGCTGAAAACAAGTTAGTTTTTTTTGCATTTATAAATTTGTATTTAGAGGAAGATTTTGTCACATTTCGTAGTTCAGGTTTTTAAAGGCTGATATCAGTGTGTCATTTGAAGTATTTTTCTATTTTAGATTTGGTATTGGACCTGCACTGTCAGGTCATAAGAACTGAAACTGAATGCCCTTGCACGTTGGCTTCGCCACTCAGCTGTGGTGTGTGGTATTTGACTGGAATCATTACCTTGAGTCACAGCCAAGTACCCCTCGATTGAATGCAGTTTTTCAGCCGTTGTTTGCCCCTGCTGCTGTGTGCTCTGGATCTCATGTTTATTAGCCTTGACTACCACTACAAGTTTGACTACATGGAGATGATGACATTAGTGCCAAGGTGGTGTCAGTAGGTTTGATGTGGAATGTGTGTGGTCATCTTTAGATAACGTGCCGGCGTTTGAACGGAAAACCGCCAAGCTCAGTGATGTGTTGGCACAGATGACTGGTAATGAAATTGTCTTGTAATCCCTTTGTTTTAATTAAGGGCCATCTTATTGCGGCACGCCACTCAGTTTCTTCCCATCCTAATAGTTCCCAAGTTAATCAGCAGAAGTATATTTCTGTTTTTTGGACCATTGCTGTGCTTCATACTTATCCTTGATCTTGAGTGTAATTTTTTTCTCAATTAGCTTTGATCTCCATAGCTTTAAGTCTAGACCTTGTAAGCACACAGGGTGGAATTCATTTGTTTTTGAAGAAGCTGAAACTCCAAACTTTGACTAACTTCACAACTATAATTATGAGACAGTTTTTTTTCCTTGTCTTAGAAAATGTCACAATTGATTTCATAGCCAAATTAATCAGTTTAAACACTTGGAAAGAAATACTGTTTTTTTTTTTTTTTTTATGCTAAAAAATACTAGTGTGGAGGTGGGAAGGAAACAGAGAACAGTTTGTTGTGAGAAATAAATAATTAAGTTTTCTTGAATTGCGTTTTAGCATGGTATTTCAGAGGAATTTTTGTATTAAAATGTGACTGTAGATAATGAATCATCATAAATATTAGCAGCACAAAGACCTTAGGTGTGTAAGAAATCTGCAGGGGCAAAAGCTTAATTTTAAAGTAAAGGTAAAAGAAAATCTGTGTTTAGAGACTTTGCAAGTATATAGTTAACAGGCTACTAATGTCCTGTTAATGCTGCAGAACTCACTTGAAACAGTGTCAGTTTTTCAGTCACTATATTTGATCGTGTGAAGCTCAGATATTTGCACTCATGATGCAGTGTAAAATGTGTTCCATTGTACCAGGCCTGTGTCTTAGATTGATACGGTTTGTATTCCTCTCATTACTTGAGCCAGATTGTGTTTACATCCTGGTCGCTGTGCACTTCTACATACTAGCGAGACAACCAGAAAGGCTGTTAGAGGTATCAAATGCATTGCTGTTCATGGTTTTATTTATCGCTTCTAAATTCAGCCTTCAAGTATTGATTAGTCCAACATCAAAGAGCATTTAAAGAGGAAGGGAGGAGGTCTGACTGCTTGTATGGCCCCAGGCAGGCATGAAGATTCAGTTTGGAAGTGATGCATGCAAAGTCCTAGTGCTCTGGTATTATTTATGGCGAACATTGAGTCATTTGGCGAGCGACCTGAAGGTTGAGTATTTTTCATCAATAGTAGGGAGACGTTTCTTTCTACCGAGGCAAATTTCTACAGGTATTTGATCTGATTCCAGACATTTTAATGAATTTGCAGCTGCTCTACAGTAGTATTTTACAACTTGACAATTTGTCGTTTTTTTAGATGCTTTTCTCTAAATCACCTCACTGTAGCAACGCCGACATAAATTTTCACGCTGCGTGCCCCTACATTAGCTGTGATCAAATAACTGACCTGGTGTGTATCAGTGTCACACTCTTAGATGGACCCATTTACATTACCAGTAATCAACCATCACCATTCATGAACACCAGTAATGTGTGAGGAGTGTAATGTATCTACCAGAGGCAGCTGAATTTATTTCAGAATCAATAACTAGACAATTCATACGGGGCTGCACACCGTGTCCTGAGGAATGACCTCATAAGCTCCTGGCACTTAAGTGATCCAATTGCCACATATTGAAAATTGAAAACTCACTTTACACAGTAAATTTTCCTGACACTGTCAGAGCTGTTGCGTACAGTCCTGCCGCTGTGTGTGGAGACATGTTTGAAGATTGTTTGTTGTGTTCTGTGAATGGAACAAGCTATAGCTAGTGTAGTAAAGGTCACAGTACTGGATTTGTGTAATCTTGTTAATGGTTTTCATCACAGCCCCTGATGCACTCAATCAGTGATCACTCCAGCTATTTAATGCAGTTAATTCACTGTACTAGCACTGCCCTGGAAGCACATTTAACGGCAGATTGACACAGTTTAGATTTAGTAGATAGTTTCACCATTTCAGGAGTAGCCATCCATTGTAGGTTCAGCCCATCTATAAGTGGATATGTTAAACATTGACTCCTCTACAGGAAGTCATGCAGTTTTAATTCACAAAAGAGTCAGACAATAGAACAATTGTTCTTTACCGGCATCTTTTGAATAGAGAATAAATGCCAGGATGTGTGCCTTTTTTTTTCTATTCAAGGAAGACTGAATACACTGGAGACTTTCATCTAGACCTTTTCGCCCACATGCTCTATCAAAGTCTGAACATTTGATGTGCTGTGTTTCCCACTTATTCCTTGTGGTAAAAGGTTTAAGAAGAGTCTAACACATGACACATTGCAATGCTCAGGCCTATTCACCTCTGACTTGTGTAATATTGTAGCACAGATAATATGAATCTTCACAGTATACCTTTTTAAGAGGAGAAAAACTGCTGGGAACGTGGGCGTCTGAACTGTGAGTGGGCTGAGAGCTAGTGACACATTTGGATTTGATTATAATGAGATGGCCTTATCCAGTTTTCAGCAGATACGTTTGTGGAAAAGACTGCAGAGTGAGTGTGGCATAATGAGAAAGTTGAGCATGCCTCCGTTGCCCTTCCTCCTATTCTGCTTTGTTTTTCAAGTTCCCTAATGAAACGCAAACAAAAATGTTATCTGTTTGGGAGGAGGTCCAAGGGTGTAATGCACACAATGCCTGCAATCATGTGTATTTGGCAGTGTTTCTGGACTTGTCTGAAAGTTAGTTTTCAGTTTCTGTCACTTGACTATTTTTACTTGTCCCTACATCTCACTGTGAAGTTGAGTTTTAGGCTCACAGCACTCTGCATGGCATTGACAGAAACATCTTGGTACTGAATGTTCAGTAGCACTTCCTGTCAATTAACACAATGAACTTAGATGGACCTGCACAGGCACACAGATATGCCCATACACATAAAGAAATTATTAAAAAAGGTGTCAAGGGAACTTTCTCTGAAATTTTCAGTCGAGGAATGATTTTAATACCAGACTAATGGGCTTAATTTTCCTGTAATATGGCTCCATTTCTCTGGCCCAAGGATGCTGATGTCCTCTTTGCTGAAACTGCTCGTTTGCTTTTAGCTGTGTAGGTCTAAATATGTGCATTGGGATTTGAGTTGTTTTTTTTTTTATTATTTCTGAGTTTGATGTTTTAGCCCTAAGTCCTGGCTCCCTCTGTGCTGTATCTTTGGCTGATCTTGGCAGTTCTCATGTTCCCGAGGTCCTTGGTGTGACTTGAACACTTCCGGGGATATCTTGCCACATTGCCCACTTCCCGAGGAATAAGAAACACATCCACTCACAAGATCAAGCTCCACTTACTTCTTTTTCTATGCTGCTCTGCTTCACGGAGGAATCCCTAACCTTGTTTTTACCACTGTGGCTTGCGCAGTAGTAGTGTGCAACTAAGCTCCACGCACTGTGGATAGATCGAGGTGCTTGTCATTTTAAATAAAATGTGCAAATATGAAACTTAGGTGTGTTTGTCATAAAGACATATGTTAGTCAGCAGAAAGCAGAGCAGATGTCCCTACATTTGACAGTTGACTCTATGCATTGGAAATGAGTTTGCTCAGACAGCAGCTGTCTTCCTCAGTATTCACATTTTTTTCTCTCCTCCTCATATACATACCACTTTTGCATCAGGAGTCTGCCCTTTCTACACTCATGACGCTTGTGAAAATACAGCTCATTTCTGTTTAGTACAATTTCAGACAGAATAATGTAAAAGTTGTTGAGACTGTAGTTTGTCTAATTAGTAAATTTAATGATATGCATTCTCTCTCCCTCTGATTAAAGGGACCAGCTGAGAAAATGGGGATGGGTGAAATGAATGAGCTGTGCTTCCCTCTCCCACAACAACTACTGTCAAAATGTCTGCGTATGTAGCTGCATGAATGTAAAGCAGGACAATGCTGGAGGGAAGAGAGTGTGGAAAATGTAACGATACTGACTGACTCGTTTGAAAGTATCCACTTTATTCAAACACAATTCGGCACATCGCCTTCATTAGGCGTATGAAGGTGATGTGAAACGTGTTGTTGAATAAAGTGCATGCTCTTCAGGGACCTTGGTGTTGCCAAGAGGTATTTTTCACTTTTTCTTTTTTTTACCTTTTTCTTTTTTGAGCTACTGGTCAACCAGTGAAATAGAGGTAGGACACAGTGTGTATTATTGAAATGGTGCAAATGAGCTAAGCTGGTTTTCTTTTATTAATTATGCTAAAATCATGTGTGCTCAGTGATAATGGGTTTTGGCCCCATGAAGTAACAGTGGTATTGTGTGACTACAAGGGATTTCAGTTTAAGGTTGAAGAGGTGATAAAGGTGTTTCTAAATCCATTGAAGGATATTTCCGGTGATATTATACTTATTTTCTTGCAGTCAACAAATTCCATTAAAAAGGCCAAAGCCTACAGTGAATTGATAACTGGCATGACAGTGTAGTGCTATAGACCTTTTTAAATTTTTTTGTAAAAAAAACAACACGTGAGCAACACTTGTTCGTTCAAAACGTGTTCCTTCATTACCATGAACATGGGCACTGTTAGTTTATTTTGAGTCAATACCACATACACCGTCCTGCTGTAGTAAATATTCATTAGCGCACCAAATCCGTGGCCTCAACAAATACTCTGTTTACTCCTGTTAATGAGTGATGTTTGCTTTAAACCGTCAGTGTCCAGATGTTTGACCAAATGAATTAGTGTCTTTTGTTTTGAAAATGAAACTATGTATTTGTGGCAGGTTTCAAGCATTTCTGTCCTCAGCAGGGAAAATCTGAAGGTACAGACTAATGCATCGCTGGGTTTTTTTCATGGGATTTGCTGATGATGGCAAAAATATATAATATCGACAGCTTTATCCTTTAAAGCCAAAAACTGTCACAGAGAATCGGTACAAATAATAGATTACCAGGTGGGACACCGTGTACGAGCCTAGCTGATCTTCAATTTATTTTTGTATTAGCTGAAACAAGAACAAGCAGTTATCATGGAAAAACAGGCCTAGTGTTCTATTTTAGGACTGAGTTTCATTTCTGGAGTTTCATTTTCTATTTTTAGCTTATATAAGACCTTATCCTCCTTTTGCAATATGATGCACCATTTTTTTTTGCATTGAATGAATGTGCATGAAGTAATAGATTTATGCACATTGAGTGGATAGCTTTTTAAAAAAATGACATGACTGTTTTTTTCAGGACTGATGAGAGGGCACATACAAACACTATTCTGGTGGAAAAAAATATGGCGTTGCATTGCACACAGATTCTATTAAGTGATTTCGTGATCTGTGGGGAAACGATCCTACGACACTTTGTTTTAAATACCTGCAGAGTACCTGATATGCATTCTAGATGTGTATTTTACTTGAAGACGATAGAATTCACCTCATTAAAAATACCCCAGCACGCTGTCACTGTTTTAATTTACATGGACATTATAACTCAGGATGCATTTGATAGTTTAATCCATTCCCAAATAATCCTGCTGGTGACACGGTTGTGCCAGCCCAGCTATCCTTCACCTACCTGATGCTAACACCAGCGATAAGATTGATATTTTAACTCCGTCCCCCAATGACTAATGCACGCTAAATGCTCCTGTGGTTGTTGTTAGGCTGCTGTTTTTCAAGGGCTCTCAGGGGTTCTTGGCTTGTTGTTGAGTGTGATATTATGGAACAAATAGTAGGGCTTAATGGTGGTGCAGATGATTTAACTGCCCTGAGGGCAATGAAAAAGGGAAAATGATTTTGCGGGCCTTTACAGTGTACAACGTGTTATTCCGTAGGTGTTTTGAGGCCTTTTATTTTCTCTGAGCTTCCTAAAAAAATACTTGGATATAAAAATCCAGGCCAAACTGGGTGTATATAACGTCTCATTTAAACTACCTGTCATAATTCACCTGTGTTTTCCACATTTCACATTTATGTATGTTGTTTGAGTGCAGCACAGCTCTGCTCAGTCTCCTTCAGGCCCGGCACCGACTGCGTTGTCTGCTCTGCTCTATCAGAGATGCTGTGGCTTTAATCCTTTGCCCACAGGGGACGGCTGACATGGATGTGTGTAAACTGTTGACATGGTGCTGTCTCCTATGCTCTCTGATCAAAGACAGTGCAGCCCTCCTGTTTCACAACCTGCCTTCAAATATGCTCCAAGTCTCACTGAGACTCCCTCCCCCTCTGTTTCGCACTTCATGTTTAACCCGTGTCTTCCCACAGTAAAATCGGTACATCTGACGATAACAAAGCAGCCATTTATGACTTTGCTCCCTTAGCTTGTGTGAACTGCCTCTAAACAACGAATTTGATTTGGGAAGCAGTATGTAAGTGGCTCATGCTCGCTTTTGGAAACAGTAATGCGCTGACTTTAAGTGCATAAAAAGACTTGGCTTGATGTTGTGCTTAGTTTAATTAATCCCCGGTAATGATGCAACTATTAGTAAGAGCGGAGCCTGTCTTAAGTGGCTGGAGATGTATGTATGTGTGTGTCCGCACTTGCATTTGTTGGTGTGTGTTTGTATTTGAAGTATGTAGATGGTGATTAAGCCAACTACAGCTCCCTTTCTGAAGGTGGTATAGCTTCCAGACTCTAAGGAGCTCTGCTATTGTTTTAAAGTTACCCTTAACCTCATGAGACCACTAACGAATGTGATATAAAGTAGTTGTCATAGTTACAGTGACAAGATGCAGAGTTACATGTGTATTTTTACAATATGTGCTACAAACTCTTGCCGTATGTGTGTATTGAGATTTAAGATTTTCTAGCCTTGAAATATGTAGGAAAACCCATGATATATCTATAATATGTATCTTAAATAATTCCATACAGCGTGTATAATTATTACTTGTTGTTGCGTGTTTGTAAGTTGTTGTGTTCTGAGTGCTAAAGTTCATGTAGCACTTGTTGTAGTTACCGTTCCCTACTCTTTAGCTGGGTTTGTGTGAGAATGAATTGATACTAAGATGCACATGCATAAATGGTTGTGGTAGCTTTTGTGCTTTTGTTTCAGATGTGAGATTAACTGTTGTGCCAAGCTGCATGTTTGTAAAGGAAAGCGTGGAAGGAGTTTTAAAATGGTGATCACAATATTGAGTGCCATGTGTGACCAGTTTGTACAAAAACCTGTGATACAACATGGATTATCTAAATGGAGTCAACAGCTACATTACAGCAAGTAACAGTGTTTCCTGCTTCCATTTTGACTCTCGCAGATTGCCACCTCTGGTTTTGTTTTAGGTTTTCCTGCTGTTCCTTTTACACAAAAACAATCTGCTTGCCCAATTGTTTGCATCTTTCTAGCAACAGGGAACCAGCATTAGCCAGTCTCCAGGTTTTGAATGCCACAGTGAGCTTTGACTGCTTGAAGCAACACAAAACAATCCTATTTTGCTCATGCACGTGATTGACAATGGTTTCAGCTAGATATTTTCCTTCTGCCCTGGCACCGGCTGCATCCGTTGTGGAGCACATATTCCCCAATGAGTGTGATTGTTGTAAGCCAGAGGCTACATGCTCTGGGGAATGTGTATGCTCAAGGACAAATTGTGCCCCTAGCTTTCGCTGTAATTCTGTTTAATTTCTTGCGGGAAATTTTCCCCAAAGAAGTTTAAGACACATTTATGCCTAAAAGACATGGGACTAGTTGTCGACACTCCTAGTTGTTTGCATCTTACCAGATCGAGTGTTTGTAGTGGAGCTTTGCAGGAAAGCTGTTGTAACATTAATACAAGCTTGCATATATTGTAAATATATCGATAATGCAACCTATTAATTTTTTTTTCTTCTGACTAACTGCTGGTGTAATGGATGTGAGTGATGCTAATTGTAACAGTGCAGGAAGCATCGTAGAGGCTGTAGGAAAAGCTATTCTTGTTTTCTGCAGATCCCTGATGGCGGTGATCATTACCACCCATTAATGCTTTGTGTCAAATGATGCCACCTGGGCTGAAAGCCCTTTTTTTTTGTACACATACTCACCATATTTGCAGCTTCATATCTGTATATATTTGCAGCAGAAGCTGCTTTCACTGATATAGGCTGTGAGGTTAGGGAACCTGCCATTTGTCAGAAGAGCCAGGCAGGTCGAGGGACCTGGAAATACCAGGCACAAATTATCCTTGTTAAGTATGTTTCAGTCACTATCACCTCTGGGGGTCCTGGCTGAGAGCAGCATGTACCAGTGAATTACAGGCACTTTGAATATTTGTATTAAACTGATGTATAGAGGTACTTAAACGTTATCATTTGGAAGATGCAGAACATTGATTATGGATGATTCAAAAACAAACCCAGATCTCCTGATGATGTGTTTGAAATTTTCAGTGCCAGCTACACTGACAACCAATGGATGGTTAAGAGGTTAGCTGAAACCCTCCCCACAAGGTTAGGGGAACATCTGAGAGGATGATGTTGGTGTTTTTCAAAAAGTGATCAATATCCATGAAGTCATTTTTGCACAGAAAATAGGCAAACTGTTGTTCACTGCAATTAGCTGTGTTTCACTGGTGATGCAGTACTATTTTGGCAGTTCAAATGTTTTGATTCTGACAAAAAAAAAACCCCAAAAAAAACAAAACAGGACACAGGACATAGAAATCATTGGACACATTTTCAAATCTCTCTCAGTGTGGCCAACTTTGTCAACGTCAGTCATATACATTTTTTTCATACACGTTAACAGATTGTTGAGTCAGTTGTTGTCGTATTTGTTTAGGTTGTCATAGAAACCTGCCTTTCTCCTGTGGACTTTCTGACCTCTTTCTCTTCCTCCCACAGTTGCATCGGGTGGTCAACCTCACCACAGTGGAGGCGGCCATCATGGAAGCACAGGTGTAATGAGGGAGAGGAGGACAGCTGGTGACCCCTACTGGTCCTATTCAGGTGAGTTCTCATCTGTGCCGTAACAGGAGGGGAAATTGCTCGCCTCTTCTACATCTCGCCTATCATTTTCCCATTTTTGTCTACTGTTTTGCCTGCAACCCTTATTTTCTCCTCGCTGCCATAGCCTCATGGGTTGATTTAGGCATTTAGTATTCATATAGTTGCATACCTGTGCTCTGTGTTTTCATTGCTCTTAATAACTGTAATTAAATCAATGCACTAGGGGGATGGAAAAAAGGTAAGCTAATGTTCTGATTATTTTGTAGCCTACTGTGATTTACCACAAATAATGAATTGGTTCTATTTAAAGCGTATTTATTTGTCAGCTGTGGATCAGGTGTACAAATCTGTAAATTGAAATGCATAAGGATCAGTTTATGTATATATGAGTTAAAGAAAAACATGCTTAGTTGCTGCTGTTCTTTTAAAAATGGTTACAAAAGCAGTCAAACTCATGGTAAGATGATGTCTTATGCTGTTACATTTTGTTGATGCATTTTTATAAAGAAAGTTTTATCAGAAGTACAGTAGGTTTGCCTGTGAAACTTTGATGGGTTGTGTTAATTCCTCTCTACACTACAGACAATAGCCAGGCTTGTAATGTTTTATTTTAAAGTGCTTCTGGGAATTTAGGTTAGCCTCCTCCTTTAGTTTCTCTGCCATCTATCTTAACAAATTGGAAAGATGAATGATTATGGTAGCCTAGAGTGAAGAGTCTGATGATGGATGATTCAGTATGTGCACTTTAATGCTTGTGATCGTTCTCAGAGTTGTATGTGTTTGCATTCTTTGCATTTGTGTATTTGGGTTGTAGTCTTGAAGGAGCAGCAGCTGACTTGTATAAACTTGAATGAGCTGAAAATATTTGAGAATAAATACATCTAGCAAAACATATATAGAAATATTTCTGTTATGTCTGAAATTATTGTTTTGAACTGTTAAAGGTCTCACAGAATATTAAACAAATAGCAGTTTACCACTAACATGAATGGTATAAGTAGTATGTGTGTAAGTTGTGTATTATTTCCTATTTTGAAAGCAAATTTAGATGAATTCATCAATAGCGTTTGAAAAGATTAAAGATAGAACTTTTGAAGGATCTAAGTATTTGAGTACCTGCTGAGCATTTGATAGCAGTGAGAGTCTTTTGCTGTCTACAATACTTTATCTTTTCTTTTAATTATTTCAACATTTTAAAGCAATATTTTTCACCACTTGTACTAAAATATATGCATAAGGATATATGCCTTTATGGCAGTTAGCTTCAGAGTAAGTTTATGTGGTTTAAAGCAGAGCAGAATATTATTTTGGCGGCGAACAGTTCTGAAGAGCATACAAGTACTTTCAGAGCACAGCTTTTAATTCAGCTATACACATCCACACCCTTGTGCAAACACAGCCCTCTGTTGGCCATCAAGCAGCTCCAATGGGAAATGGGGGTTATGTGCTTTGAACGAGGGCACCTCACTGGAAGAGCTCAGGAAGGGAGGGGCAGTTAGTAAAATCATATTTACAGGTTCCAAGGTCCAAAAACACCACCTTGCAAATAACTAACTCGGTCCCTCTGCTAGTGGAGTGAATCACAGACCAGGAAATGATTATACTGATGGAATATTTTTTTTCTCCGGTGCTGCAGTTGTGAACCTCAAATCTTGTCGTTTTAGGAAAGAAAACTGTGCAAATAACAGCAAAAATGAATTGTGCTTACTTCTGACTGAAGTTTGTTTGGTATTCACGCCACTCATGACTGTGGTCTTCACCTCCCCCAGTTGTCTAGAAGAGGCAGTGAAATAATGTCTGCTTTGACTGTCCATGCATGATTGCTCTTTTATGTACTGGGTTTGTGGAGCACATTTAAGGAATCTTAATCACTTCAAACACATCTGGAAACCTGTGCAAACAGAAACCTTTATTATATAGTCTACTTCTATCACCTTTTGGTTTCTGTTTGTATCTTATCTATTGAAGAGATTAAACTGTTTCATCTCTTTGATTAGAAATTCATTTTGATCATGTAACAGTATGGGAATACATGCATTTTGGCATGGGCTGCTACAGTCACTTATTAGTGTTTGTTTGTGGTTAAAGTATAATGGCAGCAGGATCAGTAAGCATGATTAGCTGATGTGGTACACCACTAAGAACCTGACACAACTTATCCTTTGATAGATTTAATTTGTAGCTGGGAGCCTCAAACAATAGTCGCACTTCTAATATTTGCTCCTGACATTTGCTATTTGAAATGGCACTGGGCTGTGTAATGTGTGTGTGTGTGTGTGTGTGTGTTTCTTATTTTTTAATTTAGTTAATGTATTATCACTCTTATATTTCTTTCAGTGTTCATTTGGCATTAGTCCTCATCACATTTTTTTTTTTTTTTTCATTTGTATCTATCAATATGCACGGATCTTTTATTTTCATTCCTGATTGCTAATTCAATCACTCTTGTAAAGATCAAACCTAGCCTCCAGTGGGACACACTCAATTTTCATTTTGAATTCTTTTTCAATTTCTAATTAAGACATCAGCCTTGGGTTGGACTCAATTAAATTTTGGGGCCATATGTTTTTTACTTGACAGACTGTAATGCATCTCTATGCAAACAAAGCTGCAGGCTGTTTTAATGCTTGTATTTTGTAACTGTCCTGGGAAAATATTCATCTTTGTGTTGACGCTATGTTTGTTCAGAGTTTGCATGCATGCTTACCAAAAGGCGGGCTGGTAATTGGGAGAAGATAGGATTTCTTAATGTTTTTTAAAAAAAAATTTATATGGGGAGAGAGAGCAAAAAACAAACATTGGGCCTGGGAACTGGCTAACATGGGTTGATTTTGGACATTCATTTTCAGGCCTGTGTAGACCACCAATTCCTACCAGTGAAGGCAGCTGGCTGATTGTACTGAGAAAAAGGGAAGCATTGAGGGAACACAGAAATGTCCATTACTTTGGGAAGGTAATTAGTGGCTA
The DNA here is from genome assembly GCF_022539595.1 of Amphiprion ocellaris. Lineage (NCBI taxonomy): Eukaryota > Metazoa > Chordata > Actinopteri > Pomacentridae > Amphiprion > Amphiprion ocellaris. Next base: position 29,347,990 of record NC_072770.1, on the reverse strand, counting down.
AGGCTGTGAATGGGGGACAGACAAGCGTGCCTTAGCAGCTAAATGGTTATTAAGGGCATTTGCTCTGTGCAAGTGAGTGTAAAAGAAATGCACACAGCAGGGTTACCCTGAAGCTAGAAGGTACTGGTGCAAGACAGATTCCAGCCCTATCAGCCAGACAACACAGCATACAGAGAAGCAAGACTTTCCAGTCTACCGGTCTGCAGACTACTCGGAGAGAGAACAAAAACAACAGAAGTTGAATTGATGTGGAAAGTTAATTAAGTATTTAATTTTGCTCAGATCAGATTTTTTTTTTTTTGTTTTAAAAGCTTAAATGCTGATGTCATAATGATGGGGAAAATGTAAACATTTGATTGCAAAGGTAATGCAGTTCTTTGAACATTTTTGCATGTTATATTTTTCAAACGATATAAATGACATCAGTATTAGATTACATTTTAGATTTTTCATTTTAAGGAAGAGTGGTAAACTTTTTTTTTTAAACATATAACCCCAGTGCATTGAGGGATGACACAGACGGTGCAATGAGAGCTTTATCAGTCCACGGCTTGTCACCTTCCTGTGTGCTCTGATTATGAACCTCAATGCAAGTAGCCTCGAAAACCCACACCCTGAAATTTGATTTAAGTTATTTAAGGTGTGCTGTGTGTGCATGTGTGTATGGTGTGCCTGTGTGCGTGGAGGCATTTTTCATAAGAGGGATGATATCATACTCACCGTAAGACTCCCACAGGAACAGAGCTATGCATCATTTTCCCCCTTTTTATATCTCTGCAGGTTTTCACATCATCTCTGTTAGTTTCCCTGGCTTCCTTTATCGGTAGTTTTATGTTTTTGGCCAATATATGCAGTAGTTTGCTTTTGATTGGTCTCTTGTCGATTTATTGCTCTAGTTTAATTACAGCACAACAGTTGGAGTACCGTAACGTGCATTTGCTGAAGCATTAAGCTTGATCCCTTCTAACAGTGTGTAGAATGGAAAACAAAAAAGAAAAACAAAGCAAAGAAATACCAGCGCTAGATGTAGAAAAATATAGATTAACGTCCCGAAGTTGATTGTCGATTTTCATTTTCACTGCATTATGAGATTTTGTCAAGTCCCTGAATTAACTCGCATGTCATTTCAGACTGATGTGAAGCAGTCGGTCCTCATTAAAAATGTGTTTTTGCCTTGATAACTGTATGAATTTCTGATTTTGCTTGGGCAAAAAACGAGCTAACTGTGGGAAATTAAATTGCAGTAAAGTGCACAGGCCCTAATCCCTGGGATGATATGGAAGCCTACCTTTACAAATTAATTATATATCTTATGGGACAACATCTCAGTGATTTCTCACATAAATAACTCACTGATAGCTCGGTGCTTCATACGAATAGAGCTGCTCCTGTCTGTTTTTCATGCAGCAGCTATGGATGCTTGGATGGGAGCCACCCTGACAAGCTGCTGTAGCCACTGAAAGAGCCTGCGATTGTCTGATATGTGTGGATTATATTTCCCCTCAGCCTAACTGTTTTATTCCACTTCACTGAGGTTGCCCATGATCATTAGCAATCTTTCCACTCATGTCTCCCATAATGAAGTGAATGAAGTGTCTTTTTCAATCAACTGCTATGTTTATCCAACTTAATTAGTACTTTAGAGGATACAAAACAAGATTAGGTAACTCACTGTTCTTGATTGCCAGGGCTGTTTGTTTTGGCTTTAAATTAACCCTCAATTCTACCGCTGCACACACTTTCTTTCGCTTCCTATTGTATTTCACTGCTTGTGCCCTCTCTCACCATTCCCTTGAAGCTAATAAGCAATATGTTGCAAAAAAGGCAGTGATCCCTAGCAGCTAAGGTAAACTTGTCAGTCGTAAATTAGCCTGCAGTTGTTTAATTGATTGTGTATGTATAGTGTAAAGCTTTATAAAGACATATGGTTATTTGAACACGACGCCACAGGACTGATTTCCTAGCAGACTTTTCGGGTTGATTTCAGAATGTGTCCTTTCCTCTCAGATTGTTTAGTGTGACGTATTAAACCTATGATTCATGTAACCTTAAATTGGATGGCTGCTTGTGAAGCCAGTGCACTTTGTCTCTTGCGTCTCGACACCCCCCTCTCTACAAAGGCTGGAGGGAAAAGAGCAGTGCCATGTTGTCATGGTGCCCAACAGAAGGAGCTCTGCCTCCTGGAGGTAATGAATCGAGAGGAGGATTGCTCCCGCTAGACCTCCATGTATGAGAAGCACTTGAGCTTAAAGCAAAGCTCCCAGACTATACGGCTCTACAGGGGGTAAACATAGAGGGTAAAGTATGGGGCTTCCTATAAGAGGATCCAGGGACATGGTCCTTGGGGATGAAGACAAAAACACATTTTTTCCTAGATAAGAAAGACTCACTAATAAGCTAAGAAGGGGCTATTTTTTGAGTTTCACGCTCACCGTCCATCTGATTAATTTTTTTATTTTTTTTATTGTCTGTAATGATGTTTTGCTCCTGATTGTTTTCCGACAATTGAATAATGAATATTGAAGCTATTGTGGGATTTGTCTTGTATTGTGAAAATGATTGTCCAAATTAACACAAAACAAATTGTTTAATCAGATTTCTGCCAGAATGAAATACTTGGATTGTCAGCTGAAAATCACAGTTGAATTCAATTTCCAATTATCATACCGGCCAATGACATTATTATCAGCTAGACAATATGTCATGTGATACTCCAAACAAAGTGGCAGTAAGTAATATCAGACCGACAATGGGGTGTTCTAGTAATCCAATATTTTTGCATTAACTAGGCAAAAATGTGCATTAGTGAATCATTATGCTTTAAACAGATTTAGTTTAGGGAAGACACTGCAGTCAATCTGCTTATAACTGTCATCTGACTGCTTTGCACACCAGCCACAATCAATTCATATAAAGTCTCAGTCTATTAAAATGACCAAATATTACACTGATTCTTGTTGCTTGCTGCACTGAAGGGCTTTGTAGGCTCACTAGCTGGTACACCCGGAGCTATGTGACTCAAAAGAATTGTGAATTACATTTTTTAAAAATGCAAATGATAGTTTTTAAAGCATATTTTCTTTGGATTCCCCGACTGGAGGAAACGCGCTGTCAGTGTATGACAAGCAGCACAACCTGTGCATGCATTGTTTTCTATTTACACTTGCAAAATGGCGGCATCTTGACAAACATCATTGCCAGATGACACATGTCAAGTGTCCAGAAAAGCAGCAATTTTATAATACTCAGTCCTTCAGTTGGCAATCTCAACTTCCCCCTGGGTACTGCTTCTTTTTGTATGGGAAAATTGGTGTGAGGCAAAGCCATCAGTTGATGCAGTTTGTGTTGCACTTTATCGGTGTTTTACTTTTCCCTTTATCTTGATTCCAGACACTGTGTTCTTTTACAGTATTTGTGAAACCTTAGGACCTTCTGCACTCCGGTGTGCTCATCCTGAAACATTTTTTTACGGCCTTCCATACTCACACTGCTTTCTGGACTTGATTAATTTCCTCCTCCTGGGAGAACAGAGAGAGATTCATCTGTCTTACACCGTGCATTTATAGTCACAGTCATTCTACGTGATGATGGAAGCATTACCAAAACATCATCCATATTCCTCCAGTCTTGCTGATGTGTTGTATCAACCTGTAGATGTATCTGCACTCATTTTCTGAGAAAATGAGAGGTGCAGGATCACTAATTATTAAAAATGAATTTTGCTGGGGCCCAAGCTGACTCATTATTCATCTTGGTTATTGCTAGCAGTTTGGATCAGCCTTCGTGTGCCAGAATTGGTCCATTTGTCTCTGTCAAGGGTGGGCCCTTGACAGATGTGCCAATATGGCTGCCGAAGTTCTGTGCTGGGGGAGAGGCATCTTAATTCTCCATGATGTATCACACTGGCAGCAACCAATTTAGCAGAATTGAGCTCCAAATCATCTTACTTCCCACTGCCTCTGACAATCTGTTTCCTTTTTCTAGATGAGGTAAATATATTTAGGCTGGAAATAAATTAGGGATGCCTGCACCCTGCGTTTATACTGTATCAGTGAGTTTTTCTTGGACTTGATTGTTTGTATTGTTACTCAGGCAGGTCCAGAGGACAGTATCCTGGGCTGGTGCCACCAGGTTACATAAAGCCAGGGCCCCGATGCACCACAACACCACATAGGCAAATTTTCTGGTTTTCTCTGTTTAGGGCAGATTGATGTGTTGGACTGACAGGTTTGTTGTGTAAACCTAATTAATTAAATTTCAGGTGTCACATGGTGTTAGTGTGCCTTGTGGCAGCACATTAGGCTTAGTTGGTGGCTCAGGTCCAGCTTAATGGATGTGGACATGCTCGGCCTGCTGGGATTGCAATATTGAGGAAGTGTGAGATTGCCAGCCCACAGGTTTTCTCTCTAATGTGGTTATGCTGATGAGCTGGAATGAGCTACATAGCAGCTCAGCAAATTTTTAAACTCATAATCATGATGACTTACTTTGTAATGAGTACACATCCCCCTAGAGGTGAGGAGTTAACTGTAGGGGGCAATGCTGTAATAGTGACATAATGGCACAATTTTGTAAGACGTGCAGTGCTTCCCTTGAATTATAAAAGTGTTTGATTGATGATAATTTGTTTGTTCGTTTCAAATGCTGCGAGGTATGTTAGCATAAAAATGTACTTAGACCTTGAAAGCACTGAGTAACTGTACAGAAGCAGTTGATGGTGTTTAGTACTGCATCACTTCTAGCACAATGGCTCTCTCAGGCTTGTTAGATCGTTTATCCTGTGCTACTATCTCCGGTTTACTGTGTTACACTGCTAACTATTGATCTCTGTCTGGATTGTAAATTATAGGGACACTTGCTGTGTAAACATGTAGCCATTGCTGTCCCTGCTTAGCTTGCAGAACAACTGCAACAGTAATAGCTGCTGAGGGGGTGAGCTGAGCATATAGGGCAATAGCTCAGAGAGGTTCAAGACTTTTTGGACTTTATTATTTTATAGGCCAGTGGTGTCTGTAAGGTGGGTGGTATCATTTTGTTTTTCCAAAAAAAGATTGTTTCTGAAATAAAAATTTATGGATTAGATACTTCTGGGTGACTATGAGTTCTATAATTTTGCTTATGAATCACAATTATTGCTGTATAGTGTAGTATTAAAGTAAAAAAAAAAAAACAACAACTTGGTGTCAATCATGCATTGCCACCATGAAATTCAAAACAACTGCCACTATTATCTTTCTGCAAACTCCAAGACATTTATGTTCATTTAGGCGGATCCATCTTCTTCTTCTCACAGTAGCGGGTAGAGGAAAGATCATTCAAGCCTGTCATCCTTTGTCTTGTCGAGTCTCATGACTCATTTAAGTGGGAGCTCATATACCTGCAAAGGATAATAAATAATGTAGATGCATCATGAAATTATTGAGCTGGAAGCTGTTCTTTGCATACAAAAATAAATGTGGGACAGTCTAAACCTTTAATATCCTTACTGGTATTCAGTTATTTTCATTTTTTTTTATAGGTGAAAGCTAGAAGTAATACTCCTGCAGTAAGCAGGATTTATGAAAGAACGTTTGATTGAACTGAGCAAAAATAATCCACGATTGAAAAGATTTTGAATGTGATAACGTGTCCGGTTTTCTGAATACATAAATTGAGCCCTTTTTTCTGTTTTTTTTTTTTCTTTTTTAATATACGTTTTAAGCCCCAAGCTGGAGAGAGAAACTTGAAAATCAGAGAGTAAAGGACCACTTTGTAAATCATCATTGTGCACATCAGTGACTTTTCTGTTTCAACCCTTAGCTACTGTGGATACATCACAAAGCTCGTATTATAATTTATTTGGGTTACAACTTACAATAAAGCTGTAAAGCTAGACTTTGATTTCTTAGTGCCATCTGTCTGTCAGGGGAAGGTACAACAAAAGGAGCCTGTGAAGGTGAACTGAGAATTTGTGTTTATTGTTTTTCACGGAGCTTATATTTTGTATTTTTTATGTCCATGCCAAGACAACTGGCCTACAGCAGCTTTAATACTGAAATGAATTTAGCCACTCTCTGCCAGCATTCACCTCTCCTCAGGAATCAATTTTCTGCTTCTTTATGTGAGCTCCCTCCTCCCTTCTATTCTTTAATTTCCCTCTTCATCTATCGTTCCTAATGCTGGCCACATCTCAGTTTCTAAGCAGGGGTTTGCATGTGGATGTTACGGGGTAGTGAGGAGGGTGAGACACAGACTGGATTAAGGCATAATTTAAAATGGCTGCTCACTGCACTTAGTTCAACACTCATCTGGGGATGTGGTCATGTGCAATCTTGTGATTTGTGGCCTAATTAGCAGTTTTGGGGTACCCAAGGCAAAAAAAAAAACCAAAAACAAAAAAAGACTGCTTCTCTCTTCACTGCCTTTGGCTTCCATTTCTTTCACTTTCTTTCCCCTGACTGACACATGTCCACATATGCACCCACTCTCCCACTTTTAAAATGTAAAAAAAAAAAAAAAAAAACAAGTAAAAGGTGACTGTGAAACCATGTGAATAAACTGCAGACATAATGGTTTAGCTGTGCAGACAGAAGTTTCGCTATACAGCCAATTTGTCTCTGCAGGAGTGAATAAATAAATGTCTGTTTAGTTCAGGTCAGAGTGCACAGGTGCAACTAAGAAAGATTATTTGGCTAAAGCTGATGTTTACCTCTGCCAAGAAGGTTATGCTAAGATGGCCCTTGGCTGCCTGTCTTAGTCTGTAAGCTAAATGTCTCACATTAATGGCTGGGTTAGTCTGGACTTTTCTGTGTTTAGCTGATCTCTTCATGCACCAAAGAGGAAGCTACCTATTAAATAAGGAGACCCTGTGACCTCCCCTGTATGTAAGCACCATCATCCAAACTTCGGCTAGACACAGCCATCCTACAGTATTCATTACCCATGACACTGTAGCAGTAATGGCTGCCTCAGGAAATGTATGGGACTTGGTCAAGTGTTAAATGGTTTCATGTTTTTGCTTTGCCGTTCTCTCTCAACTTGTCAGTGAGTGAAACATTTTACTGGTAGTGCAACTACTTCTTGTCTTACTATTGCATCTCATTCTTAGCACACTGTCATCTAAATGTTTTTTTTTCTCTCTGTCTTTTCTTTCAGCAGTGCATCTCAGTCTTAGTATGAGAGCATGTCTTTGTGCACATTTACTATTATTTCTGTTAGGAGTTATAGAGAAATAGAATAGCTCATAAGCTTATAGGAGATAATTACAGTGTCAGGGGAGTGCATGGATCTCTGTATCAGTCCCAGGCAGCTTGTGTACATGTTATTTGCAGAACTGATCTCCTCTTTGTGATGAAAGATAAAAGTGTGATTGCACATTGATTACTCTTTTCACAATTTAATTCACAGAATATATTTAATATAGATGCTGCAAACAGTGTTGGAGAAAAATTGCTCCACAAATGCCTAAAGAAGTCATACCCTATGAACCAAACTGTGTATAACCGCTGTGCAGCGAGGCTCGCCATTATGAGCAACACAGGTATGATTATTGACACATTTGCTGGTTTTCACAGCATAAAATTGGTACTGCAGGACCAAACACTTAAAATAGCAGCCATCAGTGGGGGGAGGGTCACTGTGTGGGTGGAGATCTTTGCACCTTCACCTGCTGACTGTGGCTAATGGTCTGCTTAGTCCTGACCTCATACTGCGGGGTCATCCTGATGCCATAATAGGCAGGTAAGTGAGGTTTCTGTTTGTCTCACAACCTCTCTCCCCCTGGGAGACAGTAGCCTCCTTATGCGTGTCCTGGTTTATCGCTATACAATGACCCCCGGTCAACTCATCCTCCTATCATTGCATTCCTCAGTCGAATGGAAAGAAGGCCCTCTGCAGGTATCTACCGCTGCCCCGTCTGCCCTCCATATCTGATAGCCAGCTGCTTTTGCAAGAATGATGGCACAGTCGGTTCAGTGATCTTTGGGATGTGTTTGTCATTTTAAGACATTTTAGAGGCTTGGACGTAGGAAAGACAATGTCAGTCTGTCTTCTGTACCATCACTTTGTTGCAGACTGAAATGTCCTGGATTAGATTGATTGCACTGGATGTAATTTTATACAGATGAACGAATCCTATTGAATCTTTTGATCCTCTCCTAACGTTTCATCTAGTGCCACTAGCATGTGGAGGTTTCAGCATGTTCAGTGGCATATCTATAACATTTAGGCTATTTGATCGATTTGCGCAGACAATTGTCCATTCCCTGAGGGTGTATTGAATGCACTTTGATGACTTTTTCTCAAACTACAATGAAATTCATATTGTAGTTTTAAATGAAATGTGTCAACAACTATAAGATTGATTGCTTTGATATTTCGTACTAACAATCATTTTCCCCACAGGATGAACTGTTATCTTGGTCTTGTTCAGCATGAAAATGTTGAGCAAATATAATATTTACCACTGGACTTTTGCCATGATCTGGCCCTATAGCTCTGCAGGTCTGTATTTGGGCACAGTGACACTGTAAACTTAATGCTAACATCAGCATGCTGTCAGAAGTGGTTTTATAAGTCATGTAGTCTGTCGAACGAAAAGCGTTTTTTCTTGGTCTGTCGTGCTGGAAGGCGGCCTGTCACGGCGTGAAGTGGTTGTTATGTCAGATGGTAGGTTTTGGAAAGTTACAGAAATGGTTAGACACAGACTATCCCAATCCGATGCTGGAAAGGTGCAAGGCAAGGGGGATTCTGAAGCTATCCAACAAGCATTTGGATGGAGTATAAAGCCGGCTTAAGACTTGTTACAATATGCAACAGTGTAGTTATTCATTTGGCATGAATGTAGTTCAAGAGGGTGGGATACAAAAGGCACACAGATTTGGACCAGAAGAGAGAGACCCAGTAAATTAAGAAAAAAGGAAAATCTACATAGACACCCTAATCCCGAGAACATAACCGAGTGTGTACTTTAAACTGGCACAAGACAAAGAGAACAGCATGTAGGCCTGTTTCTCCCTCTCATACCTAATTGGACTGAAATGATTCAAACTGACCAGCAGAGCATTATGATCATTAAAATTTTGCAATCTCGCTAGTGATTCAAGAAAATGTTCGCAGCATGCCTTCTCTAATAGTCAGGTGCTGAAGCCATATCTTAGCGGAAGTTATAGAGCCAAAGAAGAGTTAATTAAACTAATGGATGAAGCTGCATGAATGGAATATGAGGGTATGACAGTTTAGAAAGAGGTGATGGCTCAGTCTGAGATAGGGTGCTCTCTGAATAGAAGCATAACAATAGCAATAGATGGAGAGGATGATCTGACAAATTAGAGATGGATTGTATTATAATTTTTGCCTTATGTGTTTGCGCTGATGCACAGTTAAAATATGCAGGCCTGATTATTTGGTGTTTGCTCTGAGGACCCACACTAACATAAATGCATATAGTACAGATGGCTTCACACATTAGTGTATCTATCTACTTAAGCCTCAGTGCTTCATCTTCATCTCCATTTCGAGGGTCCCCTGATTTGAATATCTACTGAAATACTAATTATCCCTTAGTATAATTTTGACTGTGATTTGAATACAATCACTATTTCTGATATTAAAACGTCCATCACATGCAGCTGCAGGCCGTTTATGAGTGCTGAGGTTAGCGTCTGTGTTTCCGACAGTTTGCTGATATGAAACAGTTGCCCTTGGACAAAGCAGAGTAATGTAGCGTCACTAATCAGTGTTTCACTTTGCAGCTCTACAGAGGAGATCTATGTTCTGCTCGACAGAGTGCTCACCTCACTCTTCTGTTTACAATTAGCAAGAGGCTTCCTTACAGCATTGCAATGCTGTATTGGTGTCTATATGCATTGATACACAGAGGGCAAAGCCCAGAGAGAAAACATTTACTTTTTTATACTGTTTTGAGAAAAACAACTTTTAAATGTGCATGGAAAACGTCGGCTATATAGTTGAAAGGAAACAGCTTTTATTTACTTGGTTAGTTATTCACAGCTCTACTCCCTCAAACTTTCAGACAAACATAAGGTTTGTAATCCTTGACTAAATTAAGTAAATTAGCTGGAAGTGTGTTGTAAGGCATCTTCTACATAAAAGTATGGTACTTTTGAGTTTCAGGGACCAAACTCATCTGAGCTGCATGTAAATAAAAGAAAATGATTTGTTAGACAAAGTAAAGTTTGCCCAAGGAGCTGTGTTGTTGAAACAACTGCTACCAGGAAATTACAAATGATGAACAAAGAACACGGTTACAGGTTACAATAATGAACATTCTGTAGATTCTAAGTAATGATTCCTTACCTGACTGTTCTTTTTAAACTGCATTAAACGTTGTCAGTAATGGCCAGCTTAATGGATAGAGGCATTTTTAAAAATTCATTTACTTTTTTAAAGATTGAGTTAGGGGCAGCACATTGTGGCAGTGAGTAACTCTGTCGCCTCACAGAAAGAAGCTTCTTAGTCTGAAACTGCTGGTTGGCTGGAGCCTTTCTGTGCCTGCATGAATTTTTATTCTGAGTGGTCCAGTTTTGTCCTGCTTCTCATCCAGTGTCAGCCGGGATAAGCTTCAGCCCCCCTCATGACCCTCCACAGGATTAAGCATGTATATCTGATGAATGGATGGATATATGATTAAACTACTGTTTGAATCACTAGTGGAATAAAAGCAATAAAGACATATTAAAACTCTTAATATATTAAGGTAAAGCCCAAGAGCACAATTTCCCATTTATTGAAATGATTATTTCACATTAGCGAATATATAGGACTGTTCTGAGTTATTCCAGTATCATGACAATGTCACTGTGCACATTTAAATAGCATAGCTAAGTGTTTAGATATCCTGAAGCTAAAAATGTTATCGCCCCTTCCAGTGTCGTTTTCTGACCTTTCAGTTTGATCAGAAACAAAATTAGACGTGTGAAATGTCCCCGGGGCCAAACAGCTGATTCTTGGTTGGAGGAAAAGAGGTGGTTGCGGTCTGGAACAAACTGAACCATGGTTTGGTTTGTTTCTAGTGTGAAAATATTTTCGGATGGTTCACACTTTTAACACCAATTACAGGAAGTTACAGGCTGTCTTCAGAAATTGAAAAAGGAAACGAGCTCTGCTAGCACACAGAGAGAAAAGACTAAAAATGTGAATATGTGAAACAGTACATACAGTGTAAAGACAAAAGTGTGCTTACTTTAGAAAAAATCTGTGTTTTAACCAGTGAGAAGGACATTTTTTTTTTTTATTTTGTGAGGACTTAGAAGCATTCTGGGCTTGTCTGCAAACTAAAAAATGATCAAATATAGGGTGACGCATCCCGTGTAGGTGATGGCGATAGGATGTAGGTCTGTCATGTGAAGTTCTTCAATGTGCTCGCATTACTGCAGTACAAAACCCAAAATAAATGAATTTAAAGTGTATATTGTAATGAAAACATGAACCTTGGTTTGGACTTTCAGGTGAAAAAAGGCTCTTAAGCTGCTTATTTTTAGCCCAAATGCTATTACTAGTCAAATTTTCCACTCCCACATTTGATTACATAAATGAACCTTTACTTCACATTTTGTACGCTTGTAGAGATGGAGAGCTTGTTATTGTAGAGCTCATCATTTGACATGGTGATTGCACAAAAATAATGAACAAATCTGTCTATTTAGACGGCAACAACTTTTGTAACAAACATTCCAATTGTCAAGCATTCTCAGTTCAGGCACTGATCAGATTTAATCCAAAAGTAAGGGCCTTGGTGCACCAAGTCAGCTTCAAAGAGCTAGTGCCATAGCTAGGGGCTGACTAATCAGTTTATGTCAACTCTTCACTTGTGTTTAAAAAAAATGGCACAACAGATGCCCTTTTTTTTCTTGATCATGTGTTTATTTATTTTTGGCACACTTTGGCTGCTTCTACAACACAATGACATTCAATTTGAATAGGAAAATAGCTATCTGAATCATTAAATAAATTACTCAGAAATAATGTCCTGTGTTTGAACAAATTGCCAAACAGAACACAGTTTAGACCTAACAGCTCTGCACTTGCATGCTATAATTAAAGACATGAATTTGAAAACACTAAACAGGTTAGGCACTTATATTAAACAGGGCTACAAGTTCTTGTGTAATGAACTACTTTGTGTATTAGTTCAGCTAATTATTTTGTGCATATAAGATATGACAGCTACTATAGTCTAGAGCTGTTTGGTGTGACATTGTGACCTGTCCACCTGCTGCTTCTTCTTCTCCTATCACCTGTGCTGCTGGTTACTGAGCAGCAGCTGCACTGTTAGAGAACAAACAGGGACACAAACAAAGCGATGGGCTACGGACGACACCCATCTCATCATTCTGCAGCACTAGTTGTGTAACGCTGGTTGTGTTAGTTGTGTAACACCCATTGTATTCAAGAATAGAGACATGCATCTCAGAATGAGACTAATGGAGCCTGAGGATATTGACTTGCTCTGCGTTTGGAGGCGTTTTCATACTCCTGAGGGTTCAAGTTAGGTTTTAAAATGCTAAACTTGCAATGAGGCATTGTCATGCATCATCTTTCACATATGCCCCTTTCTGTCATAGAGTATTTCTGTAAGATGCTAGAAGTAAACAAGATTAAAATAAACTACTTGAGTAATTCAAGTTATTTGGAATAAATGTAGTCTATTTCATGAAATTCTTTTATAAGTGATAGTTTAGAAACGTTTGTTGGCTCTTGGCCAAATTAAAGGGGAAACTGTTGACATTTTTGAATTGGAGGGGAAGCTCTTCCACATGGGACAGAATGTATTTCTGTCCCTCTTTTTCTTTACACAAGGTCCTGGAGATTATTTTTACAGACTAGGGGATGTTGTACTTATGCAGTGGCCAACACCCAAGAACAGGAAGCCACAGTTTCTATGAAAGTCCACGAGATGGAAGCAGATAGCGCCAAGGGAAAACAATATTTTGGCTGGAGCTCATTCTGGTGGCCAATTAGGCCCCAATGCCTGTATGATTTACCACTTCCTCTACCTGCTTTTATGTGTTTGGTGCTGCTGTGTGGAACACAATGACCCCTGATTAAAGATTGAGCCCAGGCTCTGAGACAGCTGTGGCGCCATTCTTATCAGATGCCTACTTCTTAGAACTCAGCAAGATCACCTGAAATCAATGGTTGTATAGTTACACACTGTCAGACTCAGACAATGAGCTTATTTAGGCTTTCATTTAAATATTGTCAGTTTTGTAGCAAGCAATTTATTATGATACCAATAATTCTGCTGCGTCTTTTATTTTTGAATGTAGTTTTCCCAAAGGTGTCATATAGTCACTTAATCAACTCCACGGTATTTAATCTCTTTGCAAGGCTTGATACATAAATGTGTTGAAAATATATATGAGTTACAGCTTGCCATTATTAAATGTAAGAAGCAACTCATTTACATGATTTGAATAAACAACATGAAAATGTGCAGAATGGTCAAGGATTTGGAGTCGGTAGCTAAATATTAAGAGCCCTTTGTCTTTTCAAGCACTTACTGAGACACATTGTATATACGCAGAGACGAATGGATTGTTTGTCTTCTCCTCCACCCTCTCCTGTAGACATGGGCTGGAATTGAAGCTTGGATCTTGAATGGCTGGGTGGAGTGAGGGTATGAGGTCACACAGTTAATTGCATAATGAAGCATGTCTGGATTAAGATAACGCCCGAAAGAAAGTGTTATGTAACCTTAAAAGCCGAAATGACTGAAACTTTATCAAAAACTACTGCCCAGTCAGACAGTGATATATTTTCCACTGTCCTCGAGCACACTGGGATGAAATTTAAGAGTTACTCTTAAGATTTAACTTTCCCAGCTTGTAAGGATGTTTTAGAGTGTCTGTCTTGGGTGAGCAATGCAGGACTCAGTTGCTCTTTGTATTAATTATCTAAGGACAGAGAAGTAGAACAATGGTCCTAAATGAACAGGCCGTCAACCCAGGGTTTTTCTTTTTATGGGCGAGCTATTGAGTGCTTTTGACTGGCCAAGACCATTGACCTAAATACAAATGAGCCTTCATTTCACATGCTGATGACCAGATTCAAGACTGAAAGTCACTGAAACAACTACAAAGTGCAGATTACATTTGTACACTTTCTTCAAAGAAGAAGAATACCAAGTGTCTACTCATGTTTTTGTAGCCAAATATAAAAAACTTCCTGAATTTATGTTGTGTCCAATTATTATATTTACATGTAGAGATTTGAAATCTCCCAACACCCTTGACACTGAAAATATAATGTTTGATGAGTAGATGTTATGTCTTTGGATCAAAGTCTCCCTTTTCAGCTTCTTTGTAGTTATTGGAACTATGCTAATTCTATTAAAGATGCTGCTTGGTTGAATTATTCAAGTAATGAGAATTATTTATCATACTAGGCAAATTCTCAGATTTTCTCCTAAGATTTGTACAATAGTTGAAGGCCTCTTGCAGTTGTGCTGTAATTTAGTTTCTTCCTGGAATTTGCCCAAGCCTTAAAGGAATCTAATAAAATCAGCATTAATTTTTTTGTTTGTTTTTTTTTTTTTTTGACAGACAGGACAAGTCTCCAGCTTAGATTGTTAACATTAGGCACACAACACATTTTATTTATTTAGTTATTCATTTATTTAGGCAAACTGGCAACCCAAAAGCTGCTCACTTCAAGGTAAATGAGATTCAAGTGTCTGGTGGTGGTTTCATGCTCGCCGGTACCTGTCAGTTAATGTCAGTTCTTCTAACGTATCACAGGCAGATAATGTTACTTTACAAGAAAGCAGAATACAAAGTATTCATCCAGCTGGGTTGTATCAAGACTTTGCTTTTCATCTTTTTTTTTTTTGGTCCTCTGATAGTCTTGATCATGTAATACTATGGCAATTTTATACTTTTCTGTTGGAAACATTAGTGGTGGGCAGCATGGCAGGTTAATAAGGGTCAGCTTTGTCGCCAGCTTAGTGACTTTCTTGCTAGAATTGGACTTTTTTTTTTTTTAACAATTGTGCTTTCATGAGGTGGTGGCTTTCTCGACTGAATGCGAGTGGAGGAGAGTAGCAGCATATTCAGTTGACCAATCACTGAATTTCCCCTTTGTTTTAGTTCTAGATTATTTTATCGTAGCAAGCTGCAGTTTAGCATTTCTCACAATACATAGATTTGCAAGAGTGACTTTATTGCAGTGTCTGGATCTTTATGATTTATGAATTTTAACACAGGCTTTAGCTATTTTCCATTAAAAATAGTTGGCAGGAATAATTCAAAAGAAAAAAGTCTGTCACACTCTGGTCTAGTTTCAGGTAAATTGGCTGGACTTGTGAACGGGCTTTAACAGAACCTCTTTTATTATAACTGTGTTATGGCCTCATCACTTTCTAGGTTGTGATTATTAACTTCTCTGGAGAAAAGTCGTTTAACCTTCACTTCTGTCTTTGGAACATTTGGCCTCAGTCCTGCTAATTGGTCATTAGATTGCCATGAAATGCTTGAGAAACTGTTCACAGAAGAGAAAGATTTGTCTGGACACAGGTTTGCTTTATAGCTTTTATTGAGATGACCATTCTGGCTAATCCTTTTTGGTCAACTTACAGGAGTGTGTTCCAATCTCTGAAAAACTGCCTTTTTTTCTTTTCTTTTTTTTTTTTAACAAGAGCAAAGCTTTTGAGAAAATTCAAGTAAAATCCAAAGCACTCCATGGCCACTGCGGTGGCAGAAAGCTTGTTTGTGCTTGAGGACTGTTACTGTACAAGAAATTAGTTTGGCCTACAACCTCCATTGCAGTTAGACAGCAGCACAGTAAAGCCTGTGGTTGAATCTGCAGGAGGCATAATGGTGACTTTGGCTGTAAATGCAGGGGATGAAAGATGAATGCACATCCTGAAGGATAATAAAACAGATTCATATCTTTGTGAAGTACCTCTTAGGACCACCAGTGAAAACAGTCAGATGTCTGAAAATCTAGCTCATAATTCAAACTGAAAGGACAGAATCGGTTAACAAAACGTATTTATCTTATCATATCAGTCATCACAAAGTAACTGGCTCCCTGTTGTTGTACAAAAACAATTTGAACTGAAATAACAGAGGTCAGTAAGTGACTCACAGCATTGGCAAAGGGGAGTAGAACTTCCAAATGACTCTGAAGCACTTTCATTTTGATAGTTGAGATAGTAACAGATTAATGATGATCCAGTGGATGAGATGATACATTGGATCTTTACTCTTGTAGGTGAGAGTTATCTTATCTGTACCACCTACCTGCTATCTCTTGGAACAGCTAGACTTTTAATCACCTGCCACATTTGTTGTCTGCACTAACTCAAGGAAACTGATACTCTTCTGGACCAAATGATTGGAAAATAATGATTCCTGTTTGTCCAGTTTTTAGCAAAAATATTGAGATTTTACAATTAACTGCAATAAATCTGTAAATGTAATGACCTTAACATACACTGAAGAAATGATAAAGCTTCAGTAGGTCTACATATTGGCACTGATCTCCCAGTCTGATTTTAATTTATAAAATCAAAGCATGGGAGCACTGTCATTTCTTTGAATCTAAAATTGTATGAAGTGCACATTAAAGGCTAAATTGTAAATGCATTTTTCTGTCATAAAACCGTTCACCAATTATTTTTCTCATGGGCAAAAAGATGGCATATTTAAAAAATAATAATAATAATAATGCTATCCCATGCACTACACATCTGGTACTGATGTCGTCTTTAATGATCACTTTGAGCACAAACAGGACAGATCTTGAAAGTCTGCTCAGTAGTTCACCTGCACAGTTTGTGTTGACAAGACATCAGCTTAATATCTTCAGACAGCTGGCTAGCTAGCATCGGCTACCTGGCAAGGGACAGGCTGAATGAATGACAATTCCTGTTCACTCGACTTCTCTAGCTGCATATTTTGTATCCAGAAATAATATCTTGTCAACTAACAGAGCGCAAGAGAGAGAGCGAGCTCGGATCAGTTTACAGAGCCATTTATTTTCCCTCTATCCATCTTGTGAATGTGATCTGTGGATTGACTAGACTTGGTCGGAGTCAGTTGTCCGTCATGACTGGCTCACGGTGTTTATTACAGCCGATTATCATCTGTTATTTTTTCAAATTACCGCAATCTTTAGAGCTGAAATTGCACCACAGCTGCTTTAATGGTCAATTTCAGCAAATATTGAATATGCTGCACTTGTTGTAATGGACATTTTTATTAAATTTGTTGTATACTTGTGAGTGAGGAGCACAGCCCTTTCTTGACGATATGCAGCATTTCAGCAGGAGAAAAGTGCTCTAAATATATAATTTTTTTTACATATATGAAATGCCTTTTTATTTCCCTCTCTGCTGTATCAAAAACTTATCAAAACCAAGTTACATACTGAGCTGTGAGTTTTAAGCACTGTTACACGCCTAATGAATACTGTGTTCAGTAAGTATAATGTTCCATTAATAATACTTTAAGAAATTGCATTTTGCACATTGAACTTCAATATAATCTCGAGCTATGAATGTATCATGAAAAACAGCTCAACCTAAACTAAGATTAAATCTATAATTGAAAACTTAAATTACTTCCTTGCTGCTTTATTTCTTGCTGTCACGCTTTAACAGCAGTTTGGGGGTCGTAAGCTTGGTCAAGCAGCTTTTTTTAACACACTCTGATGCTGTGCCATTGAATGCAAGGTGGCATGAAATTATTTATTAAAACCCCTTTGCACATCACAATGAGATACATATAAATAATATCTGCAAAATTGTAATTGCTTGATTTAATCCAAATACAGCCTAATCCTGCTCAAAATGACACCCTTCTTCATTCCTCATATAAATTGTGTAACCAGTTTGCAGTTTTTGTTGTTGCACTGTTTCATTATTGTAATATGACTCGATACACTCTGATTATAGACCACCTCGGAGAACTGATGATGCATGATTTCATGTATCACCAGTATTAAATAAGGTGCGGGAGAAAATTATACCCTGTCACTGATTATCTTTTGGGGAAAGCTAAATGAACTGTTGTGGTGACATTTATTTTTATAAGCTAGCTTAAAAAAACACGGCTCTCCTACTTGTTGGGGACGAATTTTCCACTTTTGTTCTCAGCAGACCAACTTGTCATCTTTATTAACTTTCTCAGGCTTATTCATTTTCATGGCTGTGGCAGCATCACTATAGCACTGTGAATAAAGACATTATTTTTGGTGTACTCGCTTGCCTCTACCTCTTTGTTCATCACGGGGTTGACAAGGTCAAATAAATGCACATTTCATTTGGTGAAGTGTAACTAAAGACTCGCTCATGCATCATCTTCTCTGTACCCCATAGTGACCCCCAGATGCCTTCTTTTCATTCTCGCAACCGGCACTAGTATGTCAAGTATTTGTTTTAGATCTCACTCCAAGATGTGAATATTGGTCACTGTTGAGAAAAAAGGTTTCAAAAGAATGGAAGCAGACGCTGCAATTATTTTCTCGTTTTATAATTCCTGGGTTGAAATTATTCACTGTTCTTCATCGCATATTTCCTCACTTCTCTTTGAAGTCTACTGACGCCCACGGAGGGCATTATGGTTTTTACCGTCATGGTTCACTGATAATTGAGTCGTCTTATGTAGATTGGCCAGCAAAGGGATCTGACAAGAAAATTCTTTGAAAGTACAGTTCCTTATGGATGCAAAATCACACACATGCGATGTAAATCTAATTGTTGCAATTGTTATTTAATTACCTCAGCATTTCCACGACATGCCTCATACTGGTACCTGTGGACATGTAAAAACTTCTCACAAAACTGTTTTTCTTTAGCATATTTCAGTTGCTAGACAGTACAGTAATGGCAGCACAAAAGGGCTTCATCTTTGTTCGAACTGTTGTTTAGTCACTTATCTCACTCTGGTGTAACACTTTGTAGTTTTGGCAGCATGACCCCATTTAGACTTGGGAACAGTCAGTCACCAAAATTGGCTGCCCCAGTTTTGCCAGGATGAGTTTCTTCACTTTGATTGTAATTGCATGCAGTCTGGTACAGTTTCAAATGTATTCAGGATCATTTACAATCTGAAGGCTATGGTGGATATTCCCTGTTTGTTTTTATTTTTATTTTTTTCAAGAGGCTTCCTGTGTGGGTTTCACAGTGTCTTAAACTGACACCCAGAATCTCACTTGCATTGAAAATAAAGGTGTTAGACTGGGTCCCCACTGCAGGCATTAGTGAATCCAAGAAATGGAAATGAATAGCGGACCACCCCTGGTTCCTTATGCCGCTGCAGTGGGAGCCCGTATCTTTATTGTTAAACAATCATCATCGTTCAGTAAACTGAATCTGCTTTCTTCTCCCCTCCGTTGATTCAGCTGTGCTCTGAGCTCTCTACTTTTCCCTCGTCACATCTCAGCCATTAGACCACAGAGCTGCCAGGAAGCATGTAAAGAGATCTGCGTGACACAGAGACAGTGGAACGAAGGGATGAAGTCTGTTGGTTTGTTTTGTGCAAAGGAGCTCTGGTATTGCAGTTTACTGAAGATTGGACTGTAATATGCTCGCAGTGTGACAGACTAGGCCCTTGGACTCACCATAGCTAAGAGCTGATTTTGAATATATAAGAATGGATTTATTCTACATGTATAAAACGGCCCTATACAATGTGGAAAATTTATATTTAAATTAGTTTGTGCTGCTCTGAATGTGTCTGCCGTATCTTGGTAATGGAAGACATTGATGTATGTTTGAGACACGATGCTTAAATCAAATTTCTTTCTTATCTGAGAAAAATGGATGAGCAAATGCTTTGCCAGTGGCACGAGTCTGTGGATGGCAGTTTTGGTCTGTCGGCCAGTTGGTCCAGCTCTTCAGTCTAGACCTGCATAATACCTAAGAAATGATTAGTAGTCTATGCTACACTTTGTGTTTTTGGCAATAATTAGTAAATGTTAAAATTCTACTACACTATTAAAAAACTTGTTCAACATTAGCAATGTAATGGTATTGATCTCTTGACATTTTTATCTTAAAGGGTGCACATGCAGCAATGTTTTATGGTATGTTTAGTTAATTTCATTATTAGAGAAGCTTATACAACAGAGGGCATGGCAAGTTATTCCCTATTATAACTGTAAGTGTTTTAGCAATGGGATTTGTCAAAATTGAAATGCATTCCAAAAATCTTTTGCCAATGCAAATCTGCATGGATACCAAACATAATGTCAGCCAGGTTAAAAAAAAACAACTTTTGTTTGTTGTACCTTTTCAAAGAAATCTACAGTCTGTTTTTACTTGGATGTTGTTGCCATTCCTCTGACAATTGGCACATACTCACCAAAGTATTATTTTTGTTTCTAGTCCATTTAACTTGGAGGCCAAATTGAAAGCAAGGGGACTCATAACGTTGCTGATCATCCATTATTGCACAGAATAACCTGACAGCATGCACAATCATGACAAGTAGGCCAAAGTTCAACCAAGTAATCAGACTGTAAGATGTAAGTGACACTTGGGTTATAATTAGTTTTCTCTTCCAAGTATATTTGACTAAGCTGGGACTTTGTTTTCGATCTGAATTATTGAATTTGTTCTTTTTCCACATTGGGCCTATTCTTAGAGCATTTTGCAAAATTCTGCCATCTCATGCAGCTTCTTGCAGCGTGAATTACACCATTTTCATTTAAGCTTCTGTAACTGTAGCATTTCTTTGTGTTATTGGATAACCAAAAAAAGCAAAACAAACAACAACAAAAAAAACAGGATCTGTCATTTGCTTGTCAGCAGCTGACTGATTACTAACTAAGCCCACCCTTCTGGCCTGTCTAAACATCATACAAGCTTCGAGCTCATCAGTTGTCTAACCTGGACATTTGATACTCCCCAGTGCTGTAGTGTGTGTGTCTCCACCATCTGGAGTGTTATCAGCATATTGAAAGTGACAGCAGGAATGTTGTTCAAAATGTTATCTGATGCTACTGCATTCACTGAAGGGATTGCACAGCATACACATGGCTTTGATCCTGCTTACCACTACTCCATGTATACAACCATCGTGACCCTTCTCAGCGTTGAAACTGTAGCTTCTATCCGCTGGCCATGTTTTGTTGTCAGTGCTACTCATACATATGGACTGATCAGCGTAGATTTTTGCAAGTGCTAGTGTGCCAATCCTGGGAGGTCTGCCAGCCGGCATACAGCATGCATGCTTTCACTGCAAGGGACAAAACGGAAATGACAAGGCAATCGCCATTCTGTCAGCATTGCCATGGTAGCACAGGCACGGTTGTTTATCCCAAGGTTAATGGGATGACGCCTGGAATTGAAAGTGCCAGATTGAGAGAAACATGTTCTTGTTTTACTTAAAACAAGTAGATAGGAGAGAGTGGTGTCACATCATACAGCGGTAAGCCCAGGACAGGTCAGATTAACGAAGTGAAGGAGGAAGAATGTTGCTAACATCACCCATTCTACTCCTAGCATAGATAATAAACAACTTAATGGAGGAATGATTGAATTCCTGTGAAATCCTGATGTAGATGTGAGCTTTCATTATCAAACTTGTGTTGTCATTGATAAAAACTGATTAAAGGGTGTGAGAACACTGAAAATATCAGGCAATTTATTTTCCACCTGACATATACTTAGTTTGGCAATTCATTACTTGGAACTCTGAAAATGCACCACAATGCAGAATGCAAACTTATAGATCTATAGGAGCTACGATTTTTGTGATTCAAAGTGGATAGATTCAGGCATTTGCAGATTTTAGAATTAAGCCTGCAAGAATCCATTTGGTTTTAAAATGGCGAGGCTCTTTCAGTGTCTATTATACCGACAGCTGTGTGGCTATTTGTTGTTTTAAGAGGTGTTTGCTGCCACATTTGTTTGCAGTACAGTGCTTATTGCATACAGAATGCACATAAAAATGCAATGTTGTTTGAATTCTGAAAGAACACAAGACAAACACTGCCGCCCAGATGAATCAGTCAATACTGTGTATTTAGATACGTCCTTCCTACCATTTATTTGTAAGTGTTTAAATACACTGTGCATTTGATTCCCTTTGTACAGCAAGGTAAATCTGTTATAAAAATGTCAGCTTTACTCACTTCAAAAATGATAGCATATACACCAAATATCAACAATAATGTATAATGCATGCCTAGGAACAGTAAAAGCCAAGAAAAGTAATCATACTTCATCTTATTATCTTTAGGCTAAAACAAATTCAAAAAAATGTTACCATCTTCTCTTTAAATATGACCACAGTGCTTCTTGATTTGCCATTTATTATAGTCACACTATTCCATTTATTCACATTATGTTAGCTGATGTGTACAATCACAGTTTGCTACCACTGGACATTCATGATTGGAAAAACTGAGCAGTATCTTGCTTATAGGTAGTTGCAGCTGCTGTGAAATTGCTGAAGATATATATATTTTATTTTCTAGCCAACAACTAGTCCAAAAAAAAAAATAAAAAATTATCGCACAGCTATATTTGAAATCATGACTGCAGTTACCAACTGTTCTAGCCTGATAATCAGCCTGAACTGCCATTATATTTCACTTCATTCACTCGTTTTGAGTCTGAACATATTGCAGATTTGAGTGGTGATTCAGAGATGTTTAACCCAGCTGGGTTGCTGCTCTGGGCAGTGGTAACTGGTGAATTCTGTTAATAATTAGATATTCCTGGAAGAGAGGCTGCAACATCATTGTAGCTCACTCATTTTACCTGATGGCAACGATTTTCACCAGAATACACGTGTCATGCTGCCTTGTGTACGAGCTGCGCTCCCAGAGCCAAATGCTGCCTGTAGTTGAAAATGTTTTGTGTAATGTCTCACATGAATCAATCCACCGCATTTTAGAACAAGTATTTATTTTTAATTTCTTCACCCCAGCCTTATAGAGAGTCAAGGTTGCAGTGGGAAAGGCTTAACCACTAGGCTTATAGTCATTCTGATGGATGGCAATGAGACAGATTAATCGACTGCTGTGCAACCCTCACTTATCTGATTTTAGCGCTGCTCCTCCCTTTCTGTTCTTGAAAGGCAGAATTATCTCTCTAGCAGTAAATGGGATGTAATGTGTGTTTGAATGGAAAATTAGCAAAAGATTATACTTTTTTTACGCCTTGCTACACTTTGAATAAAAGTGGCCTGTGAAACATTTGAGTGGGTTCAGTACACTTTGCTCATTCATGTGTTTCTAATGTGATAAAATGACAAATATGTCCGTTTGATGATATTTATATCTTGGCTCTATGCTTGCATATGCTAATCAGCAATATATTTAGGCCTGTTTATTTTCTAACTTGTTTTTTTGTCCTGCAATATGTCATATCAAGTTTTTTGAAACCATATATCTCACTAACATCTGAAATGGGTTTTGTCGCCTGCCATGATGTACTCCAGAAGAAAAGGAAAAAAGGGCCAGCAGGAGAAACAGAATAGTTTTCAGTGTTTTTTTTTTTTTCTTAATAGTTGGTAGTCCATGTAGCACCTTGTCAGTTACGGAAATGGTAAAGGCTCAAAGCAGCATCGAGACATTGTACTTTAGACAGCTGTTCCAAAGAGAATATACATCTTCTGCAAACATAAATGGGATAGAAATAAGACATATGCAAATTTTACAACCGCCTCAAATGTGGACCACTTTATCAACAATATTTCCCAGTGTAAGTATGCAGGTAACCAACACAGTTTCAGCCTGAAATCTAGTGTTTGCAAGAAAACTATTGAGACACACAAGCTAAACATTAAATTGAATATGAGCTTAGCCTGTCTACCAAGTGCCATCTGTGAATACTGAAATAAATATTTGGGAAGTTCTAATAATTCACAAAAAATATATTGAATGAGATTTTTTTTACTGTAAAAACCCAAACATAATTGTTATGGTTTTTAAGTCAAATGACAAAGAACTGAAAGGTAATATTATTGTTCCACATTAAATCCAGACCTTTTGGGATTTGTCTGTGGGTGTATATATGTGTATGTGCGTGTGTGTGTGTGTATATATATATATATATATATATATATATATATATATATATATATATATATATATATATATATATATATATATATATATATATATATGTTTTCTGACGTTAAGACCACGCCGCTGAGCCTAGAGACATATTCATTGGAGAGATTAATAAAACGATTCCTATTTATGTGCCTGCACACCCCACAGTGCGTGTTTATGGCTGTTCCCTGATTGATTTATTAAAACATTGAATATTTTAAAACAATCCTGAATCATGCTGTCTCTTCGAAGGACTTTAGCACAGTGTCTTTGACTTCAAGGTGTTTATACATAGCAAGACATAAAGCCACCCTTGATCCAGGGTGTTTTAGTAAAGAGGAGTTCTCGTATCTTTTTGATGAGCCAGTAGCAATGTTGCCCTATATCTGTAGGGAATGGGATCATGAATATTGTGTTAACCCAGAAAAGTTGAAATCCATGCATGCTTCCTTGTTCCCCTGATCCCTCAGCTTTTGTTGTTGCATTGGCCAATTGTACCCAGGAAGAGATCAAGGGGACCCCTGTCGGTTGTGGATTATTCCTTTGTAGAAGCGCCACTGTAGGGGATAGAGGATTAAAAGAGCAGACAGTGGATGGGGATTCTACAGGAAGTTAGTTTGCAGCACGCACTGCATATGAATTGTTAACGTGGAGTATTTTCTTTGGAATCGTCTATGTATTATAATTATTTTTAAATTATTTTTAATTCTGGGAGCATTGCCGCACATTAAATCTGTACTCAGTCTAGGCTCTGTTTCACGTTGTTCAGCACTGTAGGAATAAGCCCCATTTGGATATTTTTATCATATATGGACAATTAACACCAGAATTGCATGTACCCAGATGATGAATTTTCATTGTGTTTACATGTTTTCCCAGCTGTGGGAGGGTGGGGTGGGAAGATTTAGAGTGCGCCGCAGCTGAATGAATATGAAAGAATCATTGTCCTTTTTTTTTTCTCCATTTAACTCCATGCTGCTGGAGCAGTAATATTTTCAGTGTTTCTAATTTTATGTGTTAGATTTGTTAGAGGGTTAGACAAAGGCGATTGCTGACAGCTACTCCATGCTGGGCCCAGTCTACATCTTGTATCCTCTGTTTCTGCAGGAAGCCATGGACCTCGAGGCTGGGCAACCTTATACCCAGAATGTGCTGCAAACAACCAGTCACCTGTGGACATTGCAGATGAACAAGCTCTAGTTTCGGAGGAGTACCAGGAGCTGGTGCTTGACAAGTTCAACACTGAGTCCTCCAACCAGACCACCATGAAGAACACTGGAAAGACAGGTTTGCGTCCAAGAATCTGTTTGGTGGATCTATAGAGCCCATTTAAAACACAATATGGACATGAAATCCAACCAGAATGATTTTTAATTATCAATAATTTTAAGTAAAGCTGTAACTAGAAGTGTTGTACAATATGGCAATGACGATACACTGTTTATAAGACAATACAACTTGAGACAGCTTTCCCTTTAATACACCCACCTCTCTTTGTAATACATTTTTGTAGGTCCAGCAAGAAAAAAATATCAGTCAATCCTCATATTGGAGCGCTATTAGATTGGCAGGATTCTGTATCACTGTGATGAAATGCATTAATATTCCATGTATTTAATTCATTTGATTAGCCAAAAACTGAGACCCCATGTTGTCATCGTATCTACAAGCATCCCTAAAATTAAATTTCCAGAAGGATTACTATTCACAGTATTGACTAATAATAAGTAAGTAATAAAAAAAGTCTTAGACTGAGCTATTTTATTCATCCGAGATATTAAAATGTGAATCTTTTAATTAGGGAATTTCTTTTTTATGTCGTACTTAAAAGAAGGGACAGGCTCAACCGAAAAAAAAACCCTATAGAGTGTCTTATAGAGCGGATAACAGATGCTTCCGTTCCTTTGTTGTCCATTTCTGTGTTGTACCTCACACAGAAAATGTAAATATCCCTACTTGACAGATGTTAAGTACTTCAAATGGCACATTTTAAAAACGCATTACAGTTTCACTGAAGCACGTAACAGTTACACTTTCTTGTACCAGTCTATCATGTTTCTTGAAAATCTATCAGTGGTTTTAGTGATTCCTTTTTTGCTGCCATCATTGTGCGCTCCCCCTGCTCTGCTGTCTTCCAGCATTCTCTTTGTATGGAGCCTGTATGCCTTGTTTACAGATGCATTTTGAAGCTTACTCGATTAGCTGCTACTTCAAACCATTGCTACACAGTCAGTTTGTTTTTTTTTTGGGGGGGGGGGGGGGGGTTCCAGTGATCAAATCTGTGGACCATCGGTGTGTAAACCCTGACCTTAATTGATCTCTCTGCTTTTGGCACAGTTTGAGAATAGTGTCATCTTTTGCGCTTGATCATAATGAGAGTTGTTAGCCTCCATGACAACCAAGGCCACCGACACAGCCGAGCAATCCTGCAGGCTGCTTATTTACAAAGATGGAAATAACATGGCTGGGTGTAATTTTGGGCACATACAGTACAGAGGGAATTTTAGATTGCGAAGAACTGTGAATATCAGGGAAATGGAACAACATTACCACAAAATGTTACAATGCAAAGAGTGTTTTATAGAGGTCAACTTAACATTCAGCAAATTCATGTCACTTTTTTTTTTTTATCGTAAGTAGTTTAGCATTACTCTTTTTCTTTTGGATTTATAATGGCATGAGATGACAGAGTTCATTGATGATTTGTTGAAAGCATCAAATTAACAGGATAAAATGTACTTCAAAGTATAACACATGTTTTTAACTTTACATGACGTTTAAATAAGAATTTAAGGGCAAATAGAAGGATGGATAAATTTAGCTCTCTGTAGATGGTGAACTCATTCTAATTGCTGCCATGGACAGCAAAACAAAGTTGAGAACAAGGTGAAAATCAGTGTGTAAACTTTCTTCAACCTTTTTAGGGCAGCATCTGATGGACTTTAGTGCTCAAAATGAGGGTGGACTGCATAAAGATGAACAAACCCTCTGATGCCAGCCCTAGGTTTCCTGAATAGCTGTTCTGATGCTCAGTGTTGTGGCCATCTTGTCAGTGCCTGATTCTGCTGAACTCCTAGCTGATTCAAAAAATGAGCCAGAAATTAAGTATGAGCGGAGCTGGGTGATGCTGCACCCGCTTGTCATTCAAAACAACCCTTAATTATCACAACTTTAAGCCTTAATACAATTTAAAGAGATGTGTGAACAGCGTTCAGTTGTCATGAATAGCAAAATTAACTAAAACGCCCAAAACCGGTCGACACTTGGATGTAAACATCTTTATTTCTGCTTTACAGCTGGGCATTTTAACAAGGAGGCCTATAGCGACTGACTCACATTTGGAGCCAGCTTCAAGTGGCCATTTGAGGGACTGGAGTTTTTGGCACTTGTGCGTTAGCTTTGTTTTTCAGTCTTGAAGGTTTTTGCTTGTAATTTGAAGATGGGGTAAGGTATTGATCATCACAGGAAGTTGTCCTTGACATTCTTGGAAAACACTTTTTAAACTAGCTTTGAATGCCATTTGTTATTCTCCAAATGAGCCTTTGGCCTTCAAAGTTCTCCTCTTTTGTTTTCCACATCACGACTTGTTGCATCCTTAATATTTTGTGTTCACTTCATCCTCCTTCCTGCTCCTTTCATGACTCTCTTTTGCTCTTCAATTGTACTTAAGTCGTCGCACATTCCTGTGTTTCTAAGGACATCAGAGTTTTCACTGTGTGGTTGTCACGGGGCTGTGGTCCTCAGTTGCTTGTTAGTGGCAGTTCACTCATCCAGTACTACACTGTCAGCTATCATCATGGATTTATGCATTTTGTTCCCTTTCTCA
Source organism: Amphiprion ocellaris (assembly GCF_022539595.1). Lineage (NCBI taxonomy): Eukaryota > Metazoa > Chordata > Actinopteri > Pomacentridae > Amphiprion > Amphiprion ocellaris. The sequence continues at coordinate 29,320,155 of NC_072770.1, read as the reverse complement.
CTTTAGCTGTGGTATTTTGCACATCGAGTTCAGCTTTACCATTCAGTACCATATGCATATATATTTTATAGTATAATCTTTTTCCAGGGCTCCTTAGTCATTCATTTTCATGGACTGTGAGGAAAGACTAAAATCTGGTATCAAATGTACAGCCTTGAGTGTGTAGCCTTCAGTCAGTAATACACCAGTGCATTGACCATTTTATTACTTGTAGCTATGAGTAAAATGTGATGGTTGCAGTCCTAGTAAACTTTGGTTATACCAATGAGTACCTGACTTAGTTGACGTTTAATATTCTGCTGCTTTAAACATGCAATAACACATTTTTCTTGGTTACTTGGGGGAAGCAGAAGCAAGTTGTGAAAATTGACATAACTATCTTTTTATGTTGACGCAGTGCATTTGTAAACAAACAGTTGCTTATTTAGACCCCCAACATTTGTGCACCAACATTCTCATTCATTTGGAGTAATATTTCAAATGTAAGTCTAATATTCACTCTGTGTTGACACCGAACTATGAATCTCTGTATTTAGCATATCGAAATGTCATGAATGCTTTATAACATACTGTTATGTCGTTGTATGCAGCCATAAATACTTTACATCCCTCTGTCCTTCTATCCATCAGCTATACCCACTTAAATTTACAGATGATCACAGGGAGCTGAAACCCATCCCAGCTGACAATGGCTGAGCTGGAAGGTCACCCTGGACAGGTTGCCAGATTGTCACAGGACTAACACAAATAGAAAGACAATCATGCAACACACTGTTGGAAATAGTCTTGAACCCAGAAGCTTTATGTTGTGAGGCAACAGTGGTAACCACATTATCACCATGCCACCCAGCAATAATGACATTTTAAGTGCTTATTGATAAAATATTTATTAAGTTAAGTTACAGTGATTACATATTTTGTATTCTTACAACAGTGTTTCCTGTAGTCATTATTGTCAGTAGATACATTAATACATTTTAGCTTCAGCTTACTAGTGTTTCACATCATTTATTAAATGTTAACATGCAAAATAAACACCCCCCTTATTTTTATCAGGTCTGAATGGTGGAATCAGGTCATCCAATCATTATTTCAAATTTTGTCGTCCTGATTGTTTATACTGTAAATTTACTACGTTGCATCTCAGAATGCACGACAACTACTGCATCTACCATCCTTGTTGGAAAAGGTGTTCTTCCTTCTGAGTTGCTTTCTGAGAGACTGAAGCTGTTGTGTGACTTGCTTTTTTTGTTGTTGTTTGTTTTCCTGAAGGAACCATCAGCCTTGCAAGAGCTAAACACTCCACCATGCTCACCAGCTAGCCACTAATTGTGTCTGTTTGCTATTTAGGGCGAAGGTGGTGAAGTGCAGTTTTACAGCTTTTTTTTTTTTTTTTTTGCTGAAAACAGCTGCCTGCTGAGGCCAAAAACTGCACTATGAAAAGATTCAAACAAAATTGTAAAGTTTCAGGTTAGAAGGCTAAAAAACAAGCGGACACTGTATGAAGCCCAGAAATGCCAAGAGTAGCTTCACGATCAGGTTTTTTTTAGGTTTATTACCGTGAGTGACTTATTTCAAGTTTCATATAATATGCATCTAATTTATTGTTTTTTTGCAACAAGGCCTTATATCTGGCGTAATTATGGAAAACACAACATTTTATCAAACTGGATGCGGAATTTAAGCATTTTAGCTATAGACTCATCCGCTGAATTTACTGCTGTGTGTTGCGGTCTTCAAGCCACCAGTGCCACTAGGGGGTGCTGAAATCAGCATGTTCAAATCCTCCGCAGACAGGCATTATCATCTTTCACACTATTTAAAAGTCAATGTTGTAATTAAGAACTGAGTGAACAGATCTTAAAAGTTCATTGCGATTGATTTCATGACATTCCCCTGTGCCGTGACCTGATTTGAGATCCGGCTGATTGGCTGCCATTCAGCCAGTATTCCTCAACAAAACATTTCTCAGTAGAATTTCAAACAACTCTCACCCAAATTCATGGGGAATCGGAAGGCCCCAGAGACATTTGCATTGATCAAGGATTTACTTTCACACACACTCCCCTTCTTTCACAGGCTGTGATTCAAGGTCTTTTTGGCTTAGCTTCTAATTCCTCCTCTGCTGTTGGAGGGTTCAAACACACCCAGGGCCGCATTTCTAATGAAACTCCCAAGGCCAGCCAGCATCCCCTTTCCTTGGCTTTTCTTGTGTTGCACTCAGGATTACACTACTTCAACAACAGCAGTTGCAGGGATTTATTACCATCTCTGTAAATGCTTTGTGCTTTTGCAAAGGAGTTTCAAAATTATGATAATGTGATGGGTAGTTATTTTTTGTGCAGCCTGATTTCCACTATGACCTGATGCTCTCAGTCTTGGAAATCTCCTGCATCATTTCCTCTCCTCCATGCTGTGGGCCTTCAGCTTAAGCGGCACTGGCACGTTAATACTGCTGGCAGATTCTTTCTTGCTTCGCGACAGGGGCTCAGCTCATCCCTCATCACACGAGGTTCTCCTCTCTTCAGATCATCTCGTCTCCTTCTTTTTCTCCAGATCTCGCACTCGTTTTCTGCCCGCTATCCGTCAACTTGTGATCTGTTTGAGTTACTTTGAGTTTGTTCTTTCCTTCTGCTCAACTTGTTCATCACGTTATCTGTTTACTGTCAATCTGCTTGTTCACGCGCTCATCCCCCTTGTTTGCTTTGTGATATGATTAGAAGCGTCTGTCCCTTATTCAGAAGCTGACTAAATCCTCCTGTAATGCAAGGGATCAGCCTGCAGAGCACCGGGTCTAATCTGGCTAATGATGTCAATGTAGACATGGCAAAGGGTTATACATTAGCATGTAACCTCAGCCAGGACAGCAAGGGACAATAATCTGCCCTGTCACGGGGCCCTTGGGCAAGAACCTGAACCCCAAGTTGCTCCAATTGGGCAGCGTCTTGCATGGAAGCACTGCTGCACTGGTCACTGCAAACTGTGGAAACTGTATACTTAAATTAGACACTTTGGAAACACTAGAACTTTTTTTGACAGATGGCAATAATATGAAGTGTTGTGGTACCTTCCCCCCAGTGATTATATTTTGATACAGCCAGCTCTCTTTAACCAAACACCAACATCTTGTGTCAGTATTCATTTTTTGGGAGTAAGATTATCTAGGTTGATTGATCTCTCTACAGAGTTTAATTTTGCAGGCAAAATTCTCACTCAGTGGAAAGATGTTTCATACGGCTTCGCTTTCTGAATCCTAGGCTTCTGATAGGCAGTTCAGAGAATGTTGTCGGAAAAAGAATCTGCATTGAATACGCTGGGGAGCTTAACTACACCCCGCATGAAAAACCTAAAAGAAATGGTATGCTCAGTGGGAAATCTGCCATTCCACAGAACAAGCAGAATCATTTTTGGAATTCTTAACGTTCACGTTTAGTTTAGATTTGAAAATCAAAATGGCAGCCTTCAATATTTAGAGAGGGTGCCAAGGGAAATAAAATCAAATAATTTTGACAGCAAATTTGTAAATATTACCATTCTGTATAATCTCTGAAATTTCACTACCTAATGTTATATTTACATTGCAACCTAATTAGGGCCTGAGCTTTTTCTGGTGTTGACATATAAACATGCTATCCAGCAGTCAGTTGTAATAAACTCACTGTTTTTGACAAAAGTTATAAAATATTCTAAGTATATTTGTGCATAAACTCCAGCCTTTTCATATTTAAGTCATTTTCATGTCTTTATGCTAATGAAATACATTTACTGTAAATACAATTGCAGTACATTCCGTTGACATCAATAAATAATGGCAGCACATAAAATGCCACTAAAAAGACTTGCATTTCCTGATTTTATGCACTTAAATGTCACTGAAGAACCCTTCAAAAGTGCAGACTCTGTTAATGAGCTTGTATGAGAGAAAATGTAAAAAATGCTGCTATTCTGCCAAATAAGCAATGGTGTTACTGCTGTATAAAAAGCTTGCTGGTGGAAGATCAGAAGTCGAGTGAATGTCTTCCTTGTGAATCATGAAATAGCTTCAACCTGCTCACGACAGCTTCTCGCAGTTAACCAATGGAAAATTATTAAATGATTCTCCACATAGGTCTTAAAGAAACAAACCGTGTCAAGTTGTGGGTGGCCAGTTAGGAAAATGCCTCACTTCACTTCCCTCAGCGGTGAGATTTTACAGCTGTTCATGAAAATGTCTTGTTTTTCTGTTTATTAATTTCACAATAGGTTCTAGACAGCTTATATAATATTCAGTTTAATCCATATAAGTTGTAGAAAAAGGAATGTGTAGTGGGCTTGTCACATTGGTGTCCATCCAAGGTTTTTTAACAGGCTGAAGATGTCACAAAGAAAAGCGACGGCTGATATTCAGCGTCTGAAGCAAATAGCAACTGCAGTGATATCTTGTTACAGACAACGTTGAGATTATTATATGACATCCAGCGATAATAAATGGCAACATCTCAGGATCACAAACAGAATAAGCATGGAATATTTTGAACTGAAATGTGTAATTTTGAGATTAGATAGTTGAATTGTCACTGCCCCCCAAAATGATGGGAATTTAGATAATGAGAATCAAGTTGTGATCTTGAATTAATAGGCAGAAGAAAAAAAGGATGAACAGCCACACTGCTGACCCGAGCCTCTGCAGACTCTGTTCTTTGATTAGTAATCTCCTTTTTGCTGCCTTTGCACAAGTGTGCTTAATTTTCCTTCTTTGTTTGATTCCGTTTTATATCCTCTTTGTCTCCAGTTGCTGTTCTCCTGAAGGATGACTACTTTGTAAGAGGTGCTGGACTGCCTGGACGCTTTAAGGCTGAGAAGATGGAGTTTCACTGGGGCCAGACTAATGGAACAGCAGGCTCAGAACACAGCATAAATGGCAGAAGATTCCCTGTAGAGGTAAAATGTAGCTTTTAATTAAGCCGTATTTACCAAAATACAGCTTAAAACATTGTTTTTCTCATAGGTTTGACTGAATTCCTTGTTCAAATTCAGTAGTATTTGAAAAGTTTTTTTCAGGTATTTAAGTTTTTACAAGTTAAACAGAAACAGAATTGAGGCAACATATTGCTGCATATAACAATCAATTTCACCTCTTGTCCAATAAGCTCTACTGGTTTGAGGAGATAATATTGGAGAAAACTACATTTATTATGTTCAAAAGCAGTTTTTAAGTGGACCGTGGATCTGCTGAAAAGTCCAGTTGTTCATGTCAACCAAAGTTTTGAAAAAAAATTGCCAAAATATACAGTAGCAGATCTTTTGAAACAGTGCTCTGTCTTTAGTTTGCACTCAAGAGAATTTTCAACTTCAAAGCCACAAAGACTGCCAGATTCCTACAGAGAATCTGGTGGTTGAAATGGTTTCAAATGGAAATTCCTTAGCTTTTACACATTAAAAGTCTGTTAACTAGACAACAACCCTATGCAGAAATTAGTGAGAAAATAACCCTGATGATAATGTGCAGCTGTCCGGGCTTATGATTGGAGATAACAAATTTATAGTACAGACAGACTTTGTTACAAAGAGGGGTTATAGAGTTTTGAAGATGTGGGAATTCATCAGGCAGAGGGGGTTTCACAGAAAAGGCTATAAAAGGGAGATCAGACTACAAGTAACAAAGGAAAAGCAACAAAAATTATCACTATCTCTTGTAATACAGATATAAAGGGTGTAAAGTCTGAAACCCTTCAGTATTATTTATTCTGGGTCATGGATTAAAGCAGATATTTCACTCTTTATGTCGTGCCGGGAATGAGTTATTAGTGGCTTTCAAATTTTTAGCATTTACAGTTCCATTCCTATTCATTATCTAAATTGAATTTACAAATGTATCATTTTTTTTAATGTTTCTTAGGGTTAAGGAAAATGGTTTTTACCCCCTCTAATGTCAAATTGCTAATAATTAGTTTAAATTTAACACTGTATGAAAACAGAAAATGGCTGTTAGTGTGCCTCTCAGTCCCATCTCCAAACACGCAGCCAGAGTCCTCCTGTGTTTGTTTCTTGGCCCTCTTCTTTGGAGCCGTCTCCGCTGGCACGGCTTTTGATGCTGAATGGCTGAGTAATTAGATTTATTTTTGCCACATCATTTTGTGTTCAGTGTAGTGTTAAAGGGCACTGGATTATATACAGCCATTATAAAGCTGTTGTGCATATGGCTCCTTTGATGCTGTGCTTCTAAATAAGACGAAGGAATTCACTTTAATGGGCAATTTGGACAGCTGTTAGAAAAAAGCTGAGAGAACAAGAAAATTATGCCCTCGGGTTATATAATTTATAGATGTGAAGTATGGATTTGTAGCTCAGCGTGTCTTTGTATGTAGACCAAGGTTTTTGCGTTGACTACTCTGTCACAGAATGTGTATTTCAAGGCTGATGTGCCTAATTGGCTCCTTTTAATTTAAATAAGACACGTAATGTATACCTGCCAGGGGCTATGTGGAATGACTGTGAAGAAGCTCAGCCTTTTAAAAAATAAAAAAGAAACCTCAAATGATCAAATACAACTCTGTCATATATTGTACATAAGAGAAAGCAAATCACTTGTATATTAACTGTACAGGAAATGCATATAATCAACCTGAGTAAGCTGTAACATGCTGCAGTTGAGAGTGCATAAAAACTGGTAAGCAACCAAGCAGAAAAGTTTAAATAAATAACAAAAAGTAATGAATAAGGAATTTAGACATCTAGCTTCTGCCAATCCAGGTGATAGTACTGAGAATGCAAACGTTAACAAAACATGCTGAAGAGATAGCAAGGATGGAATAAGCCTCAACATCAGGGTAAGTGTGGGTATGGAAATGCAAATTTGTGGGTTTGGAGCTGGCATCCTAAACTGCTGCTGCTGAACGTATAGCAGCAATCATGAATGCATCGCTGCCAGGACATCTGCTATACTGTTCACAACTTAAATGATGGGTGACCCTCTTCGTGTGCCATTTATTCTGTGAACAAGCATGTCAAGTGTGAAGGAGCCCAGATGGGATTGACTTGACACACAGTATGATGAGGAGTGTGGGAAAGAAAAAAAAAACAAAAAAACGGGGCCAGCAAAAGCCACTGATAGCAACTCGGCAGTCACATTCTCATGTTAAATGCCATTACCATTGACATTTCCTACAGGCAGCACAAAGAGGACTATTTCATCCGTATATCAGCAAAGATACTTCTTGTTAATTATATATGTATATGTACATGGTGCACTGCAGAAAAGGCACAGAGTGGGCGGTCTCCTTTTCAGAAATTACTCTTTTATCAATAAGGTGGCCTACATATATCAAACATGATGCATTATTTCACATTCTGAACCAGAAGGTAAAAGAGTGAAATCAGATGATGAATGGTTGAAGGGGAATGTGGTTGTGTGGGATCTAGCCTTTAGCCATTTGACTTCTCCATCCTGTAAAATGTGCTATTTTCATTTGTCATATTTATGGCTTGGCAGAATTTGATGTATTTGAGATTATATTAAGGGTGACGCAATGTGTGTAGCAAAACCCTACGTCTTTTTTTAATATATATATATATAAATGTTGCCCATAATGTATCCAGTGATCTATTGTAGCAGAGGTCGGCTTTTGTTTTGTGGTGTGTATGTTTTGTTCTTCAAGAGTTCAGCAGCATGACCTTGGAGGTTGAGCTCCAGGGCTTATTTGCCTCTGCTAAACAGAGACTGTTTTCCAATCTGTTGTCTAATTATCTCTCCAGTCCAAATGAGTCACATTCAGCCCTCAGTCGCATATAACACCCTGGATAAAGCATTTACTCTTACAGTGGGGGGAAAAGAGAAAAAAATGCTTTCCCACCTGCTCACGAGTTTGGAAACACGCATGTGTACGGAGGTGGAAAGACAAATTTCAATTCAATGAGCTGTATTATGGAGCAGATCTGACTTTGTTGCATGGTTATGTTTTGAAAAAAAAAAACACCCAGTGGGCTTCTTGGCCTGTGGCTCCTGAGCTTGACATTAATCTAAGCACGGCCTTTTTCACGACAGTGAAGTGGGGAAATCGATAGATGGACCACCTGTTCGCTCAAACAGCGCAATGAAAAATGAAACTGTGGATTTTTTTTTCTCCCCGAGGGTACCATAGGGAGATCTTTTCTAATAATGTATTAGAGTGTCACCAAGGTTAGATTAATTATACATGGGTTACAAATCACACCTTGGAAGGGTATGCATTTGCACACAGTACTAGGCATGTATGAATAAGTGTTCGGGTAAGAGTAAGAAAGAGAAAAGCTCCTGTAGCGCTGAGAGCATTTATGCAACTAAAAGTTTAGTCAGAAAATTCAAGATTCTCTGATGAGTCAAGACCGATCCCAATTAGTCTTGGCTCATGCCGAGGTGAGAGCTTGATATAGTGCACCTTAAGATAAATAATAAAAACAGACAAACACAGAAAACCATTCTAAGTCATAAAATGGATTGCGAGAGAAACGACAACTTGTTAACTCATATTAACCATGATAATGCAGGAAAAGAAAATAAAAAGAGCCAACATAACCAAAAAATACTAGCAAATACAGATTAAACTGCAAAAAAAAAAACAGCAAAATGCATAAAAACGCAACCAAATATACAAACTCGGTCCAACTAAAAACTCAAGTACATGATGGTGCACTGAGATACTGATGTTGACAACCTGTCAGTATTGTTGCAAAAGGAGTAAACAATAGTGTCTGTCTAGTAAGACTAATGCTCAATTTAGAGGAAATGCTTACAAGAATACCTGAAACCACCAATCAGAATCAGTGAAGTTATTTTCTTCGTCTGCTCACCTGTTTCTTGTGTTCAGTTCTCAGGGACACTGAAGTGTGAACTCCTGCCGTTACACAAGAAAACAGTGTGCGTTTATGACATCTGACTTGCATCAGTGACACATAATCAACATGAAGTGAGAATCTTTTCAAAAGAAGCCGTATGTTGGAGGCAAGATCAGGCCTTTTATTTAGATGTTAAGAAATGCCTGCAACATTTTAGTTTCACTCAGCTGTTTTAGTATCAGGTCAACATAGAAATGGGTATTTTAAGTATTATTATTGTTTTTTGTGTATTACTAACCTAGCAAACGGGCTGTGTTGCTGTCATTTTAAATGTACATATGTAATATCTTTGCACACTGACACCTACTTAACTCTCTGTTTTACTGTCTTTTATTGATGTCGATGAAGTTCTGTTCATGATTTTGTGACATGAACCATCAAATTTCAAACACATGTTCAGCAACACCTATTGCACAAATTTTGACACTTCATTCTTCTTGAAAATGAGTGCTCTAACACTTTGCAGGTGCTCAAGGGAAATGATCAGGTAGTTGATTATGTGTGATTGGAGTGCAAGAATGAAGAGAGATTTTCCTGTGAGCAACAAAATGCTTTGGTGGTGCAGTTATGAAGAAAAGGAGAAATACATTTGTATTGCTGTGATAAAATCTAAGATCTCTCCTCACACAAACTTAGTTCTTCTAGTTTTCTTGTTTTGCCTCAATATTTTCTGTTGCCTTGGGAAATCATGCCAAACATGACTTTGTTTTTCACCTGTTTGTGCTTAAATGGAACTTGGGAATGCAGAGCGGCTTTCAGCACTCGTGTTTGCACTCACGTTGTGCCGGAAAACAACAACAACAAAAAAAAAAAAAAAAAAGACTGGAATAAACTCAATTTACACTTAAGAAAAGGCTCAGGAGATGTGGACAGCATATCTCTTTGCTTTACCGACAGATTGGTCAAAGCAGCCGTCTGTCCCTCTTTAGATCAACAACATTCAGTAAAATCTGTGGCTCTGGATGAAGTGTACTCTCACCCTGGGTTTTCAGAAGGATACAGTAAACCAAATGTGTAATCAAGGGATTCAAATTGGTTTGTTTTTTTATTGACGGCTATGAAACTGTTTGATAATTGAAAATCACATTTTCCAAAGTGTGCCGTTAACAAGAGTAGGTCACATGAGCCAATCTCGGTGAGTAAATGAAGCCTAAGGGGGCCAGCTTAATTGGGTAATGTAGTTAATAACATCTGAAGGGTGATGAATGGCCAATGCTCTTTCTTGCTGAGTTCTCAGACAACAAATTAGTTCCATTAAGGGCTGCAGTTAAAGGAACTCTGAAAGAAACTGATTAACTTAAATTATCTGGATTGAGTCATTTTGTACCTGGTTTAGGCCTGTGGCTCGCATTAATGACTTTATCCTTATTTATACGCTTATTTACTTTGACTTTTTGCATCTGTTGTCAGCATAGCCAATTGCGGCTGGTGGTTTCTCGTAATTTTCCTTTGAAAAAAGAAAAAAGGCAACATACTCTTTTAATTAAATCAACGTCTAGGACCTTTTTCTTACTGCCAATTAACTCAGCTCAGTGACATGAAAGGGTTTTTCAATTTAAAGAGGCTTGACAGTGAGATGATGGACAGCTCCAATTGCTACTTTTAGAATCATTTGCTGATTTTGATCAGTGCTACTATAATATGTTTGCTTTGAAATGAAAGAAACGAGAATCTTTTTTTATTGAAAACCAGAGCCATGAAAAGTATACGATGTATTCTGTGTTGGTTTTTTGCATTATACCCACACATCCTAAGCTTTGTTGTGAAATCAGAAGCAGTGTTGTGGGTGATTTAAGGTAATTGTGAGCAGTGAATAGAAGCTTAGCATTCTGTTAGATCCTTGCACAAGGGGGAAAAAAGGGAACGTTTCTCCAGTTCTTCCTCTCAGCTTGTGACTGTGTCTATGAGGACAGTCGCCCTGAGGAATGGGATGCTGTATTTCTCCAACATCCTCCAGGAGTGGCAGCGCACAAAAAGGAATGACACAGATTATGGGAGATTTATGGGAGTGATAAATACACCCTCTCTTATGCCCCTCAAAACAGCTTTTCATCAGCTCCTCAGCAGTGTGTCCAAGTGATTGATGACAGGACTGTTCGTTCTCCTTGTCCACTCCTCAAGCTGTTTATGCTCTGTTTCCCATCCCAGATGCAGATCTACCTTTACAATTCGGATGACTTTGACAGCCTCAGCGCTGCCATCAAGGAAAGACGCATCATTGCTGCCATGGCTGTCTTTTTTGAGGTAAGGCATCACCTGGAGTAAAGGTCAAGACACATCTGAAGAAATCCAAGAATGCACTGCAACACTCATCTGTTGTAGGGCTGAACGATTGATGAGTTTAAAATCAAAATCACAGTTTGAAACAGTTGAATTAGCAAATCAAAAAGGTTGCAGTTTAGGATATACAGCATGCAGTGTGTCAGACCCAGGGTTTAAACTGCTGCGTCAATGATTCTACACATTCATGCCATCCTTTTGAGTGACATACTTTTCATGGTCTCTTGTGTGGTTATGTTCTGTCATGTTTTAAATATATTACACCATGAATATTAAACTCTAGCTTGGTTTTAAAAAAATTACTGTGCAAATGAAATTGAAAAATTGCATTTCCCCACATCATTCAGCCCTCGTCTGTTGATCAGTCAACCGCTTTGGTCCAGACTGAATAACTATCAGATGAATTACCATAAAATTTAATATGCACATTCATGTTCCTCACAGGATGAACTGTAAGACTTTTGATGACACTCTGATTTTTCATCTAATGCTGCCATTGTTAAATATTTAATTTGTTCATTACTCAAGTTTAAGACGAAATTTTTCAAAACTTATTGACAAGACCATCAGCCTCAAGTGTTCTTTATATTTATTTATTGCCAATAAGCAAATGTAAGCATGCTAACAAGCTTAACTAAGACAGTGACCAAGGTAAACACTATACCTGCTGACACGAACATTTAGCCGGTGCAAATGCAGGCTTTTGGAGCCATTTGTCAGGCATGTTAAAATACACTGTGCTCATGCATTCAGGTTCTTCTTTCAATACTGTGTTTAGTTTTTGTTTTGTTTTTTTTCCCCCATTACGTCGGTGCATTGCTCTTGAGGAAAACCTTTGTAAAAGCTGTGTGTAGCTGTTGGTGGTATTGATGTAAAATATCCATTTTCAGAGGTGTTTAAAATGACTATGTATCTAAGTAGTGCTTACTGCCATAGAAACGGTTTACAAAAGCAAGATGATGAGTGAATCAATAGAAACTGATAAAAAAAAAAGAAGAAGAAGCTGACTGTAGGAATCAGATAGGATAAAAAAAAATGGCATTGTAAAATGTTTTAACAGTTATGATTTGAGGAGATTGAAACTGTATTAGTCTGACTTTTTCTAAAGGTACAATTTTGAATTTAGTAAATGATAAATGCTCATTAGAAATAATCTTTGGTACCAGTGTTGTGATAGAAAATTTTCCCTTGACCTGGTTGCTGATTGTTGTTCTTGTTCTGTGGCACATGGCAGATTGCTGCTAAGATACTACAAATTGTTCCCTAAAGAGCTGAACACATAAGCTCTTAATGAGTAAGAATGGTCCTCATTTCTTTTAGGTGTAAAAACACCTCTGAGATTTATGTATTGTGAGCAACAACACAGACACCTTCAGGATCTCTCCTCGTGTTATGCTAATTTCTATCAGCAATATCTTTGCAATTGATGGCAGGTGATCAACGCATGCTAACCTTCAACTTACCAGTATATAGGCAGGGGTCAGTTCTCCGGTAGAAGGAGGCTGGAATGGGGACACAGGTGTTTATAATGTAGGTCTGCTCTCAGACAGTGATGAACCGTGTGTGCACGAGGACCTAAATGCCTCCGCTGGGTCCTGACAGCCCTATTGCTTACTGCAATTAGCACCACCATACACAATCCGCTGAATAGCAGTTTACAGTGTGAGGGGTTTTAAGCGGGCACACACACACATTGGCTCAGATTTACCATTTCTAATCAATGAGGGGAATTCTTCCTGTGCTCCCCAAAGGCCTGTTAATGCCCTCTAAGGTGTGCATATTATCCACATTCAGCATTCAGTTCCACACAATTATTCTCCTCTGACTGACCTGAATTAATGTTGAGCAAGGGAAGATTGGTCCCCGCATCCCAACACTGTTTTGTCCAGTCTTGTCTCTTAAGTAGGACATTGAGATTATAATAAAATGTGGGGCTGAACAGCGTTGTCAGTCTTTGGTCATTCCAACAATTAACCGAAGGTGTAACAGATAAAGAAGTCATCATTACTAACTGTAGTCCTCTGGAGACACAATAGGAGGGTTTGCATGGTCATTAGAAACCTAAAAAGTAATAGAATTTGGTTATTAGAAAGATGAGAGTTGGTTGAAAATCAAGGGGAGAAACTTTTGTAGCTATTTCAATATGACTCGGTTAATATCAGTTCGTGACCCGGCTCAAGTGATCTACTTTTATCATATCTGAAAATCACTGCAGCCTAGTACCACCTTGTCTTGCCCGGAATGATCCATATTCAAGTTTGCTTGCTACACATGGACTATATATCTCATAGTTTTGTAAAGACCAAGAAAAATGTGGTTTGTGTGGATAAAAAAAAAAAAACATTTGGCATTTGGATCAAGGCAGAGACAGCTGTGCGGGAGAATTCACTGTGAATTTATCATGTGTACAGAGCAGGTCCAACATGAACTGAGAGAATTTGAAAAGCGTAGAATCTTCAACTAACCTGTGCTTCAGCAGACAGATATTGAGCTATTTTAGTCGTTACATCTGTTTTCTGGGGGGCATTGTTGAGTTAGGAAATGCTCTGTCTTTATCTTGATGTTAGGCACCCATGCCTTCACGCTTTTTTTACTTGCTTTAACCATGAGGTTGACATTATTACAAAAAAGATCCTCATATGATAGAACCCCTGTAAGAATTATATTAGATGAGCAAAACAGATATTTCTGTTGTGTACCATATGGTGAGCTGATTTAATAAGAAAAGTTAAGTCCAAGTAGAGATACTATAATGTAGTTTACTTTTTTAAAAAAAATTTCTAATGAAATGTGTGGCGGCACAGAGCCTGCGCTACAAAAATTGTGTAATTGTCCAAATACCTATGGTCTGGGCAGACTGCCTGCCATGAGGGATAGTAGCCGTGGTGCTGCCGCTGTGCTCACACGTAGCTGCTTGCTGTTTGCAAAACTATCACTTCTCACAGCAAGAGGCTCACTATAGTCTGCTACCAAACTGCTATTTCAGATGCTGTATCCATAAACTAACAGCAGATGACCCTGCACAGGGGTTTTCCTGCAGTGTCCTCAAAATGCAACCTTGTATGCATATTTTGTAGTTGAGATACAAGTTTGCTTTGAATGCTCGATTTTGGCCAGAGAAGCAAGTAACTTCATATAATCAGTTAATAAGATAATATTGCATTACCGTACTATACACTTGGCAATGGTTGTGTTCAATTAATTATACATACTCTTCACACATGCATAGAAATCACAGGTTTGGATAAGAAAACTGGTTTAAAGAACCCATGTGGTGGAAATCCATTTTTTGTGTGTTTTGTATGTTTTATAATCTTGAAGATGTAAAATGAAAGCTGTGATGATACCAAGATGCTACTACTGCCAATCCTCTATCCCTCCTCCTACTAGATAGCTTCCCACCTTTACAAGCCAGTCAGAATTTGTTCAGAAGGTAAGGACATGAGGGACTAATAGTCATCCAGCTAAGGATTAGCAGCTACATCACAGTCCAGCAGGTTTATTGAATTGCAAAAGCTGCTTCTGCTTATTCTAAAATGTCTCAGCCATAAACAAAGAACACCAGATGTTCTGCTGTGGGGTTGCAACAGTTAACAAAAGAGTTTTTATTCGGTCAGCATAATCTGCAATATTTTTAAACTTCAGTTCAGTATAGCAAATGTTTTTCTTCTGCCTAATTGTTGAGTCACAGCGGCAGTCATTATTGGCTCCAGTCATTGATAGGCTGCACTCAGCTCTGCAGTTTTGAACAGTGGCCACAGTAGTATAGTCCAACTCGGTTATGTGTAAAAGTTTTCAAATCCCCAAAGCTTCGAGAGTATAAGAGTGCTTCAAATTATTACAGAACAAAAATATGGTTTGCAAACTATAGGCATTGCGCTGTGGCATACCACAGCACAAAACGCTTGAAGAGAAAAACATACCGGCACTATTCAGTGCGGAGGCACTCCACATCTGTGTGCTTCTCTGCTCACATAAACAGCCAAACCCAACAAAAATAGCTGTTCTTATTCACATTTTTCTGTTTGTGCAGTCAGAAAACAGATCGAGTGTTAAATAGTGAGGGATATGTGGCTTATTAAGCCTTTTTATGAACCAGATGCCACTTTCAAGCTGCTTTTTTAAAAAATAACCACGATGTCTTACAAGCTCGCCATACACAGAACTTAAAGACAACTGATGTGCATTAAAGTCTACAATATTGTCAGGAAATTGGAAACTACCGCTAAATTATTGTCCGCATAATGGACATAATAAAGAGAAAAGTAGTTGCTTTAACTGGTCTGTATTTTTTATCTTTAAATGGCTTGGTAGAATTACCATCTAACCCTGTGGGTTGCACTTTAAAATTTAATATTTGTTTGCATTTCGTACTATGCTACATTTCACAATGAAATAAAATTTGTCAAAGCAAAGTTAAATTAAATACTAATTTAGCATTTTTGGAAGAAAATCATCTGTTTACATTACTGGAAAGACTATGCTCACTGGTCAGAGCTCTGTGAAAATAGTAATATAGACTGATGATCAGAAATGGTGGAAATTGTGAGCCAGTTTTGAAACTAATAAAGACTAAGTGATGTTTAATGTGTTTTCATGATGTTGTGCTTCAATGCAACCTCAAATTTTTCAGTGTTCTCATGAGTTTGCTTCTCTCCTGTGCTCACATATTCTGCTTTTTAATGCAGCTAAATTCCTACTGAAGCTGTTCTCATTTATATATTTTTCTGTTACTGTTGTTAGACAACAGGACAAGCATGAAAAAGTAACTGAAATAGGGCCCAGTAAGACTACGCGTTGACCAGCAGTCACCAGAGAATCATTTCCAGGCTGCAGCCCAGCCTTGCTAAAATACTGATTATATGACTGCAATGAACTCAAAAAACACAAGTTAAAATTAACAGTTGGGCTGTGAGTTCAGCTGTATTTCCATGCAAAATGGTCACTCAGACAAATTTGTCGGCCATGCGTTCAAAGGTTTTGGTCCACGCTGTCAATCACAGACACAGAGCGAGTCTTCTTCCTGAAGGCAGCAGAACTGTATTTAAAAGTTACAAACTCTGAAACAGCTCATTTAAAACAGGACTGGAACCAGGGGATTATATAGTCATGGTAAAATGAACCATCTTTACAGTATTTTGAGCTGAAAAATTGAAAGACGCATTCTGGGAACAAGTGAGACTTTCATTAATTTGCTGAAAAGGGCCACAATATGGGATCTTTAAAGTCATAGAAATGTACTGGCAAAACTGTGTGTGTGCCTTGGTATAGTCTGAGTCAGTTGGTGCCTTTATACTGTGGGACTGTGGAGGTCACACTGTACATACAACTACAGAAGGGTCAGCAGCCTTTAGATTGTATTACATGTGTCGACTAAAAATAAAAGCACCAAATCCAGAATAAAGATTGACAGATTAAACGCACAGCAGTGATTGGACAAATATTTTTGATTTGCGGTGTTTTGTTAGTGCATGGTAGTATACCTATTCTTAACATTAAGGTAATCATTTTTTAAAATGTTGCAGCATTGAAAGCAACAAAGCAACAGCTGGAGGAATACAGTGTCATAATATTACATATTAACAATGTAATGATTACTCTTTCAAGGAATTATTAAACTGCAGAATTATCTCCTAAAAAAACTGATGCAATCTTACAGAAATAACATTATAAACGTCACTATGGTAAGAGATGGTATTACGTGCTGCTGGATTATACAGTAATATAATGATGTTGCTCCTGTTGTACCCACCCCCTGTAATTTGTTCACGTTGATCGTCTTTTGGTATTTTATATAGATTACTATACTAGTCTCATAATCTCTTTTGTAATCCTTGTCTCTGGACATTTCCTGCAGCTTGGGCAAAAAGACAACCCAGCTGTGGATCCTATCATCCAGGGATTGAAAGGAGTAGTGCATCATGGTAAGTAATGAGAAAGTAACCCCTTTCAAAAACTCTGCTTGAAGTTGGAAAACAATATTTATGTGGCAAGTGCATGCACATGTACCCATTAACATATAGATGGTTGTTCTTTGTTTCTCTGCAATGCTTGTATTTATTTATTTCATACATTTTTATCTGTCATACCAAAATCTCCCAGCCGAGAAACATTACAGTGGGAATTAAGCTCATGTGGGATTTTCAAAAAGCAATTGTCCCTTACAAAATCCCTCTGACGTTACTGCAGTTGATGGTTTGGCTGATCCTAGAGGCAAATTCCTCTAGACAGTGCAGACATACTGCTCCTCCCTGCCTCTACAAAACAAATATTAGTGCCTTCACATTCAACTACTGAAACATTGGGTGTCACTTTTTTTTTAATCCCAAATTAGTCTAAATACAAGATATGAGCAATTTAACTTCAAAAGAAGGCAGCATTTGCAAGATGCTGCCTCTCCCTTGCTGGTGTAGCTCTGTAGTCAGAGACCTTAAAGGAGCTTCACTTTACAGAGACAGAACTATTAATTACATCTGAGACTCAATTAGACAAGCCTCTGTTTTAGTCTGACTCCGACGTATATGTATATGTTCTCTCTCTGTGGCTCCCGCAAACATTATACTATTAATGTCTTGTGCTGTGTGCCGTGGCATAATTCTTCATGGCATATTGTCAGCTGCTGGGCTGGCGTCACTGGATGCAGGGCTTATGCAGTCCATAAGCACATGCTTTAGCATGGCTGTGTAATCCTTTACTGCAGATGGGGAGACAACAACTCTGTTTACATAGACACGTATGGCTTGTTTTACAACCTGCCGCTGACGGTCTTTTTGTGAGCATAATCATACACTGACAAGGACATGTAAATGTATGAGGATGGATGGTAGCATGGCGTAATTGGTGTGCATTCATGCTGGTTTCAGAGGAGTAGCGCTGGGCTTCAATGAGTTTATTCTAATTATAATCTGGACTTTTTTGAGATGGACGTTTGATGTGAGTTGTGCGATAGAGAGGTTGTGACATTTTGCATTGAGCACTGGGGAGAAAATTGTTGTTTTGCTACTTGCTCAAGACAAACGTGTGAAGGGAAAAACCGCCACTGCTGAAGACCGCTAGAACATATGTAATTTGACTTCATAATTAGAAAATGTTCGCTTTGTTCAGTAAAATTACTGAACTGTAAAGAAGAAAAGGGACGATTTCTGATTAGTCTGGTATTAGTTGGAATACCGTTTTTCTTCTGATTTTTGTTTCATAGAGATATTCAATCTTCACTTTTCTTTTGTAATCCAACCTTGATAAAGATAGGTTACCAAACATGTTATTTATACTATATTATTCAGTGAAGCTTCAGTCTCCAAATATGGCTGAACTCCCCGCTGTACAGCTGCACAGATGTTTATGCTAACACCACAGTTATCTCATTTCCCAGCTGAAAGAGAGCTTGGCATGGGTGTGGTGGGTTTTGGACTCTCTTCCTGCTAGCTGCTAAATGCTCCTCGCCTCCTCCCCTGTTAGGATGGTTGGTTTTCCACTAGCTCGTTATCCCACAGTCATCCATCCATCAGCATCTCAGCGGCCCATGAGCGATAGGGCACGTACGCTGTCTGAAGACGGGGAGAAGAAAGGCTGTGCATACTGAATTGGACTCAGAGTACAGATGAGGCATGGGGGCGAGGCTTCCCGTGCCTCAGTAGTCTCAGTACGAACCACACCCTAAACCTCTGTTTCTTTCTAGATAAGGTCATGAGCTATGAGAGATTAGCTTTGACATAAATTCAGCTTTATTTGGGTTTTTCTCATCATAATTCAAGGAAAAAACATACCCGCTTGCATAACCAACACAGTATATTCAGAAGGAGATAAAGGCGTCTTTCTCTGGATGATACCTGCTTGTTGTTTTTTTTTTTTTCCTTTGCTGCACACTCTTGCTTGCCTCTGATCAGGGGATTGAACAGATTCGGTAATCATTGGGATCTGTCCTAATCCCTGTGCCACAGTTGTTACACGGAGCAGAGCACACTACCACCCAGCCACAGATCAGCTGTCAGAGCTGGCCATTTTATCAGACTCCCCTCCCTTTGCTCCTTTCTCAGCCCATCTGAGTACCGAGATCTGCCCAGAGTGATAACAAGTGGTGAGGCTTTTAACTACTGCAATTCCATGAGTGGAGGGTTCAGAAAAGCCATAAAAATGCCACAGGGGAAGGGAAAGGAAACAACTTCGTAAACGTTGGTGCAAATTTAAAGTAAGATATGCAGGGTTTTTAGCAAAGCGTGAAAGGTGTGGTATTTTTATGCACTACAGAATTCTGTTCTTTATGATTCTGTGTATTGATGACTTGTGTATGCCATGCTTTATCCAGAAAAGGAGACCAACCTGAGGTCGTTCATCTTGAGGGATCTGCTGCCATCATCAGTGGACAGTTATTACCGATACACTGGCTCTCTGACCACTCCGCCCTGCAGCAAGGTAGTGGAGTGGATCATCTTCTCCAGGCCTGTGTATCTGTCCCACTCACAGGTGCGTTAAGTCCACACACACACCAAGACGGCTATATTCTCCACACATAGTCAGATCCCATTTGCGCACAGTCAGTGGATCACTTGCTGCCCCACACTGTCAACGTGCAATTTTCCCCCCTCATCTACCTCTCCCCTTTCTTCCCCTTTCCCTCGTTCCTCTCCAACTCCTCTGCATATGAAACCATAACTGCCTATATAGTGGATGATTAAGCAGGAAGGGGGAGCCAATTACTGGCATTTGAATGATAGTAAGTGTGAGATAGCACTTATACATATATCATGCTGTTGGTCTGAGACCGTCACTATAGGCTCTTAAATAGAATACTGCTTCAACGTGGAGGCTGGAGGCTTGTTCATGTTCATCAATTTAAATGCTCATTAATCTGAATTATTGCTGTAACAGTTTGATGAAAAAGGTTAAATGAAAGATGTAGCGTTTTCCAGTGCTCACCTATGTGCTTTGGAACATTTTTCCTCCAACTGTTGTTGCTGCTGTGATTTTGAGAGATAATATATGCCAAATCATGCCCCACGCTTTTTGCTGATCCCATACATAGTTCTTTGCTGCATCTTTTATACATACAATTCTCGGGTTACCCAGCTGCATATCCTCCAGAGCATCCTGTACTGTTGAAATTTGCAGGGCTCAGTGGAATTTCTATCAACTTGCAAGAGGACAAATCTTTTGTTCAGAAATGACTTGTGCTGCAAGAATATTGACCACCTCTACAATGTTTGTGACGCTCACAGATAGTCTTTTATGAACCTGTAATTCATTGCGCCAAGCATGCATAGGACACATTGATTCCACAGTATCTGTAATGTGTAGTCATTACAGCACACGGCAGGAGATCATTCATGGCAATCAATGGCCACAAATTTGCCCCATTGAGAAGTCACAGCCCAGCAGGTAGCCAGAATGATGATTGAAGTCTGTGTCTGTGGTGCGAATGCTTCTTGCAAATACGGTTCTCCAGTTGTGAGAAGTCAGTAGCTGGCAAGTGACTACAAATGCTGTTCTGCATGATATATTATATTTAGCACACATGCACATATATGTACTCACATAGTACCGAAGGAGGCACTTACATGTACTTCAGTAGCTATTCTCTGTTTCTTTCCATCTAGCTGGACGCTTTTTACTCCATCTTTACAACGGAGCAGCAGGACCATGTCAAGTCTGTGGAATACCTGAGGAACAACTTCAGGCCCCCGCAGGACCTGGATAACAGGAAGGTTTTTAAGTCGGCGGTAAAAGATGCATGGCAGCGAGATTTGACTGAGATCATTGGAAGTCCTCACAGCACCGAGGCTTCAAGAGGTGAGCTTTGTTTTCTGCATGGTATCCAATTTTCCTGGTCATTTATGCTACAGAGCAACTATATCAAGATTGGTTTAGCCCAGGGAGCTTCAGTAATTGCAATTATTACTTATTATTTCATTAGTTCCTGTGAATGGCTGCCTAAATTACTAGTAGTAAGATTTTGCTGCAAACTGAGTCCGTGTTCATTAACATCGCAGTTAAGTGTATAATTCTCACTCTTTTCGCCGAGGTTATGTCAGTAATCAGTGAACACCAAACAACCTGACCCAAAGCTAACTCAAATCTGTAACACAAGATATCTACCTGAATATATTTACTTATGTTATATTTATATATTCACTGTATGTTGCTACATCATTGTTGTCTTACTGTTTGTTTGCAGCAGTATTTAATTTATGTTTTGCTTACAAATATCTTCAGTCCTACCCCTTCTTTCTGTGTTTGGGAACTGGAGGTCAATAAAATCAGAGTTCATGACTTCTGATTATTGGACTGATCAATACACATAGATTTGATCACTTATTAATATTCAATCTGAAATATTAGTAATTTCCAAATTTTGTATTTGGTGGTGCCCCTGATAAACGAGTGTAAATTTAATCATAACATGTAGTTTAGACTATAAAGTGCTATTATGGTATATTTGTACATACTGACAGATAAAAGCTTTTTTATTTCTGTCCAGTGAGTGCTGGTTTGTGACAGCTGAAAGTGGCAGATTTTTTAAGCTTTATCTAATTATCTAATTAGGCTAACATTAGTTTCTTTGGAATTTTGGGAACAAATTCAGGAAGCTCCTGAGATTAGGATCCATTCAGTGGTCCCAGTTCAAATCGGCAGGTCAGTAAAGTGATGGATGGAAGGTGATTTCTTTCTTTTTTTTTAGTAGGATAATAGTCATTCACACACCACTTTTTGTTGGTATTAACATCAACAGACCGATATGTAACAATTCAAATTTCAGGAGCATTTTGGGTAAAACTTGGCAGATGCCATTTTCTCACTGTTACAACTCATCCTTCAAAGAACATATTAATACCAAGCGTAGACCTCATGCAGGGCTTGATCAGAGTATTTTTGTCTTTCTCTTTTATGTGTGCATCATGCCGTGCTTGTTTTAACAGAACAGTACAGGAAGTATGGAGACTAATGAGAAAGGCTGCTGCTCCTTAAAGTGGTGTTGTTGGTGTCTGGCGGGGAGAATTGATTGGGAATGCTTGTGATGAAGTTGGAGCACTCTAACAGGGCCGATCAGCAATCATCATTAATATGTGGCACAGCTAAAATAGACCCATACAAATTAAGTTGTGAAATTGCTTTTGTGGCATTATGTCAGTAGGCAGAATGAATGTGGACCAGTGTCTCTCCTTTTTTTTCCTTTTTTTTTAGCCTCTCTTCTGTTTCTCATTTTCACTTTGTGTCTATTTTGCATTTGTGTATCTCTGTGTTAAAGTAAACAACTAATAGCCACAATATTAAAGACACTGCCAGGTAAAGTGAATAATATTGATTTTCTTACAGCAACGGTTCCTGTCAAGGAGTGAGCTATATTAGGCAGAAACTGAACAATCAGTTCTTGAAGCTGATGTGTTGGATGTGGGAAAAATGGTCAGAGCAAGGCTCTGAGCAACTTTGACAAGGACTGAATTGTGATGGCTAAATGATTGGGCTAGAGCCTGTCCAAAACAGCAGCCTTGTGGGGTGTTCCCAATGTGCAGAAGTTGGCACCAGCCAAAAGTGGTCTAAGGAAGAATGACCAGTAAACCAGTGACATTCAGACGTTCCCAAGGCTCACTGATCTATGTGCAGAATGAAGGCGGGCTAGTGTGGTCCAATCCTACAGAAAAGCTGCTGTAGTACAAACCGCTGAAAACCTAATGCTGGCTGTGATAGAAAGGTGTCAGAACATACAGTGCAGCACAGCTTGCTGCATATGGGGTTGTGTAGCTGCAGACTGATCAGAATGCTCCTGCTGACCCCTGCACTGACACCTACAGTTGGCACATGAGCTTTAGAACTGGACCATGGAGCAGTAAAAGAAGGTGGCCTGTCTGATGAATCACATTTTCTTTTATATCATGTGGACAGCCGAGTGCGTGTGCGTCATTTGCCTGGGAAAGAGATGGCAGCAGGATGCGGTATGAGAAGAAGTCAAGCCGGCAGAGGCAGCGCAACGCTCAGGGCAGTGCTCTGCTAGAAAAGCTTGGGTACTGGCATTTATGTGGATGCTACGTTGACATGTGCCACCCACCTAAACATGGTGGCAGATCACACACACCCCATCATGGTAACAGTATTCCTTAATGGCTGTGGCCCCTTTCAGCAGGTTAAGGTACCATGCCACGGAGCAAATATTATTCAGGAATGATTTGAGGAAGATGATAAATAGTTCAAGGTGTTGATTCGGCCTTCAAATTCTCCCGATCCCAATTTGATCAAGCATCCATGGGATGGACTTCATAAACAAGTCAGATATGTGAATGCCCCACACCACAGCTTACAGGACTTAAAGGATCTGCAACCACAGGACACCTTCAGAGGTCTTGTGAAGTCACCTGGACGACGCAGAACTGTTCTGGCAGCACAAGGGGAGCCTCCACAATATTATGCAGGTGGTTGATCTCTGTAAGAATCTGCAGGTAATTGGAGGCACTGGGAATCCACTGTCAGTCTTATCTTTTAGGTGACGTCAGCCAAGATTGTGTTAGGGGGAATATTTGCCCATGCACACTAAATGATAGCTTTGCTTGTAAATGTTGTGAGAGTCAGGGCCGCATCAACATCTCTTTTATAGCCATAGTAGTTGTTTGGACATTAGAGATTTAGTGATTTATTGTTTATCTAGTCATAATGCCAAGATATTTAGGGCAGTATTGATTTTGTCATACGTGTTTGTGCTAATACTCTATATCTGCACATGTAAAAACCAGCTCTCTAAGCCTTTTAGTCACAAGCAGACCAGATTTATTCTTTCCTCTTAAAATTTTAGATCATGTGGGTAATGCTGATATTCTTTAATTCCTATTATCGTTTACTCGACTATTTTCTCAAGTAGTTAATTGTTTTGAAAGTGTTGATAAAAATTGTGTTAAAATGCCGATCAGAGCCCAAGATGATGCCTTCAGCAAACTGAGAAGTAGTGATGTGCAAAGATAAAAGGGAGAAAAGCAGCAGGTCCTCTCACTGGAGCTGTTGGAACCAAAGAATGTTCATGGCATTTTCTTTACAAACAAAAGATATTCAAACAGGCAGTTAGCTGACATACATGCCTTGACTTTCCTTCAAAGTTCAGATAATATCTAGTCATGTTTAAATCAGTTCTTTTTCTTTCTTTATGTTTGTAGTGTGCATTTTTTCTCTCCCCATCATTCCAATCTCTGTACACAGGTTCTGTACTGTACATACTGTACAGCCTTTAGAAGCGAGACGCAGTGGAACTGCTGTTTGTTGACAACAGCCAATTCATCACCTTCATGGTAGAGGCTGCCAGGAGAAAGATTCATGCTTTGCTCTGAGTGGTATTGCAGACTGAGGTGGAACCTATATTTTAGGAGGTTACGCTGTATTTATTCATAGCTAAATCATATGATTTATTTTTTTCCCAGACTCACTAGTGTGTTTAGAATTTTGCCACTGATGTACCATTATGTGCACCTGTTTCCTTATATTCATTATCAGATTTATGCTGGGTCTCAGTTGAAGTTTTTTGTTTTCATTGAAACTTTAGATGAACTGGCAAACCCCCTCTTCTGCAACACTTTCAAAGGAGCACAAATAAATTTCTCTACCAATTTCAGGGGTTTACCTGACTCAGAATCGGTATTGGGGGGAGGGGGTGTCAACACAGCAAAAAGCATGATTTGATATTTTTAGAAAACATAAAAATCACAGTGTTCTATCATCAGATGCACAACAGGACTTGATAAAATGGCTTCTAGGTTATATAAGAACGTTACTAATACCCCGGTGTTTTGGTTTTTTTTTTTTTTTCTTTAAAAGGATGATGATGATTGTCAGGATGGTAATGATGCAGGCATTAAAACCACAGTGACATCTTCAGTTGCTAATAAATGATTGTTGTCGAGCCGCTGAAGTTGACAATGAACATCCGACAAATTTTAATGCATTCACACTTGTCACAACTAATCAACAACCCCAGATTTTCTTCCCATTGTTTTTTGCCCTGTGTTCCTTTGACTGATTCCCTTCCACCCTGTCTCCCTTCCACATATCATGGCGCATAATTTGTGTCATAGCTTCACTTTGCAAATGGAGAAAACTGTGGTGACAATTTCAATTTGGCAGAAACTCTGAGAGTACATAATCATTTGACACCAGTTCCTGATTGCTGTTGCCCTGATGTGCTGAGAAGCATGTCCAGATTGTCCTTTACTCATACTGATGGAGCTCTTTGTAAATATCCATGCTGCAGCCTACACTGCCACCTTGAGGCAGACTTATAGATTGTTTCACCCTCTTCATAAATACTGTTTAATACCCACAGAGGAATGTGCAAATTAGATGTGGACATGAAGGCGCTATGTTGTCTATACCATATGCGTCTCACTATAACTATTCCTTTGATATCCTGCCTGGAACCCCTTGCACTGTGGTGGCATGAAAAAAGCCACAAGTGTCCAAACTGACAATCTGCACTGACACCGGAGGTTGTGTCTGGTCCCAGTCAAGCCCTCTGGAGTGTTTTTGTTATTGAGTTACTGTATCATCTTGCACCTTTAGAGGTTTTTCAAGTGGAAATAGCGTCGAGCCAAGTCAGCAGGAGTCGGTAATAATAGGCTTGTTAAAAGGCAACCTGCATTCTGCCCACACACATCAGCACACACGAGGACATGTGGTCAAGCAGCCGTCCCAATCACAGCCCTCCATCTTCACCCAGCTGTATTCAGTTGGTTGAAAAGTGACACAACCGTTTTTTTCTCTTGTCAGTGTTGTCTTTTTTCCTCCTCCTCATGCTGCCTTGTGTTCGTACTCATCTTTTTCTGTCTCGTCTTGTAGTGTGCAGCAGTGCCCCAGTAAGTATGAAGATCCAGCCATTGAACCAGACAGCACTGATGGTGAGCTGGGACCGGCCTCTGACCGTGTACCACCCCCCCATCACCAGCTACATGGTCTCCTACAGCTGGGTGAAACGTGATGTTCCTGATGAAAAGACCTTCACTAAGACTGGCGACCAGAGCATGGTGAGGATTATCATGAGCTGCCACTAACAATTGCTCATACCAGACTAAAGCATGGTTGTTCAAATCATTTGCTTTCCTCTAAATTAATTGATTTATTTATTTCCACAATGAATGTTGTTTAAGCAGCTCTGATTGGTTTGCAGAGCCTCGGATGTCTCTGTCAGGATCAGAGGTCGGCTGGATCAGTGACAGTGTGTATGGGAGGTGACAGGTTGTGATGAACTCTGCATGTGGCTGTTGGTTGATATGAGAGCCCAGACGCTCCCCTGTCACTCACCTGTCTAACAATAGAAGCGTAGGGCTGTCAGAGATGTTGACGAGTCAAACTGAAATATGTGTAATGTGCAGGCAAATGCACCTGTGGCCCTTTTCCTGGATGTAGCATTTTCCATCATCGTATTTATTCACTTTCTTGCAGTCGCTGAAATTTGAAGTAGGTATGTGTATTACAGAATCAAAAAGCTAATTCAAACAAAAGCGGCATAAACAAAAATAATATATGCACTTTTATTTCACCAATTTGAAAAAAATCTGTTCTGTTTCCAGGCAGCAGAGAAGCCTTTTTGAACGCAAACTGCTTTTAGTGAAAAATACACAGCAAATGTCGTCCTTTAGATCTCTGATCCACTGATCATATAATTGAGCTGGGTTGCCTAAAACATTGAGTTACCCCCTTAGTTCATACTGTATCTTTTCATCACAACATCCATTGTGTTCACAGAAATATATCCTTCCCCTGCAGGAGATGGCACCTCCAGGGCTGTTCCTTTTCACACTATATATTCTTCTCCCTGGTCATATGCCTCTTATTTTGTATGAATACAGCACCCAACTGTGCATCTCTTTAAAACCCACTGACCTCCAGCTGTCTTGATAGTCTGCATGACTGCCTCTTTAGATATAAACAGTGCAGGGGAAAAACATTCACCCACTAGTTCAGAGACCTGGGATCAGTTCCCTGGTGGCACTACTACCTTCAGTTTGGTCATGCAATCCAATAAACGCAGTTGTCATTGTCATGGGATAGAAGGTGGTGAGGGATCCAGCACAGCTGCTGCAGTAAAAGCTGCTATTTGGTATAGGTAACGGCACAGAGGATGTGGGATCTGAAGGAAAAAAAACTAGCAAATCCGTTAAGATAACAACTCTCTACTCAAGGATGTGTTTGATTCACTTTTATGTGCAACCTTCACTGTGCAGAATGAGGCTCATGCAGAGTAACACTTAAAATCTGTTTTTACATTCATTGGTTCACACTCTACAAGATGATTTTGTGACACAGCAACTAGTTTAGAAGCAAATTGTGGTCCAATATGCAACTTATATGACTTTATATGAGCCTCCAGTGCACCTTCACCTAGCACGAGCCTCTCACTGAATGAGGAAATACACTGTGTTCTGCAGTTACACTTTTGAAATGAACATGATTTACATATTCATAGATTCTGGGAGAGGAGGAGGAGATGTAATTTTAAGAATTTTTAACCAGGTAATTGAACTATTTTGTGGAAGGGGGAAAAAACATTTCAGACACAAATGGTTATTCCGTGCAGCTTATCTTCATATTTTATGTCCTCAAACGTGCCTAGAAGGGATCTTTAACTTGGAATCTAGCTATTGAAGCTTAGAATTGATGGACAAGTAAGTTGAAATGAATATGCAATCAGGCTTTCCGCAGTCAAGAACTGCCTCACAAATTAAACTTACGTTATCCTCAGCTAAAGATAAATGAATATTTATTTCCTCTCCTTTACATTTTTGCAGTTCAACTCCAGCACTCCTCTGAAGTCCGTATCTCACTTGCAGCTTGTTAGGAAATATGCCACAATGGTTTTGTCTGATGTTAAACATAGAAAGCTGTTCACTTGCAATCTCCCTTTGCTGCTCATTCGCTACTTTAGGCATCTTCCAATAACATTTACTGACCTTTTAGCTCTTTATCAGCTGTACCCTGAGGTCCACTGGCACAGCTGTTGAAACTCTACAGTCTAGTCTAGCTGAAATGAAACACAGAAAGGTAGAACATTTGCTACCAACACCATTATTTATGGAAAAATTTCGTAAATAGCAGTTCCTTAAAATCTACATTTGAACTTCGTTTTGCAATTTAAAAAAACTCATTATTGGGCTGTTGAAACATGTTGGTCTTGTGAGGCTACTTGCTGGCTTTTAAATTGGCAGTTTTTCAAGGAATTGATTAATGTAGATACGATTTATTTGCTCTGCTTATGTTTCATTATATTTATGTGGTTAGATTTTTATTGCAAATGCCTGATTGAAAGAATGATTACTGTGTCCCTTTGGTGCTCTGCCTGTGTAGTTACACTCCATTAATGTGGCCAGTCAGTCTCCATTCTGACAATATTCTGTCTATTTCTCACTCTGTCTGTCCTTCTTATTTTGCCCAATTCATTTCCATTTCAATTTTCAGTTTCTATCTTTGGACACCTTTTATCTGAATTATTTTAGTGAAATACTTGCTCTGCAGCAATTACACATCCACTCTGAGACCAGTTTTAATATAAGTAAAGTCATCTGCAAATTGCAAAACACAATTACATTAAATGGGAGACGAAGTTCCTAAGCGACATCGAACTTGTGGGTCATAGACTATTGACAGAACAGTTACTCAGCATGGTATATTTTCATTTTTAGGAATTAGGAATGGGAAACATCGTCACTTTCAACTGTATTTTCACTGCAACTTCAGTTATAATTTAGTGTAGTTTGGCAAATCTGTGTTTGTCTGTTCTCTTGCAGAAAGCCGTCATCACTGATGTGTCCCCTGAAGTCCTGTATCTGTTCAGAGTGCAGGCAGTATGTCAGCATGACCTGCGCAGTGATTTTAGCCAAACACTGTTATTCAGAGGTACGTGGTCAAAGCTCTCTAACTAATGATGCATTATGTATTTTAACTTTGTACTTTTTCAATGTCATAGACATAAAATCCTCCTTTTTGTGTTCCAGCCAATACAACAAGAATATTTGAAGGGTCTCGTATTGTGAAGACTGGGATGGTTAGTTAACTGAAGATGGAAATATATTTTTTCCATTCCTGTGACACTGTTGGGTAACCGTTTTTTCTCTGCCTGTCTCCCTTAGCCCACGATTTCTCCAGCATCCTCAGCCGACATGGCTCCCATCAGCTCTGGTTCCTCCACTTGGACGTCCTCTGGTATCCACTTCAGCATCGTCTCTATGGCAACAGGGATGGGCCCCTCGTCTAGTGGCAGCCAGGCCACAGTGGCATCAGTGGTGACAAGCACCTTGCTGGCAGGCTTAGGTGTTGGCGGAGGGGTCATCTCTTCCCTGCCCAGCTCTGTTTGGCCCACACAGGCGCCTCAAGCCACTCAGAACCCCACACGTCCGTCTGCCTCACCTGCAAAGTCCAGCACAGAGCAGGCAGCACCTCAGGGCTCGGAGACAGACAGCCCAGCTGACAAGAACCAGGCTGCACGTGAGGGGGAAGAGGAGGAAGAGGAGGGCGAGAGAGAGGGAGAGCAGGAAGAGGAAGAGGACGAGAAGAAGAGAAAGAGCAAGACTGCACCTAATAACGAGGAAAAACAAGCGAACAGCACTGTGGCCAAAGAGCCTTTAATCCCCACCCCCGCATCCACAGCCAAAGAGAAAGGAGAAGGGAAACCGACGGTTAAAGGTATCACAGTGCCTCCAAGCACTGGTGATGACCAGTTGGTCAGCATGGAGACGAAACCCACAGATGTAAATGCAGTCTCCACTCAGGAGCCCCGTAATGACAGTGCAGAGATGCAGATTCCCCAGAGCTCTACACTGTCTCCAAAGAGTGGTAATGGGAACAAAATCTGGCCTTTCTCTGTCCACACCGGTGAGCACACGTCTTTTTTTCACACAGATAAGACACATTTTAAACCTCTTTCACACAGAGAAATCTTCTTTTGAACTCTCAGTAAGCCTTGTTCTTTTGTCAGCTATCATACAAGGCAAGACTCAAAGCATGATTCTGTAAACACTACCAGCAGTTATGGAGCCCAATTTAGCAGAACAAATAACTTGATTTAAGACAGTAACTACACTGGTTACCATCTCGGTCAAAGACAAAGCTCCACGCTTTTGTGTCACTACAAGACAGAGGCCTCGAGGAAAAAATAAGCTTTCTGCCAGAGGGGTTCTGCCTCAAGGAATTCCTTTAAGTGTATTTCTAAAGAGTTTGCTTCAAGGGGAAAGCATTTATGAGGATTTTTTTTTTCTCTCCCCAATACAGTGTTAGAAAATGGCAAGTATGGTGAACATTGATTAAAAACTGTATTCAGGCAGTCAGTATTCATGATATACAATTTGCTATTTGCACAAAAAAAGGAACAACAATGTTCCTTTGAAGCTGTCGGGGGTGTCAGCTCAAGTAGGTTTGGGTTGAAATTATTTTATTGTTCAATTAGACTTAATCTCCTGTGATGTGTGTGTGTGCGTTTATTCTGTCCCTGATGTCAACATTTGATGGTAGGGATTGTGCGTCTGATTTTACCTTAATAGGCCTTTAGGGTTATTACGCTGTATGGGTATTTTTCTAAACTAAGCAAAATATTGAGCTCAGGCTGGGTGCATTGTTGTCTGTCTAGGCTTTGATTCTGGAAACAATTCAAGGTCTTCACACTAAACACAATCATGCTGTCACAAATCATTTTGTGAACATAATAGAATGAGTGTGGAGAAAGGTTTGCGACAGAGTGAAACTGAAGAGCTGTCAGAAACACATACTAATAATTGGGTACACCAATTTTCAATTCTGATTTCATATATAAACAAAAGCCATTAGTGTTTGGAAGGCATACTCGGAATGTATTTTAGAAAAACCGTTCATATAGGCACTTAAATGCAGATGAATGTGTGTGAGTCAGTAGTATATGTATTTATACATGTAGTATGTGCATGTGTGGTCTTGCAGACAGAACCATCTTGTCCAACGTGACACGGACCTCCCAGCCAGGGATGGGCAGGATGGTGTGGATTGTCCCCTTGGTGGTCGTGTCTGCTCTCACTCTGCTGTGCCTCATCATGCTGCTGATTGTGATGGTCTACTGGAGGTAGAGTTTAATTTCTACCTCTATCATGAGGCATCATCTTACTGCTAAAACATTTGTTAGAACAGTGAAATGTCACTAATTGGGTGCTATCACATACAGAAATGTCACATTTTGATAAGGATGTCACTGATACCTCCCACAGAGGTATGAATAACTGAGTGCCCCCACGTCTCCACCCCCCCAACCACACTGGCCTTATCCGTACAACTTTTATTTTTTTCCACACTCGCATTTCGTGTTAAGTGCCAGGCCAGCATGCATGTCTGGATTTTCCAGTCTGCTCAACACAGTTTGCCCGTGTCTGTTTCATGTACATCCATCAGTCTCAACCAGTCTGGTAGTGAGGCTGCTTCCTTGTCTGCACTTTGTACATGAGGCCCATCACCCACCTGGGTGAGGGGCAATAGATGTGAAGGCCCTGCAGTGCCATCATGGGTCCCAGCTGTGTCTTCATCTGCTGGGCTAATTTCCAGCCACGCTATTGGAGCCCCAGTAATTACACAGGCCAGGCCACAAGCACATGTCGGATGGTTAATGAGTTACAAATAACACCATGGACCATTTCCTCAGTTGGTCCTGTGGATATTTACTGCCCAACTTGTGTGGGATTTTATTTGCTTAGAGTCTGAGATTCTTTTATTTTTTGTTATATTTGAAATGTGTTTTATAAATTCTTTTGATAAGACTTCTCTTTGAGGATCACTGCCGCTAATGTTTCCAGCACCTTACCCTGGCAGATAATATAAGAGTGTGATCTAAACAAAAGCCTGGCTATCAGCTCTTTAGAGGTGCAAAAAACAGACAACTGAAAACAAGATGACTGCAGCGGATTCAGTTGGTGGATGAATTACTGAGAGTTGTGGTATTTCAGCAGAAAAGCAGGGGAGAACGGAAATGGCAATTGCAGCTGTTGTTGTGACAACTAAAACAGTTAACAGACAGTGGCTGCTTCCCCTGGGGAAAAGGCCATGATGAAGGATGAAATCAACCCGTTCACACTCTCAGACTGTCTTGATGACAAAGCAGCTATTACAGTCAGTGAGTTTCTCTGGCTGCACGTTTTGGTCATTAACAAATCAACACAACAATCAGTTTGATTTTGAAATGTTAATTTAAAAATACGTGACCAGTAGATGATCTAGTGAAGTTTAATACACTTGACTTGTTTTTAGCTCATTCATTTTGCCTGTTTGGTTAATCTTAGGTTATGAGTCTCTCTACATTGGAATTAATTGCAGGAGTTACAGTACACATCTGGAACCCTCTGAGGCTCGAGGTGATTTTTGAAAACTCACAGATGTTGAACTGAGAACAATTCCCAACGCACGTTGGTAGCTGAGTGCTGCTGACAGCGAATCTGAGGCCTCATTCTATCTTTTTTTTTTTTTTTTTTTTAACACCTGACATCCACACATAAAGCTCATTTCCTCCCAGTTTCTCTTCCCTCCGAGGGAAGTTTCCTTGTGCGACTGTGGGAGGGACCAGTACAGAGATATTCGGTAGCCGAAACACATCTGCATGTAAAGGGAGTCATTAGGTTGGAAGGTTGTGACGCAGACCAGGGGGGAACTCTCCTCCCTCATTTGTTTTTCACCTCTCTCTCGCGCTCCCTCTTCCTACATCTTTTATTGCAACGCCAGCTTTTTATTTTTGTTCCATCTCTCTTTAAGAATGACTAGCATCTGCTCCCTTCTCTGCATCAAGTACAGGTAGGACTAAATGTGGGATATATTAGCACTGGGATGAGACACGGCTGGTATATACATTCATTAGTATACATTGTGTGTGAGAGGGGAGGCTGGATATGCAAGCTGTTCAGGGTCATAAAGATTCCTCACTCGCTGTTTACAGCATGTTAGGATTGTTGATTTTTTTTTTCTCCTTAAAGTGGAAAAGGATGTCTTGAATATGGAATGTATTAACCTTAAAAAATGCACAACTGACCTTTTTACCAAGCTGTAATATTGCCACATAAGTAATTTTTATAGTGCTTGCAGTTTTTCATTCTGTGGCTGTGGACCAAAGACTATGTAAAATCTGAGAGGAATTGTCCAGCATGGTTTGCGAAAACTTATTTTTTTGAGGCAATAGGAATTTTCCATCAGTGAGTGCTGGATTACATAATTATGAACATTAACTTTTTGAGCAGCAGCTGCTGATGAGTTTTTCTCCAGAAAATGCCCACAAAGTGCTGTGAGACCTCTTTAAAGTGGCCCTGAGGAGGGACTCTGTTTGGATTAGTTTCTTCAGTCTTCAGTTTGCGTAAAGAGCTAAACTTGGCACTGCGCTGCAGTATGTCGCTGTGAGTTGTTTACCTGTTCCCTGTAGTCACCTCAGACTGTTTCCAGGAGCCGCTCACCGTCTCTGTGTGCGATCAGCGGTGTCCCAGCTACTCTAGGGTTTTCATTAGCAGTTTTCTGCTGTTGTCACTCTATTCAACATTTCTATGCTGATGTTGACAGACCAGATATGAGCAGCATAACACCTCCCTAATACACTCCGCTGCATCATTTGTGCTGATAGAGTGTGGTTTTACTGTGCCATTTTCACTGTACTTATGTCTCTATGTTCCTGTAGGAGATTTTTCCAGACAGCTCACTTCTATGTGGAGGACAGCAGCTCTCCACGGGTGGTGGCCAATGAGAATATCCCAGTCATCCCTATACCAGGTGAGCTGTATATCCTATACTTTGCTATAAAATTCATGTGTATGATGTTACAAATGTCCTATTTTGGGCAGTTTTCTTGATCAGTGATTCCTAAAAAAGACTGTATATAATACTAATAATAGTATTATATTTATGTACAACTGTAATAAAAATGGATTGTACATTGTGTCAGCTGTAACACAAAAACCCTGCATTTTAAGTGTAGCTAAGAACTGTTTAGCAAAGCAAGCAAAGAAGTTGAAGCAAATAATGTATAAATGATTAGCATTAATAGCAGAAGGCAAAGGATAATTCTTCAAAATAGCTTAAAAAGATGGATAACTGGTGAAATGGTTAACAGCAGTTTAATTAGTTTGCTGAAGGCAATGCATAAGTGGCTGAATAAGTGATGGTGTCAATGAAGGGTTAATTAATATGACTAAATATGTAAGCAACCACTGTTGTAGATGCTCTACTTCTAAGAATGTTCTAATATTTGACCGAAAAAAGGCTGAAACTGAACATTAAGGGAATCATAATTTACCTTTGATCTGTGTCTACTAATTAGGCACACACTGCAAGTCAT
Source organism: Amphiprion ocellaris (assembly GCF_022539595.1). Classification (NCBI taxonomy): domain Eukaryota; kingdom Metazoa; phylum Chordata; class Actinopteri; family Pomacentridae; genus Amphiprion; species Amphiprion ocellaris. The sequence continues at coordinate 29,285,738 of NC_072770.1, read as the reverse complement.
CATTAACTGCCTTTTAAATGGTTTCCTGTATTACCTTGATGTACTCATTTGCCCAGTTTCAGTTCTTTTACACATGAAATGACTCCAGGAACCGCACTGTAGAAATTGTGCGACTTGCTTTTCTTAGCCCTTTATGTCTCAGACAGCAGTGTAGTGGCAGCTTGTCTATATCAGGCTTTACTTTCACCGTCGCTTAAAGCTCAGGGACATTTCAAGGCCATGATTCCATAGTTAAAGAGTGCAGCAGATGCAAGTATTGACACTGCATTCATTCAGCTTTTTATTGTTCTTTCTCTCTTTTTGTCCATCTTTCTTTCTCTCTACTGCTTTAAATGAAAATTGTGCATTGAAATGATATCAGTGAAAATTATAGTTTTTAATGGGCTCTCAATTGCTTTTATCTTTGCCTGTATTTCTAGATATTTAAATGTTTGAAATAGTGCCATGCATACATGTGAAAATGCCTATGAACCATTTTTGTCAAGAAAAAAATGGGCCAAATGAACCTTAGTCTATTACAATTTCTAGCTCCTAAAGCCACATTTCACCCAGAACCATTCTGATGAACTGATAAGACTGATAAGTCTCGTGACGCTAATACAGAGGAAAGGAGAGACTTTGATAAATTGCTAGGTTAATAAATGAGAGTTCACCTCTACGCTGTAACCACTGAGGCAAGTAAGAGCCCTACAAGCCCCAGCTGTGAGGGTATATTAGTTAAGACATTGGCCACCATCAGCAGTGATGACAGCTGGGTCCCCGGCACTGTTGTCCCTGTGTGATGCTGACCAGCCATATCAAAGATCCCTCATGTGTGATTTGGGCCTGATTTGGCTTAGATGAGACAGATGCTCCCTCCTATAAAATCTCAAAATAGCAAATATAGGTGTTTGTGATAGAGGTTGGCTTGTGATAAAAGTTCTTTTTTATTCTTTTGTTGTTTGAGACTGAAAACACTTTGGAAACAGAAGACAACAATGAATAATAAATTACAGTGGTTTGCATAAAAAAAAGACATAATAGACTCATGCATACATTCACACTTTTGGAAAGCATAGTGCCAAAAAACAGTCCCTGATAATGCAGGATATGCACCATAGAGTTTCTGGCACATTGTAGACTGTTACCACTTTTGTATTTCTCCTGCAGATGACATGGAGGCCATCCCTGTTAAGCAGTTTGTCAAACACATCATGGAGCTCTACAAGAACAACATGCAAGGATTCGCTGAGGAGTTTGAGGTACACTTTCAGTGCCGCTTTAGTTTCTGATTACTTTTGAAGCAGTGTTGTATAGATAATGATGGTTTACTTTGGGTTTAGCTCCATCACCTCACAGCAGGAAGGCTCTGGGTCTGAACCTGCTGGTGGGCTGTGGTTTTGTGCGGAGTTCCTATGTTCTCCTGCATCTTTAAATGTCCAAAGACATGCATGGAGATTCATAATTGGCAGTAGGTGTGAGTGTCTCTTTGTGTTAGCTCTGTGATGGACTGGCAGCCTCTTTGGAGTTAACCTGCCTTTCACACCTCTGTAGGATAAAGTGGGTTTTAATAATGGATGGATGGTTTAGTTGAATTGAAGTTGGGTTTACACAAAGAAGAAAAAGACACTCTCTTGCCTTATAGTCCTGCTTTACTTCATGAACCTTGTCAAGCAGTCTCGATCTGGTTGTTTGGTCCACACCATGTTCTAAATATAGTTGTCACACAAGTCCAAATGAACTAAATCAAATGGGAAAATGCACAAAGGTCTGGGAAGCTGAATAAAATAGGTCTTACGCAGAATGTATAAAAGTAAATTGGTCTTTTTTCCTGGAATTAAGTGAGTACTGATTAACTACTGAGCACAGAATTCTATTCTTTTGTGTGCTTCTTATCTGCAAATGAGCCTGGGTTTGAACAATGGTTATACATTATTTTGTGCGTGTGCTTGTGTGCAGGGTTGCTAATTTTGAACAGATGGTTGAGAGAAAGATCAGAAGGATGGAGGTTAATTAGAGAAGGTCTGTCTGCTGGTCGACTGGATAGGAAGACACTTTGTGTGCAACTAGGTTGGGAAAAGAGGCAAAAGCTTCACCCCGAGAGTATTCCTTTTAATTGGGGTCATTTGGTGTGAAGCTTGTGTGCATGATTTTAAAATGCACCACAATGAAGTTGTATTGGAAGTGATTACTGTGTTTTGCGGGTGACTGAATGGACTGTGGGGTTGTGAAAAAGAAAAGAATCAGTATGTTCTACTGGAGACTTGAGTTCAAGGCCCTGTGGCAGTCAGCATCTGGTCTGCTGAAGTGTCCTTGGCTGAGCCACTGAATCCCTGCTGGAGGTTCAGCTTTACAGTTTGTCACTAAGGTCCTTATGCAGAGGGATTTTTTTTTTTTTTTTGGAAAAAGAAAAAGGTTTTCCCCTCAAAAAAACAATATTATTACAAAAATAGCTATTGTAAAATCACAGTTGAAGTAAATATAACTTCCGCACACTGGGTAATTCCATTAGATCTCCTCTCCTTGTTTAATGAAATCCATTTCTGGCTATTTTTTGTCTCTTCAGGAGGTCCAACGCTGCACAGCCGACCTGAAAATCACAGCAGAACATTCCAATCATCCCGACAACAAGCACAAAAACAGATACATCAACATTGTGGCCTGTGAGTCAGCTGTAAAATCTGATTACGATGTCTACTGCTGTGGAATCCAATAATGTTTTAATAACAGGTTTTCATCCTTTTAATGAGTCACAATGCTTTCCCTAGATGACCATAGCAGGGTGAAATTACGAGCTTTGGCAGGGAAAGATGCCAAGCATTCGGATTACATCAATGCCAACTATGTCGATGTGAGTTTTACCAATCTTTTGACATTATTCAAGGTTCAGAAGTCTTTATCCAGACCTTGGTGTGGTGTTATCTTTTAAGAGTCTGAAAGGTTGTGAAATGCACTTGCTTCAGCTGGACAGTGAGTGAAATGACTCAAAAGTGTGTTGTGAAAGAATTATTCACAGAGCTAAACACTATGCTGACAGCTTTACCTAAAATATCAGTTGAGGTGTCACAGTTACAAAGCTGGCAGACAGTAATAAAAATGGAGGATATATATTAATGATATTGATTGATGCATAAATACTCAGTTTCTGTCAGCTGAAGGAGTGGATTTCATGACCTACCAAGTATACCAGTTATATCGGCTATATGAGGCGCTGTGGGAAATTGATACATTATTGATTGCATCTTACCAGTAAACAATATTGCACTATGCTCCTGTTTCAGGGTTACAACCGGCCCAGAGCTTACATAGCTGCTCAAGGTCCTCTAAAGTCTACATTCGAGGACTTTTGGAGGATGGTGTGGGAGCAGAACACTGGAATTATTGTTATGATCACAAACCTCGTGGAAAAAGGCAGAGTAGGTTCATTTTCATCATTCGCAAACCAAAATAATGAAACAGCGATGACTGTATGACAAACATGCTACAATATCACTCACTATGCATGCTGTGTCTTTCAGAGGAAATGTGACCAATACTGGCCGACAGAGAACAGCGAGCAGTATGGAAACATTGTTGTGACACTGAAAAGCACTAAAGTGCATGCCTGTTACACACTGCGCAGATTCCTTATAAGGAACACTAAAGTTAAAAAGGTAACAAAGAGTTGCCCTGTGATACATCTGCTGAAAAGCCATTTTTCTAGGAAACATCGATAGCATTGTTCAATCAAGACCAAGCAACTGTTCAACAATTTTAGGTGACCCAACAATTGGTTAGACTTATCTAACACTCTTATCTTAGGCATGATGTTTTATTATTTTGTCTACATACAGTAAGAGTTTTGTTACATTTTTGGGGAACTTCTTGTATTCATGCAATTTAGCATTAATTGGAAACATCTGCTTAAACTAACCTAACCTGCAACTGACACAGCATTGTTATTTTGAGGTATGTTATGTTATTTTGTGGATTGCAATTTCTCACATTTTGCTCAAATGTGAGGTCAGAAATGTCAAACATATTACAGCTCTGACTCTTACATCTTAGTGCATCTTTGTGAGCATTTGCTTATTATTTTTGTTATTGCTAGTGTAGTTGCTAGTGTCAGAACAGTAACTAGTTGCTCCAAGCAGGTACTGGAAATTGGTATTTAGCCACAACTTCTCTTCATGTTGCAACTTGTTTGTTTGGTGCAACTATTTAATTTATGATTTGTTTCATATAGTAGCGCTTTGTTTGGTGTTTCCTGAGCAGGTTACAGTCTGAAATACAGCTGTATAAAGCTGCAAGGACGTTTTAAAATATTTAGTAATGTAGAGTCTTCACTGTTGTAACTTGTATAGCATACTGTAAAACTCTGCAGAGGTACAGCATTTTGTTATTGGAAGTGTATTCTATTGCTTGTTGATGCATACATTAAACACATTTATTAGATATTGGCTTCCACAACATTGCATTGTGTATAATGTTCTAATTAAATCTCCATATACTTTTCATAAATGCTGAACATGAGACTTGAACTGTAATGTTGCACTGATGAGTGCATGGCCTGATATTTCTCTCCATTTTCAGAAACTGAAAGGATGATACTGTATTTGTACCAGCATCACATGTCCTGCTCTCATGTTTTAGGGTCAGAAGGGGAATCCGAAAGGGAAGCTAAATGAGCGCATTGTGGTCCAGTATCACTACACTCAGTGGCCTGACATGGGAGTGCCAGAGTACACCCTCCCTGTCCTCACCTTCATCAACCGCTCATCAGCGGCTCGTACTGCAGACATGGGCCCTGTCCTGGTGCACTGCAGGTACATCATTATTACTGAGCTCCCAGGCTAAATGAGTGTTACTTATGAGTGTTAGACTCATATTTGCTGGCTTAGTTAAAAGCTCCCTCTAGGGGGCTTGCTCATATTGTTTTGTGCTTTGCTCTTCAGTGCAGGGGTTGGGCGCACAGGAACATACATTGTCATTGACAGCATGCTGCAACAGATCAAGGACAAAAGCACAGTTAGCGTCCTGGATTTTCTCAAACATATCCGCACACAACGCAACTACCTAGTCCAGACTGAGGTAAGGAAAATAATCAGTTACTTTGGGAAGCTGAATTCCTTCTCTAAAGGTCGTCTGTGATTAAAGATGCATAAGGAGTTATGAAAGCCTTTCAGTTTGATACTCCAAGCTTGGGTAAAGGTCACTCTCACTGCAATTTCAGTGCAACACACAGTATAAACCATAACACAGAAGACTGTATAACATCAGAATTAGTCCACACTTGCTGTTCTTAGGCCACACTTGTATATTTGAGTTTTGGACTGATGGTGGATTTAGGTTATCTCTCTGTACTCCTTAACTTCTGGACATTTAAGTGCCCAAATTTTACCATAGATGCTGGTATATATGTGTGATGTTGTTCTTTCTTGGCCCCATTTAAAGGTGGTTTTTGTGATACTCAGAACCACTGAAAGTTACTAGAGAATGAGACTTCTCCCATCACATTTTATTGCAACTGCAAAGGTCATGTACAAGAGGGGCAATGAAAAATAATCTAGCCCCATCCATTAGCATTATAAAATACACCACTGATTGGCCATAACGAGTTGTTGTCCTCTCGAGTTATGTTAGCTTCACTAAACCTTCATCTCCATCGACCCGCTCATGTCTGTTGCACTCTGTATGTGTCTGTTTCCACATGTATTCAAATCCAACAGTGGAAGGATGGGAGCAGACATTCAGTGTATACTGTATATTCCACAAACTTTTGTGTTGGAGGTCACTTTCCATAATCTCCACAGAGACAGCCAGCAGTTTCAGAGGGAGGGACTCAGGTGCATTAATATGCTCTGACATGCACGTGGCTCTGGTCCAGCTGCCAAAACATACAAGAAAAGAAGCTCTGATTACAACACACACACAGAGGAAGTGCAACTTCATTCTCTAAGGATGCCATTACTCCACTATATCTTTACATAGCTGATTCTTGTTTGCTGCTATATTAAAGCTATATTTACATTCAGAATTCACTGTTAGCTTAAACTATTAACTAGCCCTGTTCTATAGTTCTATCCAACTACACTTCAGAACCAAATATTGTGTTTTTACTTTATTACATTTATGTGACAGCTGTGTACATATACGTATATAATAAAATCTGCTGAAAAATATAGTAATACAAAACATAATAAAGCATACGTATGCCTAATACACTTAATGCTTTATATATAATAGCACTGTAACAGCATTTGTAGTCCTATGTTTATAGTTACCACTATAAGTATAACTGTACTTAATACACTGTGATGTGATTCAGTAAATAATGCTTCCCAGCAGTATATAAATTAGTTTATTAGCCTTGCCTTTTCCAGCCTAAACCAGAAAGTAATGCTTTCACATTAATGTGTCCAAAGTTAAAATGCAAAGTCTTTTTTTTTTTTTTTTTTTTTTTTTTTAGATTCTGAAGTGTGGGATTGTTCATAATTTAATTTCATTTTAATCCTCTAATGCTTCTTTTCATTGCAATCTTCATATCAAGAGAAAGAGGCTCTAACCATATCTTTGACCAGTTAAAAACTTTTGGGATTCATTACAGATCACTTTTTTAAAAAATTCTCTGAAACAAAACAGTATGAGAACGTAAGTTACATCTATTGGAACACATCACAGTTTTATATTTGTCTGTCTGTATTCGTTGACATGAAATATTTCATATCATCTTATGTCTCTAGACACTCCATGTCTTCTGTGTCCCCTTAGGAACAGTATGTTTTCATCCACGATGCTCTGATGGAGGCAATCCTGAGCAGAGAGACAGAGGTGCCTGCCTGGCAGCTGCACAGCTATGTCAACAGCATCCTCACGCCCAACTCAACAGGCCGCACACGGCTGGAGAAGCAGTTCAGGGTGAGTAAACCTGCTCAGAGTCTGACTGGTCCAGTTAGACGAGCTGTCACAGTCTGTAGTGGTGCCATCAGCTGAATTTGAGGTGGTCTCTGGGTCAAAAGCTTGTTAGCAACATGCGCGGTGGCTTTCGAGCTCCTGACGGGAATAGCTTGAGAGTGTCTCTGATGTTATAATAAAGTCATGTCTGTCACCCCTGCTGTCTTATGCAAAGCTTGATGAATGTTTCATTAAGCTCCTGCTCTTTCTACACAAGGAGAGACAAACTAATTGCTCCCACATAATGTCAGTTCCTCCCCAGCTTCACATGCTCATTATTAATGTGAAAGGCTTGCTGTTAATTTTGGCTGTTAAACAACTTTGTATCTTATTTTTTTATGTTTGATTTTAATTTGCAATGACTCTGAGGACTAAATTTGATTTTGCCTTCTCTCTCTCCAGCTGCTGACTCAGTGCAACACGCGTTTTGTGGAGTGCTTTAGCGCCCACAAAGACTGCAACAAGGAGAAGAACCGCAATTCCTCAGTGGTTCCTTGTGAGTATTTACCACAGTTGTTGCAGTGGAGCTGAAACCAAGATCATGACGAACATAGAGATTTGGCTGTTGGCAAATGTTTAAATTTGAAGAGTACATTAGCATGTGGATACTATTTAAAGAATTTCCATAAATAGAATCTGTCCTGTGTTTACTTTTTCCTGTTTGTAGAAACAGAAGAAAATAAGTATCTGACTCACAGCATTTCCTAATCTAGCATTTTAGATTTTTCCTATTTTTCAGTCAATAAATTATTAAAGACAATTCATATTCCAAAATTAGAATCTATTTCCATAATCCTATAAGTTAATCTTTCTATGCGTTCCCAGCACCCTGACAGGAGAAAAGGAGGTAGTTGTTGCTATAGCAACAGTCGAGACTGGTTATAAATGTGTGCATTATTAGACAGAGCAATATGAAAGAAGCCTGGGTTGTGATTTAAAGCGTGTTTTTCTCTCTCAGCGGAGCGAGCAAGGGTTGGACTCACCACTCTGCCTGGCATGAAAGGAACAGATTACATTAATGCATCCTACATAATGGTACAGTTTTAGAAAATGATAAGTGTGTCACAATCATCCATCTGTATGAGTGGTCCGAGCTTTAGAAAGGCTAACGGCTCACCTCTCTCACCTCAGGGCTACTACAGGAGTAATGAGTTCATCATTACCCAGCATCCATTGCCCCACACCACAACAGACTTCTGGAGGATGATTTGGGACCATAACGCTCAAATTATTGTCATGTTGCCTGACAACCAGGGCCTGGTAAATATTTATCCTTTTTCTCTGATGATGTTTCGCTGTTTTTTTTATTGCTTCTCTGCAGCAGCATACACATTTGCACAAAAAAACAGCAATACTAACAGTAAAATGACTCATTAGTGAAAAACTTTGATAAGACAGGCACCTGTGTTGCTGTTTCCATGCAGGCTGAGGATGAATTTGTTTACTGGCCAAGTCGGGAAGAGGCCATGAACTGCATCGCCTTCACGGTCACACTCATAAGTAAGGACAGACTCTGCCTCTCCAATGAGGAGCAGATCATCATCCACGACTTCATCTTAGAGGCTACACAGGTACCTCTTCCTCTGCCTCGCCACATGCACCCTCCTTAGTGTTTGATTGCTGAGACATGAAGCATAACAAGTTGGGAGTTCTTGATGACTCATGGTAGTTGTTCACTGTGATGTGTGGAGTCCTATGAAAACATGTCATTGGTTGACACTGTTCTTCTGTGTGCGGCAGGACGACTATGTTCTGGAGGTGAGACATTTCCAGTGCCCTAAATGGCCAAACCCTGACTCCCCTCTCAGCAGCACCTTCGAGCTCATCAGTGTCATCAAGGAGGAAGCCATGACTAGAGATGGCCCCACCATCGTACATGACGAGTATGTTTGTGTTTACCTCTATTGTTTCCTCTACCAACACAGGGAGTGTATAGTCGTATCGTTAAGTACCCAAGGGCCTTTATTGCAGGATTTTCATGTGTAAGTAGAGTTTACGTGACTGTAAGGCATATCTTTTCTTTATGCTTCAGTTTGTATTCCTAAGGTCCATTCATAACCTAGACAAGGCTATAAATTGCTGTCCTCATAATTTTCTCACACATTGTTGGTCTTGCTTATTGTTTTTTTTTTTTTTTTTTTTTTTTTTTTTTTTGGGGGGGGGGGGGTCTGAATCTGGATTTAAAAGGTTCAAAAGTTCTAGAAATCTCCTCAGAGGTTTAATTATTTTTTATTAAACCTGGTGAAATTGTTGTGTTTGCAATGGTAGGATGGAAATTAAGCTACTAAATGTTAAGATGTTTTCATGGCTCGGGGTTTGAAAGCCCTTAGACTCTCTCTCCTGACATTGATTAAAGCCCTAAAAACTAATCACTGTTCATCAGAATAATATATTAGAAGTATTTTCATCTTTCTCAGGCCTTCAAATGGCCTAGATGTAACTCTACATAGTTATGAGAATCTAGTATCCCTGTCTTTATCTCCACTCGTCCCTCCACTGTTCAGCTGCAGCCTGAACTACCTGCTTTCCTACGACTCAAACATTGTAAAACTGCTCTACGATACACAATAACAAGTTGTAAAATCACACAATTCAGCCATACATGTTTTAATCCAAAACTGATTCTGAAGAAAAGTAATGATACAGAGAGCCCCACGATGCAAGTTGTGACTGACAATCTCTGACTGTATGAATCTGTGGTTTTGAGGCTGTCATCAGTGTGCTGCAGTTCTAAGACAGATATGCTGGGCCATGGTGTTGGCTGTTTATTTTATTCATGATATGTCTTCATGATTTAAAGGAAAAAAAACATACCATATGGACATGTTAAACACTTGATTTTCAACAGGAGAGTGTATGCCAGCACTGAGAATACACAGGCTACTGCCAGGGTAAACAAAAACGCCAAGTCTTTCAGTAGCCAGGCTTCTAGGCTGTCTGTGTCTACTGCACCTCAGCTGCTATTAGTGTAAACATCGGCTATCTGAGTCATCCTCCTCTCAACTTCCTGACAATCAATCACACTTTTCTCAGGGTGCTGTCTGAAAGTTGTCACAGACTAAATAACACACCACGATGTCTCCCCATTTGTTTATGTCAAACGCTAACGTCATGGAGGCAGTTTCTTGCATCACATTTTATCCTTTTATTCACTGCAGTGTATTTTATCCTGGAAACTGCTTGTAGGTGTCAGAGCTGTGCACATACGTTAATATACAGTCAGCTAGTGAAGATGATGATGGGATTCGAGCACTAAAACCACACAAGAAAACAGCCCTATTCCTTGTCTTCTGAGGTGACGAGGACTCTGGCAAGGTGTGATGTAACACTGTTTAAGAGCACCTGAGCAGGATGAAAGCTGTGATTGTCCTCTCAGGTATGGAGCTGTGTCAGCGGGGATGCTCTGTGCCCTCACCACGCTGTCCCAGCAGCTGGAGAATGAAGGAGTCGTCGACATCTATCAGGTGGCGAAGATGATCAATCTCATGAGGCCGGGAGTCTTCACTGATATAGTAAGTTTACTCCAATGTAAAAGACAAACCGGATGGATTTGGGGTCAGTCGCTTTTAGAAATTAGGAATCTTAAAATTTAAACTTGTCCTCATCTATATTTTGAGAACATTTATATCACAGGTATGTGCTAGTCAGCTTTGCAGTTGAAGTGGTCGGTTTTCTGCTGCACATGTCTACTCTGTAGTTTGCTAGAAGGAGGCTGAATATTGGACTTGGATTTGTCAGGTGGCGACAAACACCACTCCAAATGACTCTAAAAATGAATGTTCTTCTTTGTCCTCTGGATGTGTGAATTGATTTGTGTTGCTTGCTTACACATTCACAATCTCAGCTTCATTCAGTGACGATTGTTAAGTCTTGTGTTTACAGCTTGATCTGCTGCCCACAAGTGACCAGGAAATCAATTCATACTGCTTGAAGCAACCGTTAAAGCTGCATTGATCAATTTCTTGTCACCGGTGGGTGGAAAAACAAGCCGGCAGACACACACAACAACCACCGTCACTGCCTTACATATATCAAGCACACTTTGGAGCAACATGGGCATTCATTCAGTCCCTTTTTTTTTTTTGGCACCTGTTTAATTCAAGTACAGTATCCTCTGTTGTTTTAGGCCTATTTTCTCTATCAGCTCCTAACGAAAATAACTGGGGCTTTAACCGCTAAATGCTCCACTGTGTTCAACAGCCACTTGGTAATAAGTAAGCAGTAGTATTTCACTTTCGACAAGAGGTCAACAAGACTTCTGTTGAATAAACTATACAGTAAATGTGTGGCTATAAAACTGAAATGAGTTAAAAGTCTGATATTTGGCTTTTTTTTTTCATTATTGACAAATTTTTGATAACTGAAATGCGTCACTGTGGTCTGAGAAATGTCTCCTGAGCAGAGAGAACAAGAAACACAAGCTAATGCCACAAACCAGGAAATTAGCTACTTCCATAGTGGCTAATGGTATGTTTGCAGCTAGCGGCAAAGTTAGACAGCAGCCACACATTACACTGAAACATGGAAAACTATCATTAAAAATGCTTTAAGATATGGAACTTTTTGGGCAATAAAAGTGAGAGAACAATGAAAGATAAAGAAAATAGAGAAGAACAGCAGATGTAACTGCAAGAAACAAACTGCTCAACCTCAGTAGAGCCCACATTAACAGAGGAGAGCATCCTAATTTAATCATGCTTCTTTCTATCTCACATATCCTTTCTATTTCTATTTTACATATCCAGTAATAGTCACCTTTAGTAATGAAGAAGCCTGATTATGAATAACAGGTTCTCTGCTATCACATGCTGTTAAAACATTGCATTTAAATACCAGTTATCTGTCTTTCTTCATAACCGTTTTTTGGCATCAGTCCTAAGAGTAAATAAATAAAAATAACAAGCAAAATAAAACATATCTGTCGATCCCTTCTTAATTCTTTTTGATTTAGTGTTTGTGACAGAAACGTTTTCTAATCCAGGTATGAGGAAATGTCCTTACATGAAATGTAGGTGATCTGTGGTGGTAATCTGTTGTTTGTTGCATGTTTGTCTGTACACAGGAGCAGTACCAGTACCTTTACAAAGCCATGCTCAGCCTGGTCGGTAACAGAGAGTGCAGCCTGAGCCCCATGCACATGGACACTAATGGGGTGGTGGTGATTGCAGACGAGTCGGACCCTGCGGAGAGCATGGAGTCGCTCGTCTGAGGACATTCTTACAGGCACTTAATTTGTAAAATTCTGAGGCCTTTTTTGCCAGACTATTGATTAAATGAATAACCTTATTACTTTTTATACTGATGAAAGTTTTTTGATATTTATGTTTTTGTCCTTTACTTCTTGTCTTAAACGTTATCCTGCTGAGCGTTTGCACCTGTTTTAAGTTGACATGAGGAAAAAGCAGCTCTGTCCAGTTTGCACTATACTATCAGTGTTACTGCCTAAATCCAGTGAGTGAAAATTCTTCACAGTTCCAACCTGGTATCACGACAAAAAAACAAACAAAACAAAACTGGGATCTTGGACCGTATATTGAGACAAACCTGCTGAAGCATGAAGACCAGGACGAGTGAAGGCCATCCACTTCCGATCATGTCTCAAAACAGAAACATCATAGCATAGCCCAGCATGCATTATGCCACTTTGTCACTTCAATCAAACTAACTGTTCTGAGGCCCCGCTGCACATGGGTGAAGCTTTTTATCACACGTGAAGAGACTCATACCTGCCTATATATTATTGTCCCAGTATCTCACTGCTGTCTTGTAAAATGTACTTATGGCTTATTTTCTTGAAGTGTGTTACAACATCTAATGTGAACATTTATTGCTTTTTACAGGGATTTATATTGTTATATTGTTTTGTAATATATATATATATACACATATATATTATATCCTTAACAGCCAACCAAGTTTTTTTTTTTCTTTGTACTTTTGCCTATCTGTCCACTGGCCTTTGATGTAGATTAATATTTTTGGAGCTTCTGAAGCCTACAGATCTCCAGACACATTTTTTTCCAGCGTTCCTTTCAGCTTTTTTAACCTCAGTGGTCAAAGCTCAGTTGTTAACACATGTAGTAGGTATCTGTACTGACACAATGCAATGCCCGCATGAAGTATTCACCCTATACAAAGTTTTTCATGTTTTATTTTACAGCTTTGAATCACTGTGGAATCATTTAAGATTTAGATTTCTCACCAATTTAAAAAATACAATAATGTCAAAGTAAATATTTCAAATGTTACCAGATTCATTCAAATTCATTTCAAATCATAAAATTGATTGCACAAGTATTTGCTCCCTTCAAGGCCGTGTTTTGCAGTTTTGGCAACATTTCTAACTTTGGTTATTTGAGGATAGGTCAGCTTTGAGCATCTCACTACTGTAGTTTTTGTTTCCTCGGTCAATCAATCAAACTTTATTTATTTATTTATTTATTGAGCATTTTTCATACAGTTAAAAAATGCAACACAAAGTGCTCAAGCACTGCTTATTTTTTTAGACTTTACCACTTATTCTGGACTGTACTGAGGTTTAGATTCTGACTTTGGCCCCCCAGGACATTAACATTATTGTTTCAAAGACGTTCCTGTTTCTTGGAAAAATAAATCTTCCTGCAGGAATTCTTTATAGTTCACAGATTTACTAGATTTTATCGCAGAGAAGCATCATCACCAGGCCTTCTGGTGAAGATGCTATTCAGTGCCTTGGAAATGTTCTTAATGCATCTCTCTGATTGGTTCATTTCAGTACACAGTCACCAATTTGTTATTTTATTATCCCTTATTAATCCCACGAGGGGAAATTCAGATTTTCGCATCTCTCCCCAATTGGGGGAGTCAGAGCGCAGGGTCAGCTGCGGTACAGCGCCCCCTGGAGCAGGAAGGGTTAAGAGCCTTGCTCAAGGGCCCAACAGTGGCCACATCGGGGCTTGAACCTCTGACCTTCTGATCAGTAGTCCAGAGACTTAACCGTTGTGCCACCACTGTCCCTGTTTTTATTTTTTTATTTTTTTTATTTTATTAAATAAAAAGAATTGTCACTTGTCGTCATAATGTAATTTTGTCAAGAAATAAACTATGTAGCTGTTAGATTTAGATCCTGGTATATTAAACCTAAAATTACTCGTCATGCTGTCGTTAAGCAGAGGTTTAAACGCAACTAGCGGTGATTTAGACCTTAGAATAAGATGAATATATATGCAATCAGTAATACTAAATTTTATTTGCTCGTTATTTACATCAATTTGTAGATTTTTTTTTTTACTTTGACTTCTGTGGATTGGTTGCTAATAATCTATTGACTTCCACTCAAAGTTGTACTTAAATAAAACATGAAAAAATCCAAAGACGGTGAAAGCTTTTTATAGGCACTGTAGTTTCTTTTTGGGGGGTTGATGCTTTATTTGTAACCAAAGATGTGGTTCCAGTTTGCAACATGTAAGTGGTTTTGTCCTGAGACCTATTTAATCAACTACAACTTAAAATCAAAATTGTTTAATCTTACAGTACAGATTTCCAATGTGTGAATTTAACCGGAGTTAAGCATGTTTCTGTTCTAGCCTCAGGAACTCACCTACTAGTAAATAATCAGACTTTGTGATGCTTTCCTCACATTAGAAAATAAGGTTTAAAATTCTGTAAATGGTATTTTATTTGGGCTGATATTCCATCTCGGCATTATTTTGTGGCTCTAATTATAAGCCCTTCTCAACCCTGAACACCCCTCTCTCTTGATTGATTTACTTGTATTCTGTGATGAAAGCTTTTTGTTTTTTCTGGCAACATCCACTTCTCTATCAAGGGGGAGTTTGCTTAATCCCTTGAAAACTCTCCAATATTTGGAGAAAAGTCCAGATTGCCGATCTCTTAGCTTCACATCTAAACTTTTCTTTTCCAGCAACTGTCAATCTTGATTTTCCTCCTTTGTATGAATGCCAGACTTCTTTCTGTTTGATATTTCTGCTCACATTTAAAACACGAGTGCTGTTGCTGCACACATTTACTTCAAAAAAAAAACAAAAAAAAACAAATTATGTAACCTTTGTGATCATAGAAGTTTATATTTTCATACAAAGATTCGGTTTGTATTGTGGCCTTGTAACAGATTGTACTTTTGTGGAAAAATGATTATGTGAATCTTCGCAGCAAAGTCCCAACAGTCATAGCTGCTCCTCTGAGCTCTGTGCTGTTTTACAGATTTTCCTGACAGTCCAGGCAGCCAGTGTGTTCGCCTCAGCTCATTTCAACCAGGTTGGTAGTCAAGTCTATTTTGTAACTTTAAAAAACACACAAAAAAAAGGTTTTGTCCATCATATCACATGTTTATATGATAGTATCATAGCAGTATATTTCTATGATACTGTTATATACCATATTATAGTGTAATAGTGTTATTTAATAGGTAAATTGTATTGCTATACATTAAATAAAGTCTGGCTTTGGGTGCACTGCATCCTTGTATTACATGAATCTACTGATGGATGAGTTTTGACTTTAAGCAAATAAGGAAGTTGTTCCTGCTGTTGCCCCCTGCTGTCAGTGTGTCGCCAAACAACAGTGGTGGAAGGAGAACACAAGAAGTACTGAGGACGTATGTATAAACTGCAAGTTAATACAAGTCATCATGGTGGACGTAACTTTCAATACTTGAAACTGTGTGTTCTGTAAGCTGCATAAGGTGTTATTTTATGTTCATGATCACAAAGTTGTGAAATCTGAAGCTGCAGAGTAACTATTATAATGTATGCTATGATACATGTGGAGGAGTGAAGAGTTCAATATTTCACTCTGAGAAGTAGTGTAAACCGGCATGAAACAGAATACCAAGTACATCAAAACTGCACCAAAGAATCTTTTTTTTTTTCCCCCTAACACTACATTTTTGGTAAGCATTACAAGGCTGCCACATTAGCAGTCAACAGGCAACTACCAAGGGATTACTTTGATACTGAAGAAACCAGTTCTGGAGTCATGCGAAGCTTCGATGATTTCTAAGCTGATTTATGGACTTCTGCTCACAACTGGAGAACATCAGCAGAATGTAAAGGTCACACTGAATCCAATACTGTGCTTTTGAACTTTGCAATGCTGTGACTCCAAGATGAAGTAGCTTAAGTAGAGTCCTTGAGTAAATACTTTCCACCACCACCAAACCAGTAGGGTGTCGACACAGTGACAAGTAATTGTGTCTCAGGTGCATTTAGGAAACACGACAGCCAATGCACATGTACAATAATTTTTATTTAGAGGCCACAGCTCTTGCATATTACAACTGTTGGCTTTCATAAGGCAAAAGCAAGAATGAATCCACCAGCTAATTCACACAGAAAACAGAAAGCGTTAGGGGAGGGTGGGAACCCACGGGCATGCAGCGATGGCTCAGAATGCAATGTACAGCATTTTATATTTATATATATATTTATAGAATATATACAAAACAACAGTGAGACCCAAACAAATGCCAGACATCTCATTCTACACAATTACAGAACAAAGACAGACCAACTTTTTTTTAATAAAAAAAAAATATTTTTGCTCTTTTCTCTGTAAAAGTGCAACTCAATTAAAATAGAACCTGTTTCAAGGTCTTTTTAATGTTGAAATAAAAATAGAATCTCCCAAGTTATCAAAATGGAGCTATGAGAATATTGCATCTCTAGAATACCCACTTGTTGAAGTTCAAGATTCCTGTTGAATCGTGTCTAATTAGTAATTGAGATGAAATCACATAGCATTGACACATGATAAAAATGCAGGTCTAGACTTACTGTTGATGTTAAGAACAGTGAGTAGACAACAGTTTATCTGGAACAGCCGTAAACAAGTACAGAGGATTTTATTTTCAGTTTGAAGCAGTTGGCATTCACTTAAAAACAGACAAGACAAAGAAAAGCGTCCACACACTCATCATCACGACAATGTACCATTAATGAATGTAGATTACGACAAAGAAGCGCCATATAGGTTTGCATTGGACAGGGACACACCTATTAATCTCACTCAACATTGTCAAACAAATGGTTCTCCATATTGCTTAGTAACACAGAAATGAATTTAGAAATGAATGAATCAAAGATAGGTGCTATCTTTATCATGACACAGCTAAACTGCCCATCATGGTTATTTTTTAAACATTTTTATTTTTATTTTTCTTCAGTATAAGTACTATTTTTAAAGTTAATAGTTCCTTCATAGGCATTTCGAGCTGACAAAGAGGTCCTAGAGTGGCTATCTGAGTTGGTACATGCATCAGTAACCAGGCTAAAGTCAAAAGTGTGAGGGGGGGGGGTTTCTGAGGGAGGAGCTGGAGTGTCAGTGCACGGGCTCTAGTCGTCCTCTTCATCCTCCTCGTCGCTGTCTTTCATGGAGATGCCCTGCATGCCTCCTTCCCTCACTGAAGCGGTGGCCTCCTCCACGGTCAGCCTGTTGCGCACCGTGTCGTACATCTTACTGTTCAGGGTGGAGTCGAGGACGCCCTGCAGGCGGAAGTCCCGGTACTTTTTCTGCAGAGAGGACGGAGAAGCATCAGTGCTGTGGGGGAGGACTCGATCAATCCTTGGCGTCTTGTCCGCCCAGCAGGAGTCTGCTGTCTTACCTTGGTAATCCTGATGAGGATCTTCAGCTGGTAGACGTGGAGCTGCTGATCCATGCGTTCAGTGAGCCAGGTCCCCAGCAGGTTCATGGTGGCAGTGTACCATTGCTGAAACACAAACACAACTCTCTCCAGCAAAACACACACTCACACACATACTCGAGACACGGTGGCACAAAACTACCCTTTTGAGACACACGGACACAACTACAGCTACACACTTCCAGTACATAATGAAGTTAAAGTGTGTGTATTCAGGCATCACCTCAGGAAAAACTCTGCACGGTTAGTGAGGATTAATATCAAATCTCTATCCTACTTCACATGACAGACATTCTTGCATTTCGTGAGTCAGAAGTGGGAATCAATGCAAGTTCGCAGGCTGTCGTAACGTAAGAATGAAGTTATGCTCAAAATAAATAAATCTTACCAACTACAGGAAAATTACAAGCACCAGTACAGTGTGCTTGTTTCCACTATTTGTTGTGGTCATGAATGTTACAAATCCTTTCTCTACTCGGTTTGCCTTCTGTCATCGTCTACTCCTTTATACTCGAAGAGTTCATAACATCATTAAATACAGATTACTGAGCCACAGTCAGGGTTAAAAGTTCTGAAGTTAAAGCTGTTATTTTTACAGTCAAATAGTGAGTAGAATTCCTTCATCAGGGCTGTGTGGGCAACAACTTTTATTTACAACATATGTCTACCAAAATGGTTCTAACTTTGGCCTGTATTTGTGCTAAAGGAGTAACTCTACATTTTGCTCTAATTTAGCTGAGAAGATTGAAACCACTCTGATGTATTTAAGTAACTTATAAAACCTGCTGACAGGGAAACTGTTAACCTGACTCTGCCCAAAGCTATAACAAAGTCCACCTGACAACTTCTCAAGTACTCAAAAATGAGCAAATACTTTGCTTGATCCAATCCTTACAACCTCCAAGGCAATTAAACTATAAAATTTTAAATATATGTTTTAAAATCCCATAAAAAATTTAAATGTGGCAGCAAGAGTGCCAGAAAAAAATATGCAGAAAAAAACGTGGAATGGTTTATCGCTGGATAACTGTAAAAATACAAGTAAATATCTGTAAAACAATAACATTTTTAGCAGGTTTACATGAAAACAGGATAGCAGTGTAATTAAAACTCACATATTCTAAATGAAAAATTGCTATATGTAAAAATATAGCTTTGATGTTGACATTATGCATTATGTAAGTTTCTGTGATTTCACTAGTTATCTATACTTTAAACGGGAAATCTGTAATATACGTAACTTTGGTTTTTCATTTTATATTTTGAAAATGCATATTTTTTGCTGATAGTAAAAAAAATGTCTACTTATTTAGGCCAATGGTATGAGAAAAAAAACATTTAGGAAAAATACAGATTTTAGATCTGGACTTTTTTTTTTTACAGTCTTGTCTTGCTTTCTTCTGTTTTGTTCTTTTATGGTTAACATGTGATTATTATTATTATTACTCCGCCAAAGAACGCGGCAGAGTTATGTGACGATCAGCACTGGTTTGTCGTCTGTTAGCAGCATTACTCAAAAACAGATTTAGATGAAATTTTCAGGGAAGATCAGAAATGACACAAGGACCAACTGATTAGATTTTTTTTTTTTACAGTGTACAGAACAGATTTAACACTCAGCTATTCGTGCTGGTAGGTGAATTTTGTTACCACAGAGTCAGACTGGATGCTTCCTGCTTCTTGTATTTATACTGAGTTGAGCTAATTACCTCATGGTTGAAGCTTCATATCAATATGTCATAATAATATCATTTAAATCTTGGCAAGAAAGCAAAATGTGTACTTCTGTGATGTCATACTAAGAACCTCATTAAGAAAACAGGTTTTAAATTTACTGAACACACAGATCTACTGCATCTACAATGAGACATCTAAGAATTAAATTAAAACTGGTCCAAAGAAGGTTTGTACGACAAATCAGTTAAATTAGATTCTAACATATGTAAATGGAAACTGCTTGAATTTAGATCTTATTGTTTCAGTTCCCAACAGACACACACAAGCACACCAGGAGTGTGACATCCACACACACAAACTGCGTTTATAGCACTCTGAGGAGCTTAAAGGAGCCATTTTAGAGGCGTTTACTCAGTGCACTGATACTACAGCTGCCTGAAAGAATTAATAAAACAGAGGGGAGTCAAAAAGCATCGACAGATTTGTCTGTCTTTAACCGCAATTACCTTCTGAACTACTTAAAAATGTTC
The DNA here is from genome assembly GCF_022539595.1 of Amphiprion ocellaris. NCBI lineage: Eukaryota > Metazoa > Chordata > Actinopteri > Pomacentridae > Amphiprion > Amphiprion ocellaris. The sequence goes on along the minus strand of NC_072770.1, from coordinate 29,265,980 downwards.
ACGTCAATATTCTGTAAAAGCTGCATGGCCCAACAGTTACTTAAGGCAATTACTTAGCCTTTATTTCCAATTTAATCAAGCGTAAATGTGGAGCTTCGTTTAAAATACCCTACACTGTAGATACAGAACTACTACGGGGGATTGAAATTATAGTTTTGTGTTCATTAGCAAAAGAAAAATAGAATGAGAGTGAGTAAATGGTTAGCAGGCAGGGAGCAGTGGTGCTATTTTCTTGTACCTTCTCTCTGGTTTGCTTCTGGTCGTAGTTTCCCAGACTGTATGCATTAAAAGTTACAAGAGAACAGCACGCACATCTAGTAGAGACGGTTGTCATACCTCTAAGAAAAGAAGAAGTCAACTTTAAACTTGTGAGTAGGCAGGAACGCAGAGAAGGTTTAAGAGGCCCGAATTAGAGGTGTGAGTGTTTGGCTGCTGAGGTTTTAGTTTTTAGGTTGAGGCTCATTTAGGATCAGGATTAGGTGAATGGTGCAAAGGTTTGAACTTGTGGCCGGATATGCAGATGCCTGTCCACTTCACAGTCGAGTTGAGCGTGCAGTGCATGCAGACCTCGCAGGTGGGTGGGTGGTTGGGTGGCTGAGTACGTGCTAAGGAAAGACTGCTCTATGTGCAAATGAGGCAGAACTCTGAGGAGGAGGGTCATGCTAGAAGATGTACACAGGAAGATTATTTGACTCTAAAATCATGCCAACCAACATAATGTGATAAAACAACGCAACGCAACACTAGAGATAAGTGCCACTTTTTTCTTCTTTTTCTTTTTTGAATAGAGGAGGCAGCAGGAATGGTGTTAATCAGAAAAGAGGAGATTAAAAGGATTGAAATAAATTAGTGAAAGAGAGATAAAAGTAGAGCCTATGCAGCATCTAGGAACAGTTTTCAACATGCATGCAAATGGATGGATGGAAATGCATTCAAATGAAAGAGGAAAAACATTGACAGTCTTGAGATGACGTAGAGTTTAAAAAAGGCTAAAACTGAAACATTCACAGCTTGAGAAATCTTTCATTGAACACGACAGTGCTGAGTAGGATTTCGGTGCACTTTGGGGCCACACAGAGGACACGGGGTAAAACTCCACATTAGAAAAACTGACGACACACGGGGAGACAGGGGAGCCAGTGTGGACCTCAAAGACAAAAGCAGACCCACTTTCACAACAGCATCACTCATCACGCCATAACAAAAACATAGAAAATAATAGATAAATCATATTTTTCTGCCACAAGACTCCTGCCTTTATAGCAACACAAAAATAGAAAACCAAAGGGAGACTTCTGAGTATCTTGTCAGACATAAAAAACTTGACGTCACTGCCTCACAGAAAAAAACTCGGTCAAACACACAAAGCCGTCACACACCTGTAGAGACACAGGTCTGTACAAATAGTTTCTGAATGACATGAAGCACATACGTCACAGCATTATGTGTCGTTCGAATCACACATGGAGGACACATTTATGCCAATGTATCCCGTTAGGATTATGTTTGTTAAGACAGTGCTCTCTTTACCCCCTAACACACTGGTTCCCAACTCTTTTGGCTTCTTGTGATTCTTTTTTTTTTTTTGCTGCCTACTCATGACTCCACATCACAGATGGTAAATATCTATTCTTTTTATGTTTCCTTTTCAAATTGCTTCATTTTAATTTTAGAGCCCCGGAGGCGGTGGAATCAGTCATGTGTACGTTCAGCTGTAGCTCAGCTAAAAGTGTGGGAGGTTTCTATAACTGAGGAAACATGGGATGTTCCATCCACAATGGTAACAATATATAGTTATGATAGAACTAAAAATGTACACAAGTAGGTGTAAGTTATTCCTCAACTGGAACACTTACAAAGATGGAAAAACTAAGAACAGACAAAAAGGTCTTAATTTAGGACTATATTTATGTTTGATACAGCTTTTCTAAAAGTACAACAAAAGGCGCAAATAAATGTGCCTCTCATTGAAGTGTTATGTATTTCTATCACACTACTTCAAGTATGACAGTCTACATTGTTTTCTACTTTTTAGTTAATCTTATTTCACTTTTTAGAATCACTTTATTCCTGTCGGGATGTTTTCTAAATAGTATAGTCTAGATCTACACTCGTTAATTGTGGCTTTCTCTTCCATTTTATCTAAATCATGCACTTGGTGACTATGTTTAGGCTGTGATTCAAGTTATGATGTCGGGACTTTCTTCAGTCTACATGCTGCTAAAGATTTCATCCACACAATAGACATCAGAAAAGTGGCTTTGCAGAGATATTTTTCTTGCTTTCTTTCATATTTATCTTCATTATGACCCTTAACATTTATCTTGGAATGGCCTGGCTGGGGTCTCGCCCCTCAGGTTGGGAACCACTGTTGTAGCAGATGAAGGGTATGTGGCATGTCGGCCTCTGAGTTTGACATGATGATGTAACCCAGGCCCATCCAGCAGTGCATCTGTTACCCAATACTTTCAGTGCACATGGAGGTACTGTGTGGGTGCTTCACTGTGGACTGGGACCAGAAGGGCTGAGTGTCATTTATTCAGGAGGCTGACATGCTTCATGTGGAAAGTATCTGAAAGCAGAGTACACTGTTGATCTAAAAACCATACGTTGGTGTCCTGGCTTATGATCAGTATGGAATAGTTCCGTTCTTTCCACAGAGAGCACTGCTTCAGATAATCCTTTATTTTTTTTGAGGATGCTTTTATGGACTCTTTGTAAATAAAAGTTTCCTTTTTTGATACACAAAGGCCCAAAAGCACTGTGGCAATGCACACCAGAATGCAGAGGGCAGCTGAGATTGAGAGAGAAGAGAGACAGATAGAAAGAGAAAAGTCAAGAGTGGTAGAGGTTCAGAAAAAGCCTCTTCTGCCAGGCTGAAATACATTTCCTGGTCTCAAAATGGGACTTATCCCTCTCTGCCCTGTTGTTTTGCCACATTTAGGAAGGCCCCTCCCTTCTTGTAAGGAGGAGACGGCATCTTACTTACATCAAATAACCTTTCTATATACACCTCCTCATTGACCTTATCACGAAGCATATCCTGAGAGTGGCGCACAAAGGTCACATAGCCATCAGCTACATCCATTCCGGGTTTCTGTAAAAACAAAAACAGAACGGGGTCAAGGCTGAGGAGAGGGCCGACCGAACACTGGCTGCACCACTAATTACTGTCTTTAAATAAGGCGGAAAAAAAACAGTGTTGGTGATTAAAAGTAGTTTGTTAAGCTGTAAACACACACAAGGTCACAAGCAAAGAAAAAAAAGTTGGATATGCTTAAACTTACAGGTACATCCACATATTTTGAGGCAGCTTTCACCTGAAATCAGAACAAAACTTTCAAATACTGACTGGGAATTTATTTTAAAAATGTATTATCATTATTATCAATATAATTAGGAATAAGAGATTATCACTTGAAAAAAACTCATTCTGTTGCCAATATATAAAACAATCTGAGGAGTATTAGCATGTTTTCCTACTTCCTTCCCCATCTGTTTAATAGAACAAACTAAAGATTTGAAATGCTACATGTCACAGAGCCACAAAGGTCTTGAAAGGTGACATTTATGTACACAAGGAGGATCTAATATCTTGTGGTCACCAGTGAATGACTTGTGTAAACAAAACTACATACAATTAACCCACAAGATTTAAAAAAAATCTTATCTCTCCGAAATGGTAAAATCAGATCGCATTTAGTTGCTCACAATTTATAAAGAATTATTCAAAAGAAACAGGGTGTGGAGAAGGAGCTTCATCTCACCGTGAATGAGAGGAATGAGGAAAAGAGAGTGCCTTCATCGTATCTGGAAATCTTAGCCAACACTCCCTCCAGAATGGCGACAAACTGAGAAACAAGGAAAAGTAGAGAAGTTATTATCAATTCTTTAACTTTCAGAAGTGGACTTAAGTTTCCCTTGTTGTTCTAACAGTTGATATAAAGTCCCACCTTTGCAACCAGAAGCTGGATCATGTCCTTCACGCTCTCCTCGATCAGCTCATCTATCTGGGAGTGGAACTGTTTCTGCAAAGAGGAACGGCATTTTTAACAACAGTATTCAAGTCAGCAGATTGAAAAGCAGGGAAAGTCATTTTTGCAACATGTGGTGATCTAAGATTTTACCTCTTGGCCCATCTCCATAGCACACAGTTTAGCTGATTGGTCCTTGGCATCCACCATCACGTTGAACATGGTGCATAATGTTGGAGAAATGCGGAAATCCGTGGACTTGCTGCTCTTTGTCAGCTTGGACTCAAATGCCATCCTGGTGCTGCAATTGCAAGTGAAGCATTATTACACATTCATTTCGTGCATTTGGAGCATCTGAGTCTCTGCCAGGCTGCTTTCATTTCGTCCACGCAAACACACACCGCTTGACGCAGTTCTCGATCATGTTGCTCGACATGAGCTTGATGCGACTCTCCAGGTGTTTGGCAAACTCCTCCTCGGGCCAGTGAAGGTCCCTGATGAAGGTCTGGAGGGCGTCCAGCTTCCAGAAGAGATCCTCCGACGTCCCGGAGCCATTACTGCCATCGACCCAAACACACACACACACACACACACACACACACGCACACACACACACACACACACACACACACACGCACACACACACACACACACACAGGTCAGAAGACAGAGGTCACCCTGCTTTAGAGAGCGGGGGGGGGAGGGTCGCAGGGTGGGAAAAGGGGGTGAGGGGTTGTTGTGGCAGGTGCAGAGGAGGATGCTGGTCCTCTACACCCAAACACAGTCAAATCTGACTCCGACCATATACTGACTGAATGTCTCATTTCCTGTGTGTTCAGGCGTTTGTGGACAGTCAGTGTATGGATGAACAGGAGCGGGCAGGGTTTGCTGCAACAAATCAATAACCATGCTGTAGAGGATGATTATTGACCGGTATGTGAAGTGGCCACATGCAGGTAAAGTCACTGCAGATACAGCACCTAGTCACACTGTGTCAAGACAAAGGAGTGAGGGAATGGAGAAGTGAGGGAGGGCGTGTACAAAAAGGCATTTATGGTCCAAATATCTCCCAATTGACTCATCACAGGCCCTCTCTCAACATCCATGTCCTCAGGCTGGTGGGAGGGGGGGGCCCTGGAAGAATTACCAAACAAACCATGCAGGCCTTTTTGGGCATCCTGAGTAGAACTGATTGGGGAAGTGCTACATGAAGCACGTGGAGTCGGGAGGGAAGGTGATAAAACAGAGAAGGGGAGGTTTGAACTCAAAGCCTCTCCATGTTATCATCTCCAACCCGAGACACTACCCTCCCAATCAGACTACAAGCAAGGCCAGAGATGAACCTACGGCCATCTACAATATGCTCAGCATCACTGAAGCGAATGTCTGTGCACAGCAACTTTGGGAGATACATATGTTGTGCAATGGAGGTCTTGACGTGCAAATGTTTTCAGCTGGGGACATACTGGTGATGTTTTTCTGCACAGAAAATCCCCAAAAGCCTTGGAGCTGTATATACTGCATATATGGATATATTTAGATGTTTTGGTTTTGGCCTGTATCTCCACACCTCAGCTCAACAGCATGCATGTTGAGAAAAATGAGAGCGTTTCAGTCTCTCATTTCAGAAAGCAGAACCCCATCTACTCTAACACCTCTCAGAGGGACCTTGGTATGAACATGAACAGCATCCTTAAGTATTGACACAAGAGAAAACATACTTAGAATTTATATTTGGCATACACAGATTTCCAGTGAAAGCCATACAGAATTTTGCCGTATTTTTTGGAAGATAAAACTTTTATTTTCCAATGATCTTTGCCTGAAGACATCTTCATACCAAGTTATTCTCTGCTTGCTCAGTAAATCTAAAGTAAACTAGTTGAATACACACTCAGAGTCATATATAGCAGCCATCCATGACGGGGTAGAAAAGCTAGGCATTTGTGGAAGGTTAACTGATAGTCCTGCTACTGGCACTGGCAGATTTGGTACTTTGGGAATTTGGAGGTTCACATTTGGTAGATTCACATTGGGCAGATTACTTGTTAAACTCCTGCAGAGAAGACAGACAAAAAGAAAAAAAGAATCCATAACAGTGGTGTGGGAGCTGCAGAAAGCCATGTAACACTCATCATAACAGTAACATAAAATCTGAAGATAGGTGAACACAGGAATGTACAGTAGCAACATAAACAAGACAGTAATTGTCAAAGACGCACACTATACAAAAATACCTACAGAGTAAAGAGAGCTGGACTCAGGATGCACACACATACCGTATAAAATGCAGTGAAACGGAGAAGCAAAGTAATACTTGAATGAACACGCATAACTTTTACCTGAATAAATCTCAAATATAATATTTGCAATAAATCAAATGCAAAAGCAAACATGTTAAAGCCACAACAAATAAATTATAACAGCAATGTAACAGACTGGAAATCTTCTGTTTCTAATCATGTCAAAGCACACGTTATGATGGTTAGTTCACAAACAAAACAACAGAAATATTACACGTTGCCCTGACCCAAATGTGTCGGAGAGAAATTGGTAAGACACATACATTAATCAAAGACTATTTTCAGAACAAATAACCTATTTCTTTGACAGAAAAAATAGGTTATTCAGCCCACTCTTGGCTCATTCTTTTAAAAGTGAACCTACAGGAAGCATGGGTGAACATTAGAGCTGCTCTCCTGGATTTTTCAGCCTCCACACAGTCAGTCTGTCATCTGAATATAAAAGCCTTGCATCTCCAACCATCCTACAGCCCAACTAGAAACACAGAGGCTCCTTACTTTACAGGCTCCCAGGACTCTCTGTCAAAGCCCTTGTGAATAGACTGTGCGATGGAGGACTCCATCAGATCCACATATCTAACCACCAGAGGAGCATACAGATCCTGAAGGTGTTTGTGGAATTTTCCATTGCACAAATGATCTAGGAGATTAAAAAAAAAGGCAGTGACAGAGAGATGTTAGTGTCTCAGCTTTTAAGATGAAAATATGCAACATAAATGTGAAAAAAAAAGAACATGAGCTTACAATCTGTCCGGAGGAAATCATTGAGCAGCTGGAAAAGAGGGAAGCTGTCCCAGCTCTCAGGGGACTGGATCTCCAGAGCGGCATCCATGTCGATGGCATAGAGGGCCAGGAAGTTCTCCGCATGCTCCACCATGAGGTCTGTCCACCACGCAAATGCCTAAAGACACAGCAGGAGGGAGAGCCAATGGGTGAACAAGGATTCCTGTTAATGAGATGAGAGCATAAGGAGGAAAAAGACAAAAAGGAGGGAATAATAGACACTACTTGAGCTTATCGTTCTTAAAAGCAAATATCACCAGATTCACGTATACTGCACTTATATTTATGTATGTTGGGAAATGTACTTTCTTGATAGGACTGTATACCACTTCCACGTCTGTCTAAAACCAGTGGCTGGTTAGCTTAGCTTAGACTTAAAACAAAGGGAAACAGCTAGCCTGGCTCTGCCTATGAGCAACTCTAACACTCACTACTATAAGTTAATTTGTTTAATTAGTGCAAAATTAAACAAGTTAGGGTTTTGCAACATGTTATTGACTGTAACTATTCTTTGACAAATTGCTGTGATTTCCTGAAGTCATCACATTCACCAGGACACTCACATTGCCTGGACAAGAAAATAGAAGATACAGAATAGTATTCGGTGAGCTTTAGAGGTGCTAGAGGGCAGGTTTTGTCACCTTTTGGTGAGCTTTTTGAAGTAGAAGAGCCTCAAAGAACCTTTTGGGGTTCTTTACCATCGTTGTCACTGAGGAGGAACCACTTGAGCTCAACAAGGTTCTTCAAAGAACTGCTTTAGGGGGACTGGGTGTTCCATTTTTAACTTTATTATTATTATTGTTGTTGTTAGTGTTCTGTTTTAAACTTGCAAAACACAAGAAAAACTATTAGACAATACTGTAAAGAACATAGCGAGCTTGTCATTTGTGTCAAGAATGATTTGCCACAATTCTGTCAAGAGAAAATCGGACAAGCTCCCAGTTTACCCAAAGATACACAACCAGTCTCTAAAACTTGCATTAATGTCTTTATTATTGTTTAAAGGTGCCCCATTTAAAGTATTTTAATGCTTTTAAAGTGTTACTGCTGATAAAATTGCGATAGCAACAATCCTGGGTTCCTGCTTTGTCTTCTAGAAAATGGCCCAATAAACATACAGTCAGTATTAAAGGTTCCTCCAGGAGCTCATTTTGAGTTATTAGACGTTCCTTCACCCGTAACGTTTTCTGAATTGAGCTGTTTAAGGTTCTTCTAGGAACCCCCAAGCTAGCAGGGTTCCTTGAACACCCCCAGAATTCCTTTAAGGTTCTCCTAGTACTGCCAGACTGACTGTTTCTCCCTGTTTCCAAGTGCACTTCCCAAATTGTCACCCTATTCCTTCAAGTATCTGCTAGATGTTGTCTCGTCTTGGAAAATATTTATTCATGTTCATGAATACTGAGTGGATTTTCTACGCTGTATGTGGATGTTGAAAATGATGGGTATTTCCTTTCTAACAGAAAGAAAATGATATACTATCACGCCCATCTGCTCGAGTGCTTGGTGTGTTTGTGCTTGTATATGTGTTTTCCATCGCATATATCTATATCAAATCCACAGCTCCTGCTAATTAGGATTTAACGGTGGGATTATTTATAAATCCAGTTTATACTTAGGATATTTTCAGCAGGATTGCATGTTTATGCCTTGTTAGGTTCATGACATTATCTGAGGCAAAAATGCTTTTCTCATGCAAGCGTGGATCTCCCTGCATGCTTTTCTCTCAAGCTAAGAGATGAGGGGGTCCACCATTCACATCAACCAACAGTCCCATAGCCCATTAGATGTGAATGTGACTCATGCACATCTTTGACTAGGCACACCAAAGACTGCAGCACACAGCTGCTCCAGTGTGGAAGTGTGTCTGTTCCAATTAGTTAAGGAAGTCTCTAAGGTTCAGCTGAACGTTTTCAAGCACAGTAAGGACTTCCTCACCCTTTGACAGAAGTACAGTAGTTGCTTTGCTGGCAGTCTTGGCTTGGCTTACTTGCTTATCATTCAGAGTAACATATTGCCAAGTTCAATAAACGAAGCTTAATCTTTCCAAATAATGCCGCATGCTTTATTTCAGCTGCTTTTAAGTTATTTCCCCACCTGATTCAACCACCGCAGTCAAAATCTTACTTACCTCCATACTTACCTGCCCACTCCCCAAAATTTTAAAAAAGCATAACTCTAAAGTTAGAGAAACAGGCAGCAAACAAAGCTCTTCTCCATCACATTCAAGGAGAGACACTCTTACATCCGTTAAAAAGGGAAGGACGGTAAAAGTTTCCAAAGGTGAGGGGAAGGAAAGCGCTCAAAGGTCACCAGGCGGAGGAGCCTCCAACCTTTGATGGTGGTTAAGGGACACATACAGGAACCTGAGAAGTCTACAGCAGACCCAGTGCTCAGCCACACAGACTCTAGTGCTGTATCAATGCAATCAAATCAAGGGGCCAGTCCTAAGGGAGTGTACTGATGCTGAGGGGGAAGGAGCAGTGGCATCATCTACGGGACATGCAAAGAGCATCATGGGAGTTTCTCATTCAACTTGACTACATACCTCTTTTCCCTGCTTGGACAGTCACCAATCATATGACAGTGAGAACACAGGAAGATGTACAGAACAATAATGTATTTTTGAGGCATTTTGCTTTTATAGGGTTTGTAAACTAAGAATAGACAGCAGAGAGGGATGGAGGAGGAGGAGAAGCTGGAGAAGTAATGCTTGAACAAGTGTGGACTGTGAAATTAATCGCTGGATGGAAGGGAAACAAATGTTTATGGTGAATCAAACTTCAAAGGTTCACATGGAGCATACTTTGGGAAATTTACTGGTTCAGCATGCTTGGAGAAAAAGGAAACCTCTTTATGGCCCAATGAACATGCTTCATGATCACAATTATGTTGTGCAAGCTAAAGTGCTTTTGTTAAAAAAAGGTTTGAGACAAGTTTGCTCTCACTTCTATGCCTACAAACCCACCCACTGCTACAGTACCTAAGAGCTCATTCTCTGCCTAGAAAACGTGCCTGTTGCCATAGTGGCGCACATGCCATACAGGGGGGTCGTGATGGGGACTGAAGAGGAGAAAAAGAAATAAAAATACTGTACCGATTGATCTCCAGAACTTGTGACTGCCGCCTGTCAAGCATATTCAGAGAGATACAATAAATCTGCTTTATCTGCATATTCTAAGATCACATTGGATCACCTTCAGATCTACACAACTACACATGTTCATCATGCTCTCCATCCGCTTGATGTTTATGGAAGCAAATGTGATGCAACAAGGAAGCTATTTTCAGTGTTTTAAAGTGATAAAATACATTTACTCAAATATTATTAAAGTATAGTTTACGATATTTGTGGTACACTGGAGTATTTCCCTGCTATGCTACCTTATGCTTCTATTCTACTAATTTTTAGTTAAATATACTGTACACTTTACTCCGCTACAATCTGACAAGTTTAGTCATTTTTTAGGTTAAAATGTCACATAAAAACATAGAAGTTTATTAAATACATCGTTTAGGATTAATTGTAATTGGGTAATTTTCCATTTAAACCTGGCAGATTGTTTCAATTAAAAAACTGTATGAGCCCAAAAGAGGTGAAATTATCAAATCTACTAACAAAAAAAGCTAAAATTAAAGAAGTCACAACATAAATACAAATCTGTATAGCATAACTTTGCTTTTTCTTCTTTATTAAATCATCAATCCCCTCACCATACAGACTAACTAGCACAGTATTACACATGGTGATTATTAATATAATAGTATCATTTATGGTCCCAGGTTCCATTTTTCTGTGCAACACAAAGTTTTACTTATAATTATTCAAGTAAATTTAGCTAGTAATGCCTATGTTCTTCTATTTACAAAGAATCTTGCATGCAGAAGCCGTAAATGGTGTATTTGTACACTGCTGTATTGCCACTTTCACTTATGTTAAAGGCCTGCGTTCTACTGCAACTGGCTGTTTTATTGATGGCAAAAAGGAAACTCATATTATTAAAAACATACAGAAGGCATGAAAAATGTTCATTACCTTAATTTACTTTCTGTTTACCTTCCTGCCGAATGTTTATACTGGACTACTTTGATCACAACATGACCGTATTTCAATGTTTTCAGTGACTTGTGTAACATTGAAACACTGTGGACTGTGATCAGAGGGAAGAGATGCACACATTGTATCGTTTTCGGTCTAATTTACTGTCTGCGCTCAAACATAGCACTCCGATTCCATGTAGCCATGGTCTGTCAAACAGCAATTAGAGCTTTCCTTAATTAAATTCATCTTTGAAAGGGTTTCTTTAGTTACCCGCAGATGAAAGCAGCGTTATTTATAGAAGGCTGATAATAAGACTATAACTCCCTGCTGTGGGGCGAGTGAGATAAGAGTGAGAGTATAGAGGGAAAGTGCTTTGAGGAGGAGAGGAGGAGAGGGTTCTCACTCACCTCCGCATGGTGTTCCTGGTTCTGCTGGAGGACCTCTATGACTAACTCCGCCAGGCGAATTGTTTCCTCCAGCTTTTTGGCAGGCGTGACTAAGCGGCCTACGTTCTCTGAGACAAAAGGATGAGGGTGAGGGATGAGTGGTTAGTCAAGCACAGAGAAGGATTCCACGGGGATTTTTATGACTATTCAGAGGATCTTTCCTGTCTATATTTTTTGACTGTTTAATAAAAGTATAAACACAGCACTTAAACTGTGATGTTTACCTACAATACACCCCCCTCCCCCAATAACAATGTCTCATTTGCTGTATATGCATTTTGGAGTGCATGACATAAAGCAACAGAGTTGATGTGTTTGTAGGATAATCAGACTTATGTTGGAGGAGAATCAGACACAAGAATAGTGGCGTTGAGATGGAGGTGCGATGTGGCATCAGAAACGTGCATGTTGTGAAGCGGTACTGAATAAGCCGTCTGTATAAGGAGCTGTCGCGTGGCATGGTCAGAAATAGTCCATAAGCAAACACTGTCAAAATAACAGCCATTTCAAGACTGATATGGAAATAAGATTGGGGCTTTCTATAAAAATTTTACTCATGCGATTGCTGTGTTATTCTTTAAAAAAAATAATCTAAAAATCTACAAAAATGATGCTATTAGCCATTTCTACCAGTCATCTAAAGCCCTTAAGCTGCTTTATTTTAGAGGCTCAATGGAGGTGGGTCATTTTTGACTCTTAGGACAAGGGGAGCGTACAGGATGTTAAGACCACACAAGTATTAAGAGACACTGTATGGATTTCATAAACGGTTTTCACAGGCATTTCCAAATTATATAGATGATTTTATTTACTTTTGCATATTAATTTCAATGGTTTGACTCAGAATAAATTGTATGCCTTCACTAAATGCTCGAAATGAACCAAATAGTTACCAATCAATAATGGATATTTTTACAGTGTGCTGGCGATGGATTTGCCCTCAACTGAGCTTTTGTGCACTAAAACTGTCCTGTTGCTTCATTTATCAGCTGGTGACTTTGGTCCATCATTTGCAAAAGCTCCAAATCACTTGCTTGTACCTTGTGCCGACAGAATGATCTGATAAGACAGATACAGGTCATGAAATGATATTATTCAAACAGCACGACTATGTGGCATGATAGGTGTATAATTTGAACATGGAACTGAATGGCTACACAAATCTGAAATCAAAAGCACATAAATATGTAACTCTACATAACACAGTAGCGGTTTTAAGACAGCAGTTCTGACTGGAAGTCTTATTATTCTATTATGAAGTAGCATCTTCTCATATAACCTTCAGGTTTTGCTACTCAGTCCAAATTAAAATCTATTTTGGGGTCCTAGTTTGAAGAAACCCTGATCTGGGTTACTCTTTCGGTTCTCATGTCTGCACCCTCATCAGCAGGGGAAATGTGAGATATCTAAACAGCCGAGTTAATACTTCAGCTATTGTCTTTAGGGACATTTAATCAACACTAATGGATGGAACACATGGATTTGTATTACAGTAACTATATATTCTGTGGTCATAATCTCTCTAACAGGGAGCATTGGGAGCTCATCTGAGCAATGTTTGTCTCATGGTTTTCTCTACAAGAGCAGCACAGAGGGCCTATATACTAAATGTAATAGATCTGTTATCTCTATTACCACCAATATTCAATCTGTCTGACTATTGTGGAAGATTAAAGGGCCAGTTCACCAAAATATGAGATTCATAGGACAAACAAGTTCAACAAATGATGGTATTGAGCCATGCAAATAGATTTGGTTTAACTCCATTGTTTTGAGGTGGTGACAAAAGTTGCAACTATCTCCTCTGCACCTCTGCTTGATGAAAATTCACAACTATTTGCATGAACACATTCCTCAAAAATAGGAAACAAATTTACTTTAAAAAAAAAAAAATATGATGAAACTGACCCTTTAAGCATCTAAAGTGAAGAACAACAAATCAGATTTAAATGTATGATCATACATGAAAATATATGATATAGAAAAAATGCAGATTTGTATCCAACTCCATTATCAAGTAAGACCTCTAGTTGAAATGTATGTAAATTTGTGTTGCACTTGATGATGGAGGTTACATAAAATGTTGCTTATGTCTTTAATCATTTTTTTTAACATTAAAAAGTAGGCAAATATATGACTTATTCTTCTTGTTAGAGATTGCATTACTCTATGATTGTCATGATTTCTTGTCATGATACAGCCAATAATTCACAATTGTGAATTGTGAAAAGTACTGTTGCACTGAAATAATTATATAAATAAAACTTTAGAGATGTAGTTTAAGACTGACGGTCGAGATTACCAGTCATGAACTACATCTGGAATGATATAAAGTAGTACAATCTCCACAGTATTTATTCTTATAAAAAGAGATGTTTGTTTCAAACATGCCAAGACATTTGAGAACTTGTATGAGTGTGTATATTACATGTGTGTATAATAAAATGATGTGCTACAGGTAAATGCATGCACATGTTTTGCATCTATTCACAATAGACGTGTGTGAGGTCCGTGTGTGAGTACATGTACAGTATGTGTGTACTGTAGCTAAACCACAAGCTAAACATGGTTCACCTGGATCCTTCTGATCCTTTTGACCTTTCTCAACTTCAGCGAGAAAAAGGGAGAGAAAAGATAAAGAGGAGATGTTTAGAATTAGCACGTCTCTACGGTTATTGTCACGATACAGAAGGGGGGGAAGCTCAGAGTTGCTGTTCATCGTCATGTGACCCTTTCAAAGAATCTGCTGGGACGATTTCAGCTCCAGGCAGTGTGGTTTCTAGGCAACAGACAAACGTCACAAACACACGATAAAAAACAAACACACTGAAACATTAGCCTGTGGAAAACTGGAAATCAAAAAAAGTGACAAGATGTTTTGTTAACAAACAGACAAAGCTCACGCTATCGTAAACAGGTAGGACACACAAACAGCTACTGGGATCGTAGACAGGACGCGCTGAGTGACTGTTGATTGGAGTCAAGTTAAAGCACAAACTGGAGCTGCTGAATCCACACACCCTACTCTGCCCTCCCCCATTCAATAGCTCTGTCGACACATGATCCTTCACTATCTCTGGCGGCGCAGCGGAACAAAAAGAAAGCCTACCTGTTCGGCACAGCACACCACTGACACATGATCAGACCAAATGACTGGAGGAGATACCAATGTAAGCAATATAAAAATGCATTCAAGTCAAAGGGATGGGCATCCAACCAAAAGAAAGAAGCTTACAGACCAGACTACTCATTCATGTCCATCACAAACAGATGGTGCTAAAAAAAGGACCCTGACTGATTCAGTGTGGTACTGCTCAGATCTCTGGACTGGTGCGCTCCCCACTCACTCTCACAGACAAAGGCACAGATAAAAAACAAGCATGGCGGGAGCAACCTCTCTGAGGAGAAGAGAGAAGAGGCACGAAGGGAGGGATGAGGTGAAAGAGCGCTTAAAAGAAGGAGGAGAAGGAGACTGGGGGGGTGGAGGATGATGAAGGTACTCACGGATGGTTAAATCCATCACTTGAGACGCCAAGCAGAAGACAGGGTGCTCATACATTTCCCTCTTTTTCCCTATAAAAAAGGATCGGGGCATGCAAGAGGCTGGGGTAAGAAGTGGGAAGGCTGGAGGTCAGAAGCAGATGGGAAGAGGACTGTCCAGGTGAAAACGACATTCTGCCGGGCAGGAGGCCCAATAGTAAATTCAAATGTTTGGTTTATTTTGAACCAGGCGCCTCACAAGGACAGGGGGAAGTAAATTCACATAGCATGAAAGATAGTAAGGTTTCAAGCCTTAGTATCTTTAGCACCCTGGGGGGTTTCTTTCAAGGCATAAACAACACTAGAGGTTTCTATGTAAATGTGCAAACAGCATGTCAATGCATTTAATGGGTATACTGGAAGAAAAAACACAGCAGGAGAGAGTAAGACATCAAAAAAATGTCTTAATGTCATTGATGTAAATAGTTTTTTTGTATGTAATCCATGCCAATAAAGAAAGGCCATGTTGTTATGTCTCAAAGCACATGCAGGTGGCAGATGCTGGTTTGTATGTGTTCAATCCCAGCATTCCATTGGTTAGAAGACATTCATCACATCGTAAAAGAGGTTAAATAAAGTCATATCTAGCCAGTAACTGTGTGAGAGAGGAGAGGAAAAAGCAGAGCAGACAGGGAGGGATAGGCAGCAGAAGATAGTGGTCTTCAGCAAGAGCAAAAGACAAAGGTGACAGGAGAGCTGCTGGTATTTCAAGGCAGGGGTGAGGAGTGGGAGTGTAAAGAGGGGCGGGCAGCTGGAGGAATCAGAGAAGAGCTACAGTAAGATAGTGGGAGAGGGGAGTGTTCGCCGACTGGGAGCCGGGAGTCAGAGAGGACATTCAGTTAAGCTGAAGTCAGTCCATTGATCAAATGTCAGAGGCCAGGATACTACACAGCTTGAATAGTCAAGGCACAATGAGATATCAGCACATCAACAGATTTCAGGGCTTTGGATTTGAATGCATTTTTACTCACACACCTCTACACAAAAGCCAACTTGACCTACAGAACAGCACAGAGCTAAAGCAGGCCTGAAACAAAGGAGAGAGTTATTGGACTGAGAGACAGAGAGCGACCGACAAACTGTCACAAATAATTTGGGATGCCACAAGTCATTTGGGATATGGACACAAAGTGAATTCACCACGTGTAAATAAATAAATAACAACGATCAGTACAATCTCATACTGGAGTAAGAAAAAGTATAAAAGGGAACATATTTATATTCAGTCCTTTGTTTTTGTGCTTTCATCCCACACAAGCACTGACTGAGCATTTCAATGTGAAACCATACAAAATGACTCTAATGCATACTGACATTTTAATTACCAGTGGGAATATTTAATGGCTGTTTTCACCATTATAACCTATCATTGGCACATTCACTCCAGCGGCCATCATGTGATGCTGGATTGTGTTGTTCTTGGTTACCTTCGATTTTAGCATAGTCTTTAATCCGCTGGTAGTTGAGCTGAGCGGCCTGCTCCAAACATTTGCGGATTACTCCTTTAACTTCCTCAGGTGGAACTGGAGTCACGATGTCCTTCATCAGGACCTACAGGCCACATTAAAGAGCGATTAACGAGAGCATTTTCGTTACATCACAGTTGTCATTTCTTTGGGTATAAAATGGATTCTTTTTTTTTTTCGCGTTTACAGACCCTCTCCAGCAAAGATAAAGTGGCCTTCAGTGCACCCTCTGGACGACCGAAGGGGAAACAGTATCTACGAGGGAAAAGGTGTGACGGGAAATATAAGAACAGAGCAAAACAGCAACAGCCATAATGTTTTGGGACATGAGGTAAATTGCAGTTTGTGAATTGTAATCACCTGAAGTTTACAATCTGGTTTTCCAATATCACACGCAACCGCTCCTTGATGTCCTCAAAGCGCTCCTTCTCGTCCACTTTCACTGTGCTCAGCCCATCTGGCCTGTGAGGATCGCACACATATACTTTAACTCTGCACTGGTTCAGCTCATGCAACCTTCTCATCTGAGTCAAGTAAGAGCAAAAAATAGACAACAAAAAACACTGACTGACAGCTTTCAGCTCCTGACAGATGTTTTTCTTGAGTTCCCTTTGTGTTACACATAAGAATACATGACAATGTCTCACCTTTTTTGACCTTGAAAGAGTTGTATTTTGGACTCCTTTCTCTTTCTAAACTTGAATATGCGTGCTCGCTTAGAGGCAGCACAAGGGTCTGGGCTTTGGGAGCTCTTTGGGGATAATAAGGCCTCATAGCCAAGCGGCCCCCAGTAACTGCTGCCCTCTCTGACTTTAACGGACGCATGGGAGGATGAATAATATGGACAGTAAGAGACTATGGCAACAAAAGGACAGAGAGAAAAGAAAAGAAACAAAGAAAAATGGTAGAAAACAAGGAAATGTGTAGAGATATGCAATTGATTAACAGCATAACATAACAACATAACAGAAAATACAAAACAAATATGCCAAAAACAGCAACAACATAAAAATAAGCAAACATAAATATGACAAAAATTAAATAGATGGAAAAAACACAAAATGTTCCAGATGTCTCTGATGACCCTTTAATTCTTTTCTTATCTAGTGCTTAATGTTCTCACCTAATTTGCCTAATAAAATACAACTTCTATTTGATTACAAATCCTGTCAATCTCACAATACACACAGGTTTTAAAGGAAGGGATTAGGGCACACCTGTTCCCATGGACATGGGAGGCACAAAAAGCGAAGCTGTAGTGAAGAAGAGTGGGGTCAATAATAGCCCCACTTTCTGCCCTTTCCAGGAGATCACGCAGATAACACAGATGTCTGTGACAACCTCGAACTCCATTTCTTGCACAGTACTCATCCAGGACAAACACCTGGCCTGGGCTGAACCATCCCTGTACAACACAGATAGAAACTGCATCTAACAGAAACAATCCACTGCTTTAAATGTTTCTGAGGTGATGCTGTAACAAGCAGAGTCACTCACCAGGCAGCAGAAGGTGTCATTGAGCCTATGGTCCAACGTGAGCCGCTGCACCATCTCAAAAAGCGAGGCGTGGTCAAAGCTACAGGGGTTAGCGGAGATAAATTCATCCATGCCGTGTTTCTGAGCTCTGTCAGCGTCTATCCGGCCAACAGCACAGGGAAAAGCACACGATTCAGAGGAGAGGACATCAGTGAGGCACAAGCAAACAGCAAGTGTTACAGCACAAGAGACACCAGGGATTTTTTTTGACTACTTCTAAGGGCAAATTATAAACACTTACAGCTTACATTGTCAACTTGCATTGTGTCGGACAGCGTAAAGAGTTTTTTTTTTTGTTTTTCTTTTGCATTGGTGGATGAGATTCTATCAAACTGAAGCTAAGCTCAGAGGGACGGGTGCTTCTACTGTATGTGCATGCATGCATCTTGGTATGTCACATTCCCTCATGTTTGGAAATAAATCTTGAAAGATCTGAGTGCTGCTAGATAGCATTCTTCTTTATGTATTCAATAGATTCTGCCATTCGCGACTGTTGTCACTCAGGTCCTGACAAATATTGAGACGTGTGCTACTAAAAAAGACACAAATGTGGCAAAAGAGTAATTCATTTGAACATGCTGTAAAAACATAGTCTAAAGTGCTGATACAAGAAAAAACGTAAATTATAAAAAAAAAATTATCGACTTGAGATTGGCAGATTTCTCTCCAGTTGTGGATCCTGGAGCTCTGTCTGGTTTTTAATGTTTGTCTTGCTTCATAAGTTTTGCCATTAACCTTCTCTGAATCAAGAGGATTTCCAGAATTTTCAAAACGCTAAACCTGCTCTATGAAATTCAATGAAGAAAGAACATTAGTAACATCAAACTGTGTGCAAAAACAAAAAGTAATGAAACAAATGAAACTTAGAAAACATGGCTTATGAAATCAATGGTGGAATAATCAGGGTTTTTTTTATTCAAGAAGAAACATCGACTAAATGGATGATCATTTCTGCTCTGTAAATATTTAGCTGTCAAAGAGAAAATGGCAAAGTGATGGGGACAAGGATGATTCAAAATAGATAAGAGGCGCAGTCGTGTCCTCTGTGTGACTGACAGGTGTCGTGTCCAAGAGATGCTGACATGAGTGATGATGATTTGAGGGTGGGTGTAGGGAGTGGAGGCCTGATCTTGGTAGGGCAGGACCGAGATACTGAATAGAGCACAAGTGACATCTGTCAACCTCCAGGTCAGTGAGAAGGAAGAGGAAAAGGGTGTAATGTGGATGCTAAACATTCACTAAAACTCACTAAAATGAAAAACAAGTAACCTACAGAGAGTTACACTTCTCTTTAGCTTATTTTTACTCCAATCTGAGAGAGTTAAAACCTGTGAGACGACAAGTAAAATGTGGATGATGACAAAAAAAATAAGAGACTGAGAGGAAGAAGCGGGACAAAACAGGTACAGTAGGTCATAATGTAGAAAAAGGTTGGACATGGGAAGTCTACAAACACTGAGAGGCGTAAGTGAATAGCATCAGAGGGGAACCAGTGCTGGATGAGAGATGGTGACAGGATGGGGTAAAAGGGATTTGGTTGCTAGTACAACCTTTAAGTGGGACAATAAGACAGAGGTCAGACAAGTGTTGGTGGAAAGTGATGACAGCGGAAATAAGATTCACTCCGGGACACTTAAGAAAGGAAGTCATGTCGTGGAGGAGAGTTAGAACAGTGAGAAAACATCCAAAGAGTGAACAGATGGCGCCTGGGGCTGGACTGTGAGACACAGTGAGTGGGCTTTATATTCCTTTGGCTGCTTTAACTGAGGAAATGGAATTTAAGTACAGAATACACTCAATACTACAGTAACATTACCATAACTTCCAGTATTGTGTTGACTTCAACCATGAATAAAATGACCAGATCACCAAAGTTAAAATATGAGAGTACTTTTGCATACATTTATAAATCATCACATGCTGGAGAACAGTGTGAATTTTCATTAAGCTTTTAAATGTCATGCACATCTGCAGACCCATTTTCAAATTTGCATTTTTATCCTTTTTTTTTGGCATTCCTTTTTTTTTTCTTCTCTACGCATTTGCAAGTTGACAATACTTGAATATGTTGCAGTGTATTCATGATCTCTACAGAGCACACTAACAGGCATACCACTACCGGAGAACTCTAATAGGGTAGCAATACAATTTGGTGCAAGTACATGGGTAAATAGCATGAAGCCGACAGAGGCAAAACTTGTATCATTCTCTGGGAGATGGGGGGAAATGAATGAAAACTCCTGTATTTATACAAAAGTATGAACACATGACACAGGTGTTCTCCTATTCAGGCAAACAAGGGCAGTCAAAAGAAATCAAAATGAGATCTCTCCTTTCTGGAGGTGTGGAACCGGTCTAGCCTCTATCTACAGGCCCATCTACTATAGGAGGAAGGAGGGGGGAGGGGTCCGGAGTATTTTATCGTAAGAAGGGGCGGCATTAGCTACTCCTTGTCTTTGGCATTCAGAATACTCCGCATACATATTTGCCAACTCTCATCAAGAAAAGTTCAAAGAAAAAGAATTAAAAGCAATTGAGCCCTCTGAAGTAAAGCTTGATCAACATAAACACTCATGCATCAAATATAATGTTGGAAAAATAACTCCATCGCAGACTGCCATCGGAATTCACAATTTATCTACTTTTTTTAATCGTTAAATGAATGCATATAAAGATGTAATATTTTCTAGGTTTCATTTAACTGCTATAAAACAGTTTGTTTGCAGCTAAATTATTAATAGTAAATTTACATGTTCTTTCTCACAGCATAATATTTTGCTCATTCTGTTCTAATACTGTGCCACATTTTATCTGCTTTGCTTTACTCTGAGGGGTCCAGTCACCAATAAGAATAAAGAGAGAAGGCAATTATGCAGAAACAACTATAATATCAACTTTAACCATTACTGAGCCAAATAATAAGTTCTTAGAATAAAATACATGCATCCTATACTGGCACGAATGGATGCTTATATTCTGATCCTCGCAGTAGAGGTCATAAAAAACAAAAAAAAGTAATCAACTAATATCTAAGACATGAAGCGAGACGTGAAAAAGGAGAAGAGGGGAGAGAAGAGAGAAAGAACGTTGCATTTGTCAGATAATCGGCGGGGATTATCTGAGCTGTGCCGGCTACAGGGAAGCACTTACCCTTGAGTCCAGCTAGAAGACAGCAGGGTAAGAAGGGACAAACCAGAATAACATAAAGACTAGCAACAAGGCTGGAGGAGAGCAATCACGAGACCCTGACCTAGCAGCTGCATTACTCAAGAAGGGTCCAGGCAAAGCATGAAGAAGAAAACACAACTCAAAAACAACAACCTATACCAACATGATAGTTTGTGGGTGGTGGTGTGTGAGTACATGTGAGGATATGTGAACAACAGATGCTGAGGCATATTAGAGAGAAGAAGAGGAAGACAGAGAGAGAGAGAGAGAAAGAAACAGAAAGAGGGAAGAGACAGAGGGAGGAAGACAGAGTTTACGATCCTCATCACTCCACTGCAGTTTATTTATTCTGGATTACGGACGAGTACTTAAGGAGTTGAGAGCCACACGTTAAGTACTGTCACTCTGTGGAGCTGCAGATCAAACACAAGGCTTACTTTTAAGGGACATTGGCAAACACATACACCTACACAGTGAAGTAACCCCCAACAGGCAGTTCTATGTGCAAAAGATGCCGTGTCTTTCTTTATACATATATTTTTAAAAAGAAAAGAGACTATGAAGGTCCTGGAAAGGTTGCAAGAGAGATCATTTAAGGGTGAGATATTGCAAAACAATCTTAGCAATAAATTTAAGCAGACTTTAAAGGAACACTCCGCTGATTTTCCCCTTTGCTGCATTTTACATTTTAAGATTGTGGGGCAGTTTTTCTATCTCAGCCAAACATACTAACTTTGTTGTGGGAATGAGATATTTTGTCATATTTTGTTTGGATGGAAACACACCGCATGAAATTAGTTGATATACTCTCTCCAGTTGCTCTTGAGCAGCTTTGTAAGTCAGGAAATTAACCGTTAATGTCAGCAGGATTAACTTATAACGTTACTAAGGTCTGGATTTTAAAGATGTGGATATTTACCAAGCAAATGAAAAGGATTTCTTGACTCAGTCGCTTTAAAGGTGACTTCTTTTTTAAATAAAATGTATCTTAAATATTATGAAATGCACTTAATTACTGGAGTGCCCCTTTAAGCCATCTTTGGAGTATTTCATATGACATCCTCAAACTGTACATTATATTTATTATATGTAAAATCCAGTGAAACACAATAAAGTCTGCCCATATTTAATAGAACACTTATGTGATGTGCATTAAACCACTCTGTAGTATGAATCTGGTCGACTATGTGCAGTGCAGCTCAGAACCTTCATAGGACTCTAGTTTGTTTTTATCCGTCCATCCACTGCAGCAGAGTCAGGAGGGCTGTGTATGTTATGGTCCCAGTGCCATTCAAGACCACCAGGGGGTGAAACATGTACGCGTGGTGTGCCACAATGTTTCAGGGAGGGGGAGGAGGTCTGTGCCACTGTGAGGAGGCTTTGAATGGCAACAGCTGGCATCAGAGGAGTCAACTAACCACAAGAACGACCACATACTGGACAAAGAAACCAATGGAGAAACAACATAGAATTTTATGTGATAGGATTCTGAGTAACTGACCCAATTCATGTCTTCTGATATGTTGAAGAAAGAGTGGAATAAAAGTGGGGCTTTTTACGTTTATTACAACTAATATCATTGCAACCCTGTCCGTTAAATATTTGTATCGAAGGCCAATTGTTTTTTCTGAATTCCTTGTAGGAGAAAAAATAAAAATCTTTATTCACTACGGTTGAAAAAGAAATCATTCTGAGCCTATGGAGTCAAAAGATGCACACAAAAAGTCATGTTTTGTTCTGAATAGCAGGATCTATTATTGTGAATTGTTAAGCAGTATGTGACATTAAGATCAGTAAGGTCTACGTGAGACACGGTAATTTAAAGTTTTGGACTAGATTAACAAGAAAATCATTGACAGTATAGGTCAAAGTCAACTTGGGGACATACAGATTGTGTGAAGAAAAATGTTGCTGGTTGAATTTGTGGTGACAAAAATTCTAAATTTTTTTTTCCCTTCTTTAATGAGGAGGGGACACAAGAGACGGTTACAACAGAACTTGGTACAGATGCCACACTACTGTAGACAGTCTTACCTTCACTTTGCTACCTGACCTGTGGACTGCTTAGAGGTGCAAGTACAGTGACAGATTTGTTAAAACTTTAGACATGTCTGGCTTTAGCCATCACTCAGTGACAAGAGAACCATTTGAGAACCTGTCTCAGAACCACAGCTGGCTTTCACAGCTGCCCTCTAGAGTCTAGACTGGATTAAAACAGGCCTTCGGTTCGGACAGGAGCAGCACACCCAGGCACTGTCAGTCTGAATTCAACCCCAGCAGGCTTGAATGTTCAAATCTTATGTGTAGTGAGCTGTTCAATTTTTTTTTTTTTTTTTTTTTTTTACACAAACTTTGCAAGTCATATCGTGCTTCCGTATTTTTAACAGGTTGGTTGTTCCTTGTGAGCAGATCGATGGAATAGCATGGAATTGCACCTTTAAACACTGTGGGAGTGGTGACAATGAGTGGAAGTCCATCAGATGCTGGAGGGATCTGTGAGAGTTGGATGCATGTGTGTGCGTGCTTGTGTGTTAGTTCTACCAGCACGTTTTGTGACTGCAGTGTGGAGCGCATGGCGTGAGACATTTATGGGTTAGAGCTTTCGCTGCTTTGTGGATGGAAACTGCTTTCTGCTTAAGTGACCATGTTGTGTTTCAGGCTACTTACAGAACTGAGAAATGGGGGCGTCCATTTGGGCTGAGGCACCCCCTTTGGAGTTTAGCTTCTGCACCTGAGTGGGTGGGACGGGCTTGTGGGACTGGCCAGTGGCACGATACATGGCCTGGACCCACAGGATGCGGTCCTGCTCATCGTCGCTGGCAAAGATCACAGTGTCGCCTTCTTTCACTGCATTGAAGAAAGCCCTGCCACCATCCAAGCCTGAGACAAGATCAAGTAGTCAGATATTTTTACTGTGTGTACACAGCAAGTGTCTGCAGTTTTATCATGTGTTGGTGTTTCTTCTGACCTGACTGGGGGTCACTGTAGTCCACAGTATACCCGTCCAGCTGGAGAAGCTCTTGTGGTTCTGATTTTTTCTCTCTGTAGCTGCACATTGCAAAAGTGTACTGACTCACCTGCAAGAAAAAAGGATTAGCAATCACTCCAACCAGCCATAAAAAAATTATTGAATTCTGCAGTCTTTGAATAATGAAACTTAAAGTAACAGTCAATGATTTTTAAAGACTGTCTACACATTTCATTAAATTTCATCTTTCTCAGCATATAGAGTGTAATATAAAGCAACCATACGGTCTATAGCATGAGTACTAAAACGTGCAGTGAGAGCAAATATTCTTTTTCTCCTTGATATGCGCTCAATATCGTAACTCAGTAAAACTCAAAGGAATCTTTTAAGCCAACTCTTGGGCTAAAAATCCTACCAGCAGTGTCCTCAACTAAAAGGGTCACCGCTGCTTTAATATGGCTGAACACAGTTTTATGGTAATAAAATCCCACCTGCACGAGGACAAAGAAACGCTTCTTCCAACGCTTCCAAACATTCTTTCCAAAAGCCCACAGATACCTGTCAAAACATTGTTCACACCCAGTGATAAAATGCAGTAAACATGTCAGAATGGCCACAAATAGTGAAAATCTGAAAACACAGTTCATTATATCTGATTCAGAGACGAGGAACGTTGATGCAAATTCCTTCGACGGGCGGCATAATGGTTACATAAATGAATAATGTTGCTGCCAATGTCTTGAGTGCACCTTCTGCTACTAAAAATGAAACTACACACTAGTATCCACCAGGGGGAGTAGTGCACTTCACAGTATTTTTCCATGGTACGTGAATAGAAATGAGGCCAAGGAGCTGAGAGGGTTGGAGTTCCATAGGAAAGACATGGGAAAATGAAAAGCACATAAGAGCATCACTGCATATCTCGCTGAGCAGTGGATCTCTTACCCGCAGTGTTTCATGTTCTGTGGTTTGTCCATACGTATGGCCAGTTTGATCTTGAGATCTTGGTCAGGGCAAGCCTTGGTCACAGTCATCTTATGGAGCTCTGACTGTTTGGGGCTGTTGGGAGTTGGGTGGAGGACGACCTGCACTCAAAACAAAAAAAAAAGAGAGATCACAAAACGCAATAATTACTAGCTCTGATATCCAGGTTGGAAATCTTTGATCTCACTCTGCAGCACTAATCAGTGTGTTTTTAAGGAGTGAACTGATTATGTATGTGGTTTTTTCCCACAAGTGAAATAATAAAGTGAGTCACGGTGGAGAAACAGAACAGTGCTTTGCTCTGTCTCCCCGAAGAGGAGTCCTAATCTCTCTTTGCTGAGTTAAAGAGCTTTGAGGAAGCCTGCTTTCCTGCCAACTCTGCTGCAGTGGGAGATCAAAGAGCCTTGTCACAGCCAAGGTCACTGCCACCACAGGGATGTCTGAGGCGCCGCTGCCCCAACGCAAACCTGAAACACCACCTTCCTTAACTGTATATCACATTAACATCCTGATAAGAGGGTGAAAAAACTCGGGCTAGAGAACTGATTCATGTTTCTGCTCTGTCTACATTTGATTCGCTTGTCGGTAGAGATTTAAAGAGCAGCTTGCAGGTTGAATTTTTCCATTTCATTTCATTTCAGCTGATATTTCTTGAAGATGATCGTTTGAAAAGTTAATGCATGGATGTGAAAGTTTAATGAGACTTAAAGGCAGATATGAAAAGAGATGAAAAGTATGCATATTGAGCAGCGTTCTCGTTTTCCCCCACCACATGTCAGGCTTCTAACACATAAAGAAGTTGTCTCTGCCATAAGTGCAGCAGTAGGTGGTAGTGAGTCTAAGCAATTATGATGTAGTGAGTTGGTCTGTTTTGCTTGTTGTTTTTTTTTTTTTTGGCATTTCACGATTTTTCATTCGTTTTTTCATGGTCAAGTATAGTGTTTGCGCAAGTTGCACTTCTTCCAGCCTACTGTTAACAAAAGTGCAGCAGCATGATTCAGGTGAGTGCTGGTCAAACACAAGTGTTAGCTAGCAGCACACACACACACACACACACACACACACACACACACACACACACACACACAGACAATGTGCCGTTGGATCCCCCAGCATGTTCAAAAATGCTCCAAAAAAAATCAAAATCCAGTGGGACCAGAGCTGAGCTTTAATGTGCGCCTCAGATTTTCTCATTTTGACATCTATCTAATGCTTAGCTGTCACAAAAACAAAATAACAAAAGGTTATTTCTGAACCACAGTGAAGTGACAGCACACTGACGACTCTTTTGAGCTTATTACAGCTGCACAGAACTTCAACCGAAACAAAGCTGAATATTTTCGACACAAAAAAAATGCTTTGACTGGCCGTGTGTGTGTGTTTCTGTGTGTGTCCTCCAGTTGTAATTTATGCAAAATACAAGTGTGGTGTTCATTTATGTGATGTGTCATTACAGTGCTCTCGTAGCTGCGTCGAGTGGCTGTGCGGTGGCGAAAATGCAAATGAAAGAAGTGTTACCCTGCCCAGTTCTTTGTCCTCCAGTGCCAGCACTCCTGTACTCTCTGTAAACAGTTTCACCTTGACAGCAGGGAGAGGGTGTGTGGTGGTGAAGTCCCCTTGGGTCCCCCAGCTGAAAGGCACAACAAAAGACACTCCAGAGGTTAGCTACCATGACAGCACGATAGAGCAGTGATCCCACACAATGACTTCATCTCCAACAGTCGTCGCTTTCAACTTAAATAAAAGCCGCTTGAGGAGAGCCTTCATCTCCATCTCAACCCTCTACATCTAAATCATATGGAAAAATGTCAGTCAACATTTTCAAATCGACTATTTATACAGCAATGAAAGACATAAAATCCCTATTTTATGTGAAAACAGACTTGAAACAGCAGCGTTTGGGCAACTGGGACACAAATATACAACAGAGGAGAGACAACACATTGTTTGTAGACACACACCCCTCTATCAAGGAAGGAAGATGATGAAGGACTGATTGGAAGTCTTTTTTTCAAAGAAGCAATACTGCAGAAAAACACAGTACGTCAAAGTCAAGATGAAACCACAGAAAAAAACACACGCACACACGCTTTAGTTCTCTTTGTCAATGTCACTTTTTAAAATGCATTTCTTATACTTATATACCAGACATCTTTAAAGCTGCATAGACAAGATTTTTATATAACAAAACACACATATTATCAGCCACGATTATAACAGAGAGCAGCAGTCAGACGCCACAGACCAAAATGAGCTTCTGTTGTCAAGTTTCTTATCTTCATTTAACCCCCAACGCAGGAATGTCCCAAAAGCAACACAAAACATGGATGGGATACACAAGTAGCATGAAAATGTATGAAAACTGCATTTGAAGCAGATGAGAAGGAAAATAAAATCTATTATTGAGAACCAAGTGTAATGAGACACAAAATAGAAGCAAAATGTATAATGTATAATAAGCTCACATTCACACTGCGAGAGAGTTAAGAGCTTCTCTAGTCCAGATGGCCTGCATGCCTTTGTACTTGGGGAAGAAATTAAAGCACCTGCAGGATGCACAAACATGGGGAGAGCCAGACTCAGACAAAAAAAGAAAGGACCAGCTGCAAAATAAGACTGCACTTATAGGTTAAAACTTCTTTTCACGTCTGCTTTAATTTATACGGCCTAACGAAATCCCATTCGGTGTAAAAGTGACGTCTCATGTTCAGCAGATGCCGTTATGAGTCTTGTATCTGCGTCTGTCAGATCAGCTGGGTGTCTTCTAAAGTTAGTCTCTTTAGAACAAAGTTCCTTTTTGTGTCTACACAGTGTTTCTTTGCAGAACTGCAGCAGAGGGAGTGAAACAGAATATAATATAGACAGAAAAACAGAAAATCTGGTACTAAAAAAGACAAAAACTTCAGAAGAGACCTACTTCATGAGTCTAACGCAGACTGCTGAAACCTCATCTAAGTTTTGTTGACCTTGAATTTTGGCACAGAAATAGATTTTGTCCCCCTTCTCTTGATGTTGGAATTGCTTTACAGGTTTCAGAACAAACAATTTGCAAGTTAAATTTGATTAAATTCACATCCTTTACATAAGTAGCAGTTCAGAGAAAGAAAAAGCTGGGGAGGTAAAGTTAGAAATAAGCAAGTTTACTAGGCAGTTTTGGAGTAGTCTTGTTAAAAAACCTGTCTTTTAGCAGCAAACCCCTTATGACTGAATCTCATCACCAGCTGTGCCTTCACAAAGTAAACGGATTACAAGGAGCAAAAAACACAAGGAGAATACAAGTTGCTGTAATCATGCTACACAACATATATGAGCTTGTGTTGCCTCTCATTTCCATCTGCAGCTGCCAACGTGCTGTGCTGCTTTATGTAGCCTTAGCTATGTAATATACTAGATGCCTGGATTCTCGCTCTGCAGTGAGGTATGGAGAAAGTGGTGTCAGTTTCCAGAATTGGAAAGCAGTGTTTCTTATGAGCATTTCTAACATTTATAATTAATCGCTACTTCATGTAACAAAGATGTTGCAGCTGCAGCATGTTCAGGAGGAGCAGAGAAGCTGCTGACTGACAGCGAGGAGTCAGCGGCAAGCTGTGTTGATTTCACATGGAACCATTGTGCTGGCATGAAGGTGACCTTGTGGCTCAATCTAAGGTCTATTAATGGAGCTGCGGCTCTTTCTCCAAAACATATGAAACCCCGTGTACTCTCAAGTGGGTCAAATGAAAAAATAAACAGCAGAACGACTAGACGATAACGTTAACTACATCGGCCCCTTAATCGATTCATCAGAGTTCAATGTAAAATCATTATAATAAGCTGAATGTCAGTAGAAGCGCACGACTGCTGAACACATCCAATTACTGTATGCAAATAACCTGCAGCAGTCTGTACATTAATACATTTATCTCATGTGTGTTTGTGTGTCTTTTTAGCGTGTGTACATGTGTGTAATAACACAGTCCTGTTTCCACCACTTTAGAGTGATCACATTTTCTAACCCTAACTACAACCTAAACCCAGCCACACCTTAAACCACATCTTCACCTTAAAATTTACATTTATAAATGCACACAAAATGTGATGTATAAAAGGATAAATGTCCGCACAATATGTGTAATACAAGTACACACAGACGCACACACACATTACCCTTGCCTTGTTCTCGTCTAATCCCCTCCCTCATTCATGTCCCTCCATCTCTCTCATACTCTCTTCATAAAATGGCTCTTGAATTAGGGAGATCAGAAGAAGACATTTGGGCCTTAAATAGCTCATATTTGCATGAATGTTTCATGGACATTTCCTCTTGTATCCTCCACTGTGTAAAAATGATTAATTAGATGAAAATATGGCAGATATATTTAGCAAAAGGTATATTTTTCTTCACCACCATCATTGTCATAAATAGGGTCTAAAATGGCATAACAAGAAGCGAGATATCCAAATAATTCACGATATCTGTGAACAGTAAGAGCTTTGAGAAGAAGGAAGATACATACAAGCTTCCTGGTTTTGTTTTGTGGCTGACATACTGTGGGATTACACTGAGAGTTTTGATACCTTGATGGAATGAGTCAGAAATCAACCTGGTCAAAAAGGTTTTGGCTTCAGCTGTGAATCATAAATGACTCAAGCAGCTTTTACACAACAGAGACATTAAAGGTTTTTATTTCCCCAAAGATGTAGGGATTTGATGTTAATACTCATCCCACCTATATTTCACTAGGGGTATATGCATTTTTCAAGTAGAGATGCGCTTTGCATGACAAGGCGACCAGATTCTGCCGTTCTAGATCTAACACTTGATACATTTCAAGTTTTGCTAAAGTGTACAGCCCCATTTCCTTTAAATTGCAGCCATTTGCATACAAAATGCTTTTAAGAGGGAATGAGGCATCAGAGAACACTAACAGGAGGACTGGAAATGTGTCCTTACAACTAAGAAGCCCCTGAGATGTGGGAGAGTTTGGCAGCTCGGCTTACTGTAAGTACTGTAAGCCACTTCATTTTTCCCTGTGTGATGCAGTAGGACTCTTAGATTACGCTTCCTCTTATCCTTACATAATCTTAATTACAATGCTCAAAACTGTCGTTGGCTTATCTACAGGAAACAACAACTTTTCATTAAGGTCTATCTTCCTTGAAAGGCTCACCAGAGGTTTGTTTTCAATCTTTACAATAGTTCCAAAGCTGTGTTAGGTTTAGAAAGTGTTTGAATGCGAATTCTACAAACAACGGGGTGTAGACAAAAGTCTACACTTACATAAATGCATGTGAAAAACAAATGTGCATGTGTGCTCCGGTTCTTACGTTGGCTTGGATGCCTCTGCTTGGTCGGTCTGGAGTTTCTCGCCTCCCTCCACCTCCATGGTGCAGTAAACAATCCTGTTGGGAGCCAGAGATTTCAGCCCCTGCACTTCCATGATGACCACCTGGGAAGCACAGATACCTCAGTGAAGGTTGCAGACAAGAAGTGAGTCATCTCTTGAAGGAGGTTAGAGAGCAAAAGGGTCAACAGCAGATGAGCAGGCAGCAAATCCATCTAGTTTGCTATTTTAGAAATACTATCACAGCCAGAACGACTATTTACATTTGTAGCCGGTGCCTCCATTGTACTAAAATGTAGATTTTAGCTGATGTTCAGCTGGAACAGCCCATAAAAATTACAGCTATCCTTCCTGTAAAGCACAACTCTATCATTGAAACTGCTTGTAGGCATAATCTACCTCATCAAGTCTTATATCCAGTCTTTAATAGCTCAGCGAATATAATATAGCACTAACACTGCCAGGGGTAACTGTTATATTGCAACCGTGAATTCCAAATGGGACAAAGGCAGAAATATGTGCTGTCAGGATAAGAGTCCACTTTGAATGAAAGTATTCTATTCTTAGTATTCTTAGTCCATCACAGGGCTAACAGAGATACACACAGCCGTGCAGCCTCACAGTTATACCTGCGGCAAATTTAGAGGCTCCAGTTAACCTAAGTATGTCTCTGTGAAAAGAAAGCACCCACAGAATCCAACCCAGAACCTTCTAGCTGAGGGGACTACACTCACCAGCCCCTTTATTAGGTACACCTGTTCAATTGCTTTTTAACACAAATAACTAATCAGCCAGTCACATAGCCGCAACTCAATGCATTTAGGTATGTAGACGTGGTCAAGACAACTTGCTGAAGTTCAAACCGAGCATCAGAATGGGGAAGAAAGGGGACTTAAGTGACTTTGAACATGGCATGGTTGCTGATGCCAGACGGGCTGGTCTGAGTATTTCAGAATCTGCTGATCTACTGGGATTTTCAACGGAATAGGAGATTCTCATCATGGATGTGCAGCTCACAAATGTGCAGCAATTGTGTGATGCTATCATGTCAATATGGACCAAAATCTCTGAGGAATGTTTCCAATGCCTTGTTGAAAGTATGACATAAAGAATTAAGGCAGTTCTGAAGGCAAAAGGGGGTCCAACAATTTACTAGCAAGCTGTACCTAATAAAGTGGCCAGTGAGTGTATAACAGCCATTTCACCACCGTGCTGCCTTAAACTGGATTTTGTTTTATGCATCTTTTGTCCCTTTGACTTTTTCTTCAGTTTTGTCCACTCAATTTTATCATTTTTTGTAACTCTGGAACCATGTGCCTTCTTGGCCATGTCTCCCTCGAAAAAGAGGTTTATAATCTCAAAGGGCTTCCTGCTTAAATACAGTTTACAACAGAAGTGACTGCACCCCTGTACAATATCACTTACATGTCAAAAAAATCAAAACTGATCCTTGAAGCCATAGACAGAGCACTCCTTGAAAAATCTACCTCTGAAAAACAAATAAGCAAACGCTTCTGACTTGGAACAATAATTATGTATGGGAATAACAGCTTCTTTGACAGCTCAGACATTGAGAAGGACATTGTATGATATAAACCTCTATGAATGCTGTCCATGAAATAAACCTTTGTTCGTGCCTTTGCTACAATGTATGAACAGAAGCCTGGCAAAGTTTGGGAGCACACTGTTTGGTTAGATGAGAGCAAGATAAATTTGATCAGCCCAGATGGAGTACAGTGTGTTTGATGTGAACCTGGCTGGGACTCGCACAGTGAATGCATAGTCCTGACAGTGAAGCACAGCGGTGGGAGTGTGATGATTTGAGGCTGCATGAGTGCAAAACTGTTTGAGAGATGACATTTATAAATGACACCGTTAATGGCTGTGGATATATCAAAAATACTGGCTGAATTTTCCTTCATGGTAATGATCCAAATTACACTGAGACGACCAAATGTGCTGCCTGATTTGAACCCAATAGAATCCAAAGTATCCATATCTAACATTAATTTACAACTTATCAAAGATAAGCTGTTGCAATGAAAACACAACAAAAATATATTTTTTCACTGTACAAATATCATACAGGACAATAAGTATATCAGCATCACCATACTAATATTTCTATGTGGATGCAGTTCAAATGCTATAGGACTAGTTCTATATTTCAGCTGATTCCAGCCAGATTCTCTAACGATAATCCTAGTTGGTTGGTTGGTTAAATATATTCTGTTAGCTTCAGTAGCCAACCTGGAATATGCTTGAGGGTTTACCAGGGAACTGTGTACGTACAAAAATACCTAATTTTACCAAACAATACCTAATTTCAGCATTCAGCCTCTCACAGAGAAGCGCTGTATTCACTTCTGTGTGAACAAACAGAAAAACGAGATCGTATTCTTTGCACATTATGTACTTCCTGCTTCTGAAATAGCACTGCATCATAAGGAGTGAGGTGTGATTGCTCCGCGTTCTGTGGTGAAAGCTCGTCTCAGACAAGCTGATAACAAGATGACTCACATTTCCCGTTAAGGAGCAGGTAAACGGGTTTTTGTGCTGTGTGTGTGTGTGTGCAAGTCTGTTCTTCACATAGCGTCTGTTCAACCCCCTGAACAGGTCTGCTGTCTGTTTCTATACTTAGTCTGGAGCAGACAAGCAGTCAACAACAGTTCTGATTTAAAAGTTCTGGTTGAGGCAGAAGTAGCTTAGCTCTGAGTTTAGACATGACAGATGATAGTGCTTGCATCATTTCTCTATCGTTAGAAATCCAGAAAATAACAATACTACGTCAAAAATATACTCACTTTATATGTTCAAATTCATATATGTTACATGGTATCATCAGGAAAGTGTCTGATTGGTCCTAAATTAATTCTGCATCATGACAATGATTTGGAGCAAACAGCGGCTGTCATAATGAACTGTCTTCAGTGACAAGAACAACATGGACTCCTGCAACAGACGGTACAGTCCCCAGAGAGCCCTGAGCTCAACATCATCAGTCTGAAATTACATACAGAGGACACTTAGACAGCCTCAATCCACAGGGGAACTCAGGAAAGTTCCGCAAGGTGCTTGCAGTTTTTATCTATTTATGTTCTTAGTATTAAATTCACTGATTAATATAAAGTATTCAAGGAATATTTTTTTAAAACAAAAAAGAATTTGCACAGTATGATATGTTAGAATGATCCAAACTTTGTTAATCCATAACTGGCCTCGTTCTTAATGCATAATACCTCCAAGGTGAAGGACAGGACCACATCAGACTTGGACAGTGTGTTCTCGTCCTCCTGGCCCATGTCGATGATGGAGGTATTGTGTCCCCGTTTCAGCTTCTGGAGCTTGAACTCTCCACCTTTGGACACTGGCATGCTCTCCAGATTGGCCATCAGCTGATTCACTGAGGACTTGAGTTCCTCAATGTACATGGCCTCCATCTCTTTAGACACAAACTTGGGGAACTTACCTCCCTGCATGACAAAAAGAGAAAAGACTCAGCAAAGATCCACAGTCAGATATGCATTTCCAAAAATCCTAAAAACATAAAAATAATATTAGTTTAATGAAATTGTATTTGTTTGTTTATACAGATACCTAATTTTATAGCAGCAATGCAGAAAAACCTGTACATTTAGTATGTTCTTTTTATTCTTTGAGACTGTATTCATTATCTATGGATGGCAGTTCATACTATGATGTTTATGTAAGTTCCACCCTTTTAGCGAGATATTAACTACATAACAAAAGCATAATAAAAATAATGTTAGTCATCGCACAGAGCCAGACTTACCCTGGCAATCTGGTCTGCCATCTGAAGACGACCATCCAGCTCTCTTCTGATCTGTGCAGCCTGCTCATCCAGGTTGTCAAGCTATTGATAAACAGAGGGGAGCAGGTCAATTAGATCACATTATGGGAAGTGCAATGCTTTCTCAAATACAAAGGTCAGGAACAAAGGTCACCACGTCTTCCTGCATAATTTATCCCTCCATCAAAGATGAAAAATCCAAGAAATATTTAAATAAAACACACATATTATTTGGATATGTTGCTGTTAGCATTTAGAATGTTTTCCTGATTATTAATGACTAAATACAGAACAATCTGTGAGGATGATGCAAGATCTCAGATCTCTGGTTCAATAGCAACATTTTGTAAGAGTGACTGATTACACACATTCGTTAAAAGTCATTTGAAGGCATCCTATGGAACTATGGAGAAAGCATTGTAAGATTGGGGCCCAGTTTTGCTTGAATCACACGGTTCTTGAATCACACATGACAACTAAAATAGCACATGTGCTCTAACAACCATGCAGGCAATGCAGGAGGCAGAACACACGCAGGCTTTGATTTACATTCAACCATTTAATGGGTTAATGGTGGTCACACACAAAGAAGCATAATAAGGTGCCTTCTATCGCAGTGACAAAGAACACCACAAGCAAGCAAATGTGCAGATGCCTTTGCAAATGTTTTATGAGGAGGATGACGATTTTGACACGTTTATCAGACCTCAAGGGCACATAGTGTAAGAAAAGGATAAAAACTGATGCAGCAGAACAAGAGATATCATCTTTTTTTATTCCATGCATTCTTCTCCCTTGTCAAAACTTGCCATCTGGATTTGATATCGTACAACTTGACCCCCAACAGTTCATCATATGGCCACGTTGTGTTAGTGACAACTAATGTCGCTTCCAACCACTGGCCTTGAGCAGAGATGATAATAAGATCATTTCTTCAACATGTCTACATATAATTTTCATTTCAAACGCCAGTCTTTATTTTTCAGTCACAACAGAAACTGACTCAAGTCTGGTGTCAGATTTTGTGTAGTTCCCTCAGGAGCCGCAAAACACTTCATATTTTTGCATTTCCAGGAACTCTGTTATGTAAAAGCATGACAGTTCATCTCTAGAAAAAAGTGTGAGTTAGAGCTGTAGATTTGAAAGTTGGACTCAAGTTGGACTTGAATCCCAAAAATGAACACTTGCAATGCGAGACATCTCAAGATTCCAAGGCAAATAGATGAGAAGACTTGACTTAGTGAGTCCAGAAAAATTTAAATGTTCCACTGAATGTAGTTTTGTCTTTTGCAGCTATGTCGAATTGTCATGAACAATGACATCACCTTGATGTGAGCTAAATCTCTATAACCTTATGCACACTCTCATCTGCAGCTGCTGGCTCTGGTGGAAAATAAAGAAAACTCAAAATTGAGATGACAGAAATCAGCCTTTCATCGCAAAAGTAATTAGTTCATACGTGAGTAACGCAATAATTTCTCCTCTTCATATTCAGCACATTGCCAATTTTCCTCCCTGCAGCCATGCAAATGATTCTGAAGCACAATTCACTTATTATGCACTTTTTAATAATTAAAAGAACTTTTTTCTTTTGATAAATATCTAATTATATTAATAACAGGTTTTTATTTGCCTGTTGTATTTATCATAAAAACTATAACAAAATATTTAATAGCATAATCTAGTAAAATTTTCAGTATGTTCCCACTGTTTAAATGCAAATGACACAGACATGCTGTTGACAAAGTGCATGTGTGTGAGATGTATTACTGTCTGTAATTTGTATTATGTGTTTTGTCCTGTTTGTCCGGGTAGGCTTGAGTTGTTCTGTCATTGAGTGGAAGTTTTAATTGTGACCTATCAGGCGACTGCAGAGGAAAATTAGCCTTAAGATAACGGTAACATTTATGTTTAATATTATACATGGCTTCTCACAAATAAAATAAAAATTATCTTAATGACTAAAAAGTCTGTGCAATTACTGAACTTTACTAGGAATGGGTAATGTGACTCGGAAACACAGGAAGGACACTGTTGAAGTTGAATTTTAACTTGTTAGTTAAGTTGTACACAGGGCAACATGTCTCTATGTGCACTCATTTAATTATAATTTGCCTTTCAGGGATTTTATTTAAGTTTTTTTGTCCATCGCGAGATAAGCCTTCTGCCCGTCGGTCAATATAGTCTTTGTAACACCAAATTACTAAAGTCAAAGCTGTTACTTTTTATCTTCCTGTGTCCCTCTGACATTTGACATTGTAAACATGTGTTTGGGTCACTGGTTTAACTAAGGCTTTCAGCACCGCTATCCTCACGAACAAAGCTCCACATTACACTGTAAAAACACTACTGTAAAAAAAAATGAGATAAATGCACAACAGCTTTTTACTTTAGCAGTTCACAAGCCAGTTGGCAGAGCTGCCGTGTTGTCAGGAGTCCAAAAACACTTCAGCATGTTAACAGGAGGAGCTGGAGATGAACTGACAACCCTGCATTTAGTGGAAAAGCCTCTCTACCACCTGAAAATACAGTCGGTGTTTCACCATAAAAATATGAGCGACCATGTAAGTCAATTGAAAAGACTTCAAAGCATTTGTTGAAATGTTACATTTTGTTTCTGTACTGATCCTGGTTTGATGTGAGGATGGGAGTGGTGAAATAAACCAGAACCGGTGATGTATTTCTATGCTACAATGTTTCAGACAGAAACTAGTCTTTGGATTTGTAAGTGCCTTTTCAAAGGCATAATGCGTTACCTGGGAGTAACATTCAGAGTGACGAGCAGTGGCTGCAGTCTGAAGTAAATGTGACCATGCAGTCCAAAAGACCCTCATGCAGATGGGTAATTATGGCAAATACAGCAGGGCATACAAAGGCTAATTAGAGCTCCAGCTTGCTCTAACTGACTGCAATCACAGAGGCATAGTGTGGCAGTACACATGAATAGATCAAAATCAAAAGGAAATTCATTTCTCCCACTAGGGAACCATGTCGCCGTCGTCACAGAAACCTTGAATGGACCACAGGCCTTTTTGAAAGTGTTGAGTGTTTCAAATTTCTCCTTTTCCTGTTGATTTCAATCAGCAGAATAAAAAGTTCTAGCCGAGCTGAGGGTGTAGTTAAAATAAAGCTCACACCAATGTCAATGATAAAGCTTTGACTTGAATGAACCATCCACAAGAGTTTTGGCACACGGGGATCAAACCAATGATAATGCAATTTCTTTAAAACATCTGAAAACTGCCTGTATTGGACAATGTTAGCTCTAGGCACAAAAGCCTGACATCTGTTAGCCTAAATTTTGCCCCGGTGTAATGAAAAACAGAAATATTCATGGCTCTCTTACATCAATAATGAATGACCGTTTTATATTAGCTGACACAAGGAAAGAGTGGAGATGGCTGATGTCTCTTTCTCGCTCTCTGCTTCTGAATGCTTCACCCCTTTCAGTTATTCTCTCAGCCAAAATGTCTCATTCTTGTCAGATTTGATGCTGTGACTCACCAGTCAGTCAGTACCGTTTCCACTATGAGGCCTGTAGCCCTAATTGAGGCACAGCTGCACCTGGGGAGTCACAAACCTTTCCACGCAGCGCCGTGGCTCGAGTTTACAGTGAAAAATAAAGCCAACTTTGTCTCACCCTGGTGTTGTTATATTGTAAAATCCTTGGGTTTTACATGCGTTTTAAAACTGGAGGGGGAAATACGATGCTGCTGCTGCTGCTGCTTTCATGGAGCACATAGATCAGCTTCTGTTTATAGCTGGAGCATGACGAAGCAAATCTCTGAGGTAAAAAGGTGTCAGATTGTCGAAGGCGTACATCTCAAGTGAAACTTGCAATTTACAGTTTCAGCAACAAGACTAGCTATAAAAATATTTTTATTTGATTACTTTGCAAGTGAAGTTTATTACTTTTTTTCTGTTTAGACTTTATTAGTATTAGTGCTGTGGATAAAATGTGAAAATCTTAATTTTTCAATACAAAGAAGCAGCGCAAATGTGGCTGTAACATTGCAGATGTTGTTTTAATGTTATTTGTAAGTGTGAGTGAGCTTTGCATTTTTTTTACAAGCAATTTTAAACTACTTTAAATCCTGGTAATGAGCTGTACATTTAGCATTGATGGTAACCTGTATGTCACATATCTGCTATAGCTAAGAAACCAGCAAACAACCTGGGATATTACCCCTATGGGAACGAGATATCAAAAAATATCTGAATAAAACATGGTGTGCCGGAAAAGACGAGTGCAACATGTTTTAAATTTTGCTTTTATCACTATCAGGAAAAATATCTCCGCACAGCTGCACAGTCTATTCAACTGAGCACCTGATTTTATTTGTGATACAGTGCTTTAAACCGCTCTGGTCTCCTGCTGCTGGGACGTTTGCCAGAGCTGACCTCTCTGTGCCTCATGGTATTTCACCCGCTCCTATTACATTAACAGGTCTTGTCTTTCAGGCTTTACCATATTGATTCTCTGCTCCTTCCAGCAATCCTTTTTAAGAGAGAATGAGCTGAAGCCATGGTGCAGTCGTTAAAAGGAGGGGAGGGGGTGTAGTAAGTAACACACCACGGAGAAACAGACTGACACGGATACAGCGGCCTTACACTGAAAAAAAATATATGTAGAAACAGCCTGTATAGGAACTATGCACATTTTAGTCAGGAAATCAGTAGAAAAGCATTGTCATTGTTGAAGTGTCTTACTTACACATTTGCAATTGATTCTGTTCACTGATGTGCACATTATGAAATGATGTCAGCCAGATGCATCTTAAATGGAGGACAGTCAGCGTGAACTGTCAAGCCTAGTGTGTTACCAGTGCTGGCCACTGAGCAGCCACCCTACTACATAACCCAGAGTTCCTGTTTAGTAGAGCACATAATCAGACTTTGCCACCAGCTGCAGCAGAATGTCTGCATTGGAAGCACAGTGGTACTCAGTACAGATCTGCCATGCAGTGGAGAGCATCCCGTGGTTTGAAATATCAAAAGCCACGTTTTTTTTTTTTCATTGTTATGTCCAATAGCAAAAACCAGGATTCATTCATAACTGTGACTGATACTGATTGCATTCCTGCTTGAGCTGTGCTTGAACCACTTGTCTCCCCATGCTGCTGGCAATCCGGTGTTGCCTGTCAAAACACTCAGAGCTCTGGGCGCTATTGGACTGCGGCGCAAGCAACATCTGACTCGTGCAATCCCAAAAGAACTGTCATTGCCATGCCTGGAAATTCTGCAGCTTGGCCTGTCAGTGTCTGACACTGCATTTTTACTGTCTCGTCTGTGCACCTCCCCTTTCCCACAAAATACAACAGACCTAAATCCACAGATGCAAGAAAATTCTCCACACTGCAAAATCCCTCACAACTGAAATCAAATAAGGCAGCGGCGGATAGAAATTGCTCATTGTGACTAAGTGCAGATTGCAGCTCATCTACAAAATGGCTAACATGAGAGGAGAA
The DNA here is from genome assembly GCF_022539595.1 of Amphiprion ocellaris. Classification (NCBI taxonomy): domain Eukaryota; kingdom Metazoa; phylum Chordata; class Actinopteri; family Pomacentridae; genus Amphiprion; species Amphiprion ocellaris. Next base: position 29,226,170 of record NC_072770.1, on the reverse strand, counting down.
ACTCTGAAGTACGTAATGTGAAGGAGGATGGTGTCGGTTTCTTCTTCTATTGCAGCCATCTCTGCCTCGGCAGTGGTGAAAAGCAAACACGGTCCTGGCTGTGCAAGGGGAGAAGACCTGAGGGCAGTATCTGTGTGAACTAATAGCACCACCTACTGAGCCCCACAGCACCCCAATCTTATCTGGCCTACAACTACCGAAAGGTCAGCGTTGGCAATGGCCCACAGGCACAATGCAGGTGGACAGGCAATCTCATATAAAATAAGACCGGCTAAAAGTAAATTTCTCTCTCCGTTACTGAAGCTGATAGCAGTTCTGCAGCTAAATAAAGGTGACGCTCCCTCAGTGTTAGCCCGGTTGACAGCAGGTTAAAGGTGACAGAGCAGAAGCAGGTTGGTAGTTAACAGCCCGGCCGATGACAGATTCCCAGGTGGATGTTGGGACATTAGCAGCAGACAACACGCACGGCCGGAGATGGATTCTTGTAAGGAACAAAGACTGGCCGGGCAAAATGAGCTCAGAGCGGGATGGGACCTGGAGGAGTCGAAGCAGCTGCTCTATATTTAGACTTAGTTTGTGTGACTGTGTTAAAATGTGAGAAAAAGCCTCCATCGTGTGAATGTAGCATCATGCGAAGCATTTTAATTAGGAAACGTGATCATGACTACATGCTGCTGAAAATCCCCATCTCAACCCCTAACACATTCAACACATTTTCCCTCAACTGGTGTGGAATTTTAGGTCATTTTGTCTTTAAATAACTTTAAGTTAATAGGAGATTTGTCACACACAAAAATGTATGCAATCATAGCTGTTTTTGAATAACTGAGATTATTGTTTTATAGTTGAGCTAAGTCATCTCTAGCCAAAGGGACAAATTTGCCCTTTTAATTTTTTTCTTGTAACAAACATTGTCCAGATTTAAAAGTATGCTGGCACATTCACGCTTCACCCTACGTTTCAGCACCACTGCTTGTTCAGCTTAGAGGTGGCTCGGCAGGCAGTGCAAATGCTTTCATCCTCTCCCAATCCTGTGTGCAGTGAAGAGGCTCCATTACGCAATTATATCAGCTACAGGCTAAACCAGGAAGAGCTCAGGCCTCATTTCCCAACTAACAGTTGCTGACAAGACAAATTAAAGAGGAAGAGGAGGAGCCTGCTTCAAAGTCTGTCAGAGGCAAAGCTCATTTGAGTACGGTCTGTCAGTCCGAGGAGGGGTCCACAGGCCATGATTTATGGCTCTGTAGGGGCAAAAGTCTCATTCTGATGCGCACATGCTTGGCTTTGACTCAAAGGCTTAGGTAATTTAATCAGCCACTTGAGATTAGACAAGAATTTTAGTCAGTGAGAGTCCACTGGTGTGAATAAATATCAATGATTAAAACATCTCAGAAGAAGAATCTGTAAATAGTGTTAATGTCAGCTGTGAATGAATCGAATAATCAGTTAATTGATGAGTCAATCAACAGCAAATTAATCAACAATTATGATAATCAATGAATCGCAAATGATTCAGCAAAAAAAAAATCTTGTTTTTTGTCTTTATCGTGTCTGACAGTGAATTTGATCTTAGACAAGCAACTTATATATTGAAGTTAAGATAAGTAATTTCAATAGTTTTTTAAATATTTTGTACATAATTTATCAAGAAAATAATTGTTAAATTATTTATTAAGAACAATTTAATTGCAAGTACAAGCATAGCTACTGCAACAGTTTCATGCACAAAACAAAGTATTACATTTTCATGAAATTGTTTCCTTTTAAAATTAAGAACTGATCAAGATTTTTTTGATACTGACATCCACAGAGACTTAGGACCAATTTGCAGTTCTTTGCTCATTGTTTTGCTTTTATTTAATGACCTTCTGACTGCAACCAAACCAAAGTCAGCAAATTGCTAGCTGGTAAACAACGTCAAACTGGACCAAAATAACCAGCCAAAGACTTCTGTGGTGTCCCATACACTGCTGTTAATCTAAGGCAAATTAAAACATTTGTATTTTTCTGCAGGGTGCATCATAAAAAATATTATTGCTCTCAGTGCTGTAACTAGATCTAGTGTTGCAGTCGGTCTCTACCTTCAAACAAGGAATCCTGTTGTCACATGAAGTACAATAATCTCTTTAACAAAGCTCAATGGGAATCTGTTAAATGTCATGCGGTGCCTGATGTGTACAGTTCAGATTGTGTTTTTCTTTCAGCAAAATGTGTGCAGAGGAGAAATTTTGTTTAAAGGATATAAGAAGAGAGTCTGCAGTTATATGACCAATTTCTCTTGCTGCTGTTTCACTGAAACTAAAAATAAAATCTGTGAGTCGTATCAAACACTAATCTTTTTTTTTTTTTTACAAAACACTACTCTAGGACACATGATAAGTGGACACAAAGTTCTGTCAGCATAGTTAAACCAATCATGGTTTTGCAGTGCAGCCACCAAATGCATTTTCTTACAGTTATTTGGTGTGCAGCCATCAGGGAGTGGAGCAGGCTCAGAGTCTGGCTGGCACAGCAGCTGGCTGTACCAGTCTAATCAGTCTGTTAGTCATTTTCAGGGGCTGCTCTTACTTTGGCATGAGACAGAAATAGACCAGTGTTTCCTTTCGACTATTTCGATGTAACTGCAAAAAAATGTAAATCCCCAGCGATAACAGCAAAAAAAATAAATGATGCCCTCTGAATCCCAGCCAATACATGAAAACCTTTCATCAAATCCCAGCAGCCCTGAGCCACGCTGCCTGGACTGCCGCAGCTCCTTTTTAGTGAGGATTTTATCATTTAGCAGAGGGCAATATACAGCGGCTGGCTGCTTACTGAGTAGATGCTCAAAGTTACTATTAGCGCAGGCTGATATATTCATTACAGCAGCAAACGAAATGGGAGAAGACACCAGAACAGCTGGAAAAGCAGTTGGAGTAAAAACAAAAACAGAAATCCTAATTCTCTTATGCAAATCTTATTCTGTACATTAACATATAGATATATGAAATATTAATTACAAACAAATTTGTCCCTTTTTACAACTGTGACCTGTATCCCTGTGCTATTTCTACCAAGCTATAACTGTCACACACCACAGTGCAATGCAGTGCAAATGCATCTCTGCAGCATTCAATGGTTGTGTATTGTTCAGTGTTCATCAGGAGCTCTGTATTGTTCAGAGTAGGATGTGTTCAGGGACATGCTATTATCTTCTGCATGCAGATTTCTGACCCTACACTTACAGCCCTGCTGCCAGCATATAAAAAACTAGGTTAAGCATCTTCAAAAGCTTGGGAGGAAAAACACACAGTGGATACGTAGGCTGTGGCAATGTATTGCACCTCAGCATTAGAGGGATCTAACTAATGAACACTCATGCAGAACAGAGCCTATATTGATCTTTGCCGACTGAAACATTTGAACAATCTAATTTGTTTAACGGCAACTCAAGCCATCTGCTCTGATTTATACATTCACAGCTGTTGAAAGAGGAATGACACCTGATCCGAAGAAATTCAGCTTCTTAAAAAGTAACTGGCTTCCAAAATGCGTGCCGACTAGATCTAAATGAAACGATGAGGTATGTAGGTTATATATTAGGTGATGAGCAGATGTCACAGTGTCAGAGGCTTCTTCCAAATCCTGCTGTGGTAAAACTTTTAATCAAGCTTCTGAAGAAAGACTACATTAATGCTGCTTTCAGCATTCCAACAGAGAGCAGTAAAGGCAGCGAGGGAAGAAGAGTTATGTCTGACACAAGCACGCCGGTGTCCACTATTATCCACAAGCAATCTCAACATATCTCCCCTACAATGAAGTATCGCTGGCTTGGGATCAAGGCATATGTCTTGGGGAGACACATTTTCTTTTATAGAGTCTCCATTTAATTCTAGAGCTAACAATTACATAGTAGACAAAAAAAAAACATCTTTAAGTTCACCTAAAATCATTTATTAGTCACCATTATCATTATTCTATACATAAGTCATGTAATATGTTGGCTAGTCTGTAGAAAAATAAGGATAAAGGCTTCTAATGTTGTTGTGTTCTAACCACAGAGGTCAAGAGTGGGAAGTAAAAGTGAAGAGAAAATCAGAACACAATGTCATGGTGTTAAAGAAATGCAAAGAGAGAATGTTAAATTGAAAACATTTAGAAAATAAGAAATCACACACAACAATGCCTCCATCAACCCAAACAATTAAAAAAACACACCAGCACTAAAGCATTTCACTGAAAACTTTCAGAAATGTGTCACCTGTGCATCTGAAAACTTACCTGACAAGCCTGGTACAGCAGTTGGTGCTCAAACTTTTTGATGCCGAGGATGTTCTGGAACATCTCGTACAGCTGGTCCTTGCTGAGGATCAGCTCAGAAGCTGCGCTGGCAGTCATGCGTTGCTGCGCCTTGCGAGGATCCTCATCGCCACGGTAGATGGTGTCAAACTTGGCCATCCAGGAGCTGAGCACCGTCTCCTTGCTCAGACCGTCGATCTCCGGGAGGCTGCGCACACGCTTCTCGATGTGCCTCTTGAACACTTCCCTGAAATCGTTGGCCGAGAAGCCGCCGCTCTGGACCATCTTAGCCACACGGTCACTCTTTAGGAACACCTACATTGTGAGAGACCAGTGTCACTAGTTGCAAATGTGTAAAAGTTGAAAATTATAAAAAATGATTAGTAGTTGTACTGTAGCTAAAAATCTAAATTCAGAGTGGAGTACAAGGTGTTGGAGATGTGAAACTTTTTTTCACATTCTGTCTCAACCTGTTAATATTTGTCTTCATCAGCAAAAAAAGACAAAATTCTTAAATGGAAAATCAGAAACATGCATGTGTTGCTGTGACTTAACACAAACATTCTGTCTCGTGCTAATGACAGACTAACAGGGACAGAGGCAGACAAGACTATATTGTCACAGCATCAACTGAAGCAACCATCAGAGCTGACTGCTTTGTCACTTTGACAGTCACATTTTGTTCTTAGCATCCATTATGGCTAAAAAGCAGCGACTACTGCTCTGAAACACCACAGCACAGTGGTACATTACCCTCATTACTTGGTGTATGTTACAGTGGTTTGTTACAAAGGTTTGCAGGCTAAGATTAATTAAAGATTAAAGATGTGTGGTTAGGCTTCCTGCAGACTCCAGCATTTTGCAGCATTTTTAGCAAAAAAAATACACAAAGCAACCTTTAATCATGCATAATTTGTCTAATAACAGTGGCCCTTACTGTTTGAGTAAACATGCCACTTTGAGTGGACAAGAAAATTAGCATTTTTAAAATAAACTGGACACATTTATTTGAGATAAAGTGAAAAAGATGTACACCCTGCAGTCAAGGTGATAATTAACCCAAAAGGAACAAATAAAAATGTGTTTAAAAATTAAAAGTGACCAGAAAAAAAAGGTTTCGTCCCATCATTTTACAATCAATAGTCTTACCAAAGTCTACCAAACACAGTTCTTAAAGGTCCCATATTATGCAAACTTTTAGCAAGTTAATGTGAGTCTAACATGTCCTCAGAACATGAATTTCAAGTTTTTGCTCAAAACAGTACAGAGATGGTTTATTGTACATGCCTATATTAGCCCTAGTTTTAATGTCTCTGGCTTTAAACCCAACCGAGCTGCTGCAGGCAGGGTCCCTTGCAGGAAGATGACCATGGGTACACCTCTTTCTGTGGTAGCATTTTAATATCCATACTATCAGGCTATAGTACACCAGTTCACTAGCAAGGACCACACTGTCAATTTGAAGCTTGATTGTTTATTGGATGGAAAGGATCATTATGTTGGTGATGACCGAGTTGAGCTGATGCAGTGTAGGTTTAAAGCTTAGTCAGACATTAGCATCTGCTTCTGGGCTGGCAAACCCCCACAAGCCTCTCATAAGAAAGAAACAAAGACTGGCCATAGTGTATGTCTTAAGGGTTGGAGCGGCTGGAAGCTGCAACAATTTGGAAGGAGTGGCCAGAGAACATGCAAGGTTTCTGGACTCTGTCAGGACTTGTTTGAAGTGAAAGAGGAATCAGGATAAGATTGCAACTTAACCAGCCTCTGTAGTGAACTGAGGGTCAGAAGGCAAAACATCTTCATTTTTGAAGAACCTGCAAGAACCCCCATAACCAGCAAAAGGAGCATGATTGAAGAGCTGACTGTTGCATGGGATATTGTTCATGAATGACAAAGGACCTCGCCATCCAGAGGGAGCTTTTCGTAGAGTGGCTGCTTCTTTGCGTCAAAAGGAGCAACCCATTGCCAATGGCAAGAGAGAGAGGTTGCTGGAAAAAAAAAAGGATGAAAGAGGGAGGGATGCCAGATGAGAGAGTAAAAGATTTTTGGGAAGTTTCAAGGGAGGAAAGGTGAGAAGATATCCCATGACCAGAAATGGTTGTAATGGTGGAGCTGTGGACAGGTTGCAGCAGGGTAGGTTGCTGGTGGATGAGATGAATCACACCTGGCAACCTGGGCGGAGCTACAGATAGTGGGGTGACGCTCAGATGCACAGCTGTGGCGTGTGAGAAGATTGCTGTGGTTTATCATGTATTGAAAGGTCTGAGAGTCTATCAGAAGTTGAAGCAGTCTGACGTTGCTGTTAGTGAGACGGCAGGTGAAGATGTTCCCATGTTGTCTGGAGACCAGCAGTGATTTGGTCAGTTCATATGGAGGGACATTGCCAGGAGAACTGTTGGGAATGTGGGAGCGTGATGAGTGTTTCTGGGTGCGTATTGAGAGAGCCATTCCATTTCTCTGGAGGCTTGTTTGCTTCAGCCATCAATGGTCTTTGTTTTATGGGTTGTATTTTTTGTACTGGGCGGAGCTATTGGCAGTGCAATGACGTCACACTCTGGCGGGCAGCGTCGGCGTCATAGACTGTCTATGTTCGGCATCTGCCGGATGGAGGATTGTTTTGGTTCTAAGCTCCTGGAGTTTGTCAGAAGTTGGAATAGTTTAACTTTGTTGTCAGCGCAGTGGCGGGTAAAGTCTTTCACTTTCTGAAGACCCACAGTCCGGTCGGACATTTCATGTGGAGGGATGTGCAAGAAGATCTGTCGGAAGTGAGGGAGCGCGCCGATCATTACCGGATGCGACGGCTTCTCTGGACACTTGGCTGCTTCGGGCATCAACGCTGGAGTGAGAGGAAGTTGAGGAGGGAGGAATTACGTTTTTGGTCTTCCCTGAGAAGAGCCTCCCCGGGTGTAGCTGGGATCGGATGAGAAGTTCTGATTGAAATCGTCTCTTCGGGACGAGCGACGTGATTAATGGCGTTTTGGGAACAATGCCGATCCCTATCCTCTCTGGGACCTCGTTGTAGGTTAAGCTGATCGGCGTGAAGAAGATCTGGAGCCGGGGAGAATGTTTCTTCGTGGAGGGCTGATGGATGAACGGTTCGTGGTGAGTCAGAGTTTTCTAAAAGTTTCAGTCTGGCAGTGCAGCAGAACAATGCTCTGTGCACCAGAAGCGGGATGAACAAGTGGGAGGGGCAGAGTGGTGTGTATAGATGTAGGACAGGAAGTGGGGTGGTTGAGGTGTGGCCCTGCTCCTGAACCCCAGCTAAAGATTTTATCTTGATAAAAAACACTTAGCATGTCCCAAGACAGTGTGTTGAATGAAGCATGTCAAACATAAGTATAAGCTTTAGCTTCTCTGCACACACAGACGCTAGGTACGTTATTATGAATAAGCTGTAGTTTCTAATTGTATACACAGTGCATGAAGCACTGCACACTTTCTGAGGACATCACAACAGGTTTCACATTCAGAGACACATTTCCTGACCTACTGACAAAGGAAAGAAATGGGGATGGTCTTTTTAGGACATACTTAAAAACTACAACAAAACACAATATGGCTCCTTTAAAATAAGTTGTAAACCATAGTGATTTCATGTATTCCTATTTAGATTAGGACTATTTTGCTATCGTACACAACATTTTTGCAATACAAGTGCAATAATAAATATCGTCATTACAACAGTACATCCATAAATCCATAATAATACATCTAAATGTAAATGGTTCGACAGATGAGTTATCTGTGTATAGCTCATTTTCAAAATCAAATCTATAAATAACTACACTATTTCCTCCATAGTACTCACTATATCTTATTACTGGCATTTCTGCCTTTTTTGGTCGTGACAGGACACATACGTAGACAAGAAGTGGAAGTCAAATGTCCCCAGTAGGAATCATATGTCACGCTCATCATTTCATAAAAATGTGTTTGCCTTGAAGTTAGTCATGACACTGATGGTGGTTGAATAGGACAGTCTGTGAGTGAGCTTTATACAAGAGTGGAAACATAGTTTAGAGCCGTCCAACTTGTAATTTAGACAAAGCCGCCTTAAGGTTACAGTTACTATTTCCATCACCCTTCTGACTTTAAACTGTACCGTATTTCACACTAACATTAGATAGCACAAAATAAACTAGGTTTCTGTCTAGCTATCACGTAGTGCAGAGGTCGTCTTGTAATTAACTTCCATGAAAAAGTCATTATGTACAGTATGTGCTTCCTGATGGCTGTAATTTCATACATCAGTTTTCCATAATGGCTTGTTTTTCCATTGTGAATCTGGCATTTAACATACCCCACTAATACAGCATGCTACGCCTTTTGTACTGTATTCATGGCAATAATGACTTTTTCATCTGCAGACTGAATAGTGAAGCTGGAAAAGATGGCTGTGTCAGCCACATGCTCTGACTCATAATCTGTGCAGTGAAAAGATTCAGCCACCATTTTACCACTCAGCTTTCTGAATTCAGGCATTTTGACATGGAATAGCAGGAAGGCTGTGTAGTGCTTTTTTGACATTTTCAATTGAAACCTGGTTAAGATTTTATGTAGAATTAGAAAATACGCATATGTACAAAAATAGAGTATGTACATCACAAACATTATTCAGCTGCATTTTTATTGTGAAAACAGACAAAAATCCACATGTATGAATGAGATATGTATCTGTCAGATATATATATATTGTACATGGATAAACATGGTTGTGATTGTGACTGTGCTGCTGTGGTGTGTTGGTACCTCAGAGTAACTCTGCACAGCGTTGATGAATGCCTCATCAGCCACGATTTGTGTGTCTCCATTGAGGAAGGCCTGGAAGCGATCCTTGGTCTGCTGAAGCTGCTGTTTAGTTATCTTTGGGAGAAGGACAAACAGAGGACAACTCAGCAAAAAAAATGAACAGGAAAATACTTGAAACAAACCAGTAATCCAACAGTTTTTAAAATTGTGGCCAGATTTCCATAGACCACTCGAGATTATTCCAATATCCCTTTCCCTAGAAATTTTCTCCAGCTCCTCATTGGGATGTGCTAAGAACTACCAGGCGAGATGGGAGCTGCTAGCCCTCCAGTGTTTTCTATAGGTTTACATTTGTATCCCATTTCAGACAGTCATCATCCAGCAGGTCAACAGTGAGGCCCTCAAGCTGTCAAGTGGAGTAAATCCAGGATCTTCGATTCAGTCAGTTTTATCCACAAACTCATTCTTTCAGTCACTGTCCAGATTGTGAATTAACTATGTTCTGAGTCTGTATTACCACAGTCATTGGTGTGCAATCACTGTTTTACTATCACTCATGAATGAAAGCCCAAGTCACCTGAAATCTCCCACATGGATTTCCCCCCTCCTCAAACCTGGACTGAGCAATTCTGCAACCCAAACACACCATACTCGACTGAAAAGCTCTCCAGTGGACATTGTAGATCACGGTCCAGTGGAGCTGAAAGGACAACATCATCTGCAAATAGAGGAGACGCCATCCTACCGTCACCCAACTGGACAATGTCCAGGCCCCAGCTAGGCTGTGATGTTCTGGCCATGAATATCAGAAACAGCAGAGGTCGAGGCATTTCCAGCCATGATCAAACAAAAAAGACAAGAGAATTAAGAGGTAAAACTTCACACTTCATTGTTACAATGCTAGCCCTTGTTGCGCCTGCTTGATGGCCAGATGTTCCACCACTTGAGTCCAAACTAAAATATCTTAACAACTAAAGGATGGATTGCTATGAGACTGGGTTAAGAGATTCCAAGTCTCTAAGTTTTAACAGCGTTTTCATCTAGCATTTGGTCAAACTATTTTTCAAACATTTCACTTTATGATTAGAAAAGTGCAAAACCAATGACCTTCTTATCAGTCTTAGCTGTCTTTTGTGTTTAGAGCCAGTTGAAACCTCAGCGTATTAGCATTTTCATCATGAGCACAGTAGGTTTCAGCTGCATTACTGAGCTGTAGACTCTTTAATATTGTTCATATTGTGTTTGTTACAACTTTGCCATCACTCACAAAAAAAGAAGTGAAGTCTTTATGTACAACAAGGCAGAATCATTCTCAGAAATATTAAATGTACTTGATGTTCTTTTGTTTTTAATTTCCTGAAATCCTTCCTGAGATCTCCTTTTTTTCACTTTCAATTTTCACACAGGTCTGGATGTCCCTGGATTGATTTCACGCATGATTACTGAGTCACTGACCTAACGGTCAATAGACTGACAATCCTCCCCTGACAACTGCCTTCAATCAAGCTGTTGTGTATATCAAACAAGCACAAGGACCTGCTGGTGATGTGTATGTCGGCATGCGTACAGCAGCACATTGCAAGTGACAGACTTTGGTGTAGGAGTGCGATGGAAAAATACCACATATCATGTGCCTGTGAGGCAATCTCAACACCATCTGTGTGACCATCACACTACCCCAACCCCCCTTTGATAATGCTCAGAATATGAGGATCATGTAATTTAAGATTTCATTAATTGAGCCAAAGAGAAATTGCCAAGAGGGATTAGTACAAACACATGGATAAAGATAGACTCACTGCAGGTTAACAACGAGATGACCTGTCCATTGCTGTCAGTAAAAATAGCATGGATCCAAAGCCATAGTATCACAATTCATTCCACCAGGGCATCACTCCTACTTCAGCCTGTTGTGGCACAGTGAATCTCAGCATAATATAGCACTTAATGTCCAAACATAAAAAGTCCACTTACAACATAAAAGTAGAGCACATCAACAACATCCAAGATCAATACTTGTGCTTGAAGGTTTCAGGTTTATTCATCTTTGAAACATGTGTGGTTAGAGAGGAAGTGTGGACCACTGCTTCAATGTTTCAATAGACCGTGGTGTTCAAGGAACATCCTGAGGCAAGAAATGGAAATATTAACACCGCTATGCAAATTAGTGTGGTCTGTGGGGACACAAGGAAGCTGTAGTTGACACACACGGCCTTGGCTTCTTGTCCATTTCTGAAAGTGAGCTTGAGAATAAACACATTACAGTTTTCATCCTTCCTTAGACTTCACATTTATAATGTGTAGTGCATAATATACAGACTAATAATTTATGATACTTTTCCCCACAAGAAAAGCTTTCCTATTATACTCTGAAATACTGTCTTCTAAGTAGCATTCTTATGCAGAGAAAACATTTGGAATAAAGGAATGCATTTGAAACTAGAGTTCCAGGCTAAGGCGGAGGGCAGAATGATGAGATACAATCGATCAAGACAGGGAAAGAAAAACTGCAGCACGAGAAAGCAGTATGAATAATGTGTAATATAAAGAGGAAAATACAGCCTGAGATGGCTTCTGTGTACTGCTGGGCTTTTGAAAAGAGGCATAAAAACAAACTTGAACCAAACTGACTGAAATGTTTTAGGGCAAAGCTAGCACTTGTGCAGCCAGACCTGAGGTCATCCATACTGCAGCCCTGGTAAATATGCTTGAAACGGCTTAAAGTGGACACTTTAAACAGCAACTATTCTGTGGTCGGTAGATAAAATGAATTTCTGACCATTTTAATTCTATATTAATGAGCGACTGTAATTAGAACTGAAACAATTAGTCAACGAATCGACTGACAGAAACTTAATCAAGCAATTATTCCAATGGTCAATTAATTGTTTCCGCAACTTTTCTAGTAAAATATCAAATATTCTTTGCTTCCAGCCTCAACAATGTGTGAATTTTATCATTTTCTTTGTTGTTTCAAACGTTCAACTAAATCACTTTGTTTGGGGGAGGGGGGATACTGACACTAAAATAATCAAGAGATATTTGTTAGGTGAAGCAACGGTGAAAAGGACTGTCAGTTGCAGCCAGCTGTGATCCACGAGGGCAATGACTGAATGGCTCTATTAATCTCACATATTAGCAACTTTTTTACATGTAGCTGTAAACCAGTTCTGAAGGTTTTAGAGTAAAATCAAAGAGATTGGATGTTGTGCCAAACACTGGCAGAACTCATTTGTGTTTTACTTGTGGATTTTTTCCGTGAAAGGTCACAGCTAATAATACATTGGTCTCTGCTGACAGTTTCTCTTGGCCGATTTGACTTCATGTGACAACACAGCAAGATGCCAACGCTGTGTGTGTCTGTGTGCGTAGGTGTGTGTTTGTGTTTTGTTGCAACGCTGAAGCACACAGCAGTACACCAGGTGAATTGTGTCCACTTCTTTGCAGCTCAAACGCATAAAGTATTTATGACTTTCAGCTTTTTATTTCATCGCTGATTGGAGAACTGTGCTGATTAGCAACAGCGTTGATGGATGAGAGAAAATGCCTCCATTTTCATCAGTATTTGCCAGACTCCCAAGACATACTTTCCTGCTTTGCTTATATTGATTCTCTCTCTGTGGCTCTTATCAAGATTGCAGTGATTCATTTTCTTGCAATGAAGTAGGCAGTGACATTAATCACCCTTCACATATCAATAGAGGAGACATGCACATGTACAGTAACTTCATTAGAGCCTCAGCTGACTGTGGCTTTGAGTTTCCAGTTTGACCATGTGGCTGATTCAATATTTGAGTCGCCGTGAATCATTAAAAGATTTACAGGATGAAGAATTACTTATTTATTTAAGCATGTGTGTAGTTTGGAACCCTTAAACTTTCTGTTAAAGTTGTTATTCTCTGTGTAATATCAGAAAATTCTGTCAGCTTCAACTGAACATGATTTTAAAATGTATGTCTTTTATCTTGAAGCCCATTGAGCTCTAACAGAGGTCGGTGGTAATAAATCCCCTCAGGCACAACCATTGTAAAAATGTTAGCTGTCTTTTGTGATTCTCCATTGAACTAAAAAAGGATTTTCATGTATTGTGTATTTCTATGTCAGTATACGTAGCTATGTCGCCACAGTTTTAGTGCAGAAGAAACCATCTGTGTATCTGCTATGAAACTATTATAATATACTAACTATTAGGTACATTTTTGCTAATTCAGCATGTCTGTTTGCGTATCATGAAAGGGGAGATTACTGAATAGTTTTACATATATGAAGTAAACAATATGGGATCTGACTGTTATAGAAAAAAATTAGGGCTGTAGCCTAGATTTGAAAATATTGATATTATGAGTCTGAGAGTCTCTGTCCAAACTTTCTCCAAACTGCCAACTTGACAAATAGTAAATGTTCTCTTTATTGGTTGGTGTAAAAGTATCAATAAAAGTAACATAATTGAAATATGTTATAAAGTATATAGCAATAAAGTATAGCCTAACACTGTTACGAGCATAAAAACATAACAGCATGGATTCCTTATTGCAGCATTTATGTTTTGTAATTTTTGTATACACCTGAACATGTACACTGATTAAGCTGTTAGGGCTGCAACTGTCAATTAATTTCATTGTCAATTAATCTGTACGTTATTTTCTCAATTGATTAGGTATTTAGTACATGAAATGTCAGAAAAGGCTTAAGGATGGTGATCAGTGATCCAACAGCCCAAGAAGACATCCTCAAATGTCTTGTTTGGTCCTTAAACCTATGAAATTCTGTTTACTGTCACAGAGGAGTGAAGAAACCAGAATATGTTGAAATTCAGGAGACTGGAATCAGAGAATGTCTACTTTCTTTTTCAATATACCGATAGCTATATCTGCAACAAGGCAATATTAGCTGATTAATGAATTTAGTTGCATAGGACTTTTATAGATATGTACAGTGAATCAAAAACAGTAATAATGAAAGACTAAAAACTGCACGTTGCTGAACATTACTCGTTTTATTTAAGACATTTCTGTCTGTGCAAAGAAACGAGCGTCAGCTTAAAATATAGAAGCAGTGATGTAAGTGGACCAAATCAAATTATAATTTTACATGTTTTGAAACCATTTTATCTCCCTGAGTCCAGATACTGTTTAAATAAGTCTTAGTCACTGTGGGTTGTTGGAACAGGAGCTTTACTGTGTGTCTTTCTGTGTGGACAGTAATGTTGAATATTATCATATATAAAACTGTACATCTAAGAAAGAGGCAAAGCAGCATGACAGCAAGTTACATAACACCTGCAATTTACAATGATTATGCAGTAAACAACGGTTATGATCCTCCTCGTATTGATCATTTTATCTTTTTGACATTTTAAATCAACATGTCATCAACTTGTGAGGCGTATCAGCTGTCCTTGCAGTGCTGTGATGAGTGGGCTAATTAGCTAATTGAATGCGGTGTACTGAATACTGTAGCTACTGTAGTTCAGCGCAATAAAGTCTCGTTGCTGACTCAGACTTGAGCTTCCTCCAGAAGTTATATAACACTGAAAAGGGAAAGTTAAATTAGGCTGTTTTCCAAAATTAAATGGCTGCAAAATAGATGGGCAGTTTTCAGTGGTGGGCAGCGGGAAATACACTCATAACTGATTAATGAAAAAAACAGGAAGTTTAGTCGAAGGAATCTAAAATCTAGATTCTGAACGTGCTGCAATATTTCATGAAATGTAGATGCTAAAAATTAGACTTGTTTAATGTACTGTGAGTTTATACAAGGGTTATTTTTTTACATTTGTGCAGTCAAATCTAGAAACTGATGAAAGGTCATCACACAAATTAAATGTTCTTATTGTGTGTGGATCTGTTTGCTCAGAAGAATTCCCTTCCAATGCTTCTGTTGGTTTTCAGCAAACATGGTATCAGTGGATCCTCTCACCAGACAAAGCACATTTTATTCATGTTGCAGATGACACCACCGGCCCACATCTGAGTAAACAGCAAACACAAGTACGGGAGCAAGTGCTGCACGACAGCTGCACAAAATCAACCATCAGCAGGCCTCATCAAACACAAAACACCAGCATTGTGTAGTGACTATGGTCACAAAACTACAATTATACAAAGACAGATGCACAACCTATTATCCCCGACCAGACATGCTCACATAGATTTGTTCCGAAGACACACACACAGTGTTGTGTGAGTAAATACCACTCTAGTAAACAGCCAGGTGTATATTCGGCAGACGGAGCCTGACGCACAACAAATAGGGATAAAACAGGGAGCTCTGGCTCTGTATAACCAGTCTTCACACTGTTGTCATATTCAGGAGTTGTGGCACTGCTGATAGATACAGGACAGCACTGTGCTCACAACCAGCAAAGCCCCTTCTTGTTACAGTCGTCCATTATCACACCCCCAACTCCCTTTGGCTCAGCTGGTTCATTCAGTTCTTAAGTAATTAAGCAACAAAATAATCCCTTGACCTTAAAGAACATAAAACAGTATGGACATGTGACCTTTTATTGAACCAGGAGGTAGAAATCAATCAGAAATCAATCTACATTTGCATAAATTTGGTAAAAAAAAACTAAAAAAAAAAAAACAATCTATTGCACACTTGATGTTTACAACTAAAGAATCACTGAGTGGTAGTGTCCTTTGCCAGACTTTGATTAAATTCATTTGATGACTTAGAATTAAATGTATTTATGTTTACACGTGGCAAGGCCCAATGTCCTATGTGATCATTTTCCAAAAGCATCTATCTTTTCTTGTTAATGTGTATAAAACACATTGTATGCTCATGTGAATTGTGTTTGTGCACATAGAGAATACTCAGCATCCAGTAAACTTACTTGCCAACATTGTAGCATTAAGATTGTACACAAAATCATTTGATATGGATCATTAAGGTCTCTTTACAGAGTAAACTACAGAACAAGAATAAAGAGGAATCGATTTTTGTTAGGTGCCTTTGGGTAAAACAAATGTTGCAGAGATGAAAAAAAGAACAAATTAGTCGAGACTGTATCTGCAACATTTTTTAAAAATATTAACACACGACAAGATACTACTTTGAGCTCTCAAAACTTAAGATGCACATTTTCGATTATTTGTTTGGCTTTTCGTATTCTAAGTGCTTAAACAAATGAAAAAAATCTGATCAGCCAATTCTTTAACAATGAAAATTAGCATTTGCAGCCCTTGTACTCAGCAGGTAAACAGGCTGAAGCATTTTTCTCCACTTTAAAAGAAAGTATGTTGAATTTATTCACTTTCTCAAGGCTGTGTGAAGCAAAATAATGTTCAGCTAATTTTGTGTTTTGCAATCTCTGACTGGTCTTAGTTAAATTTGCTCCCTGTAAAGTTAAGAATGTCCTTCAATGCTTAAAAACAAATCAAACAACTAAAAAGATCACATTTGAAAATGGTCTCTTTATTCACTAGTGTTTCAGCTAAAATAAGAAAAATGTGCCTTTCATAATAGGGAACATTTTTGATGTTTTTTCTTTATTTTGCAGTAGATAAAATGCACCCACTGCAGTACTACAGCACTACTTGTGGAGCAGCAAAGGCTGACTGTGGGTTGGTATCTCCATCGCTGGTGCATTACTCTCATCAAGAGTCAGAGACATAAATCTTTTCCTACCACCCTCCCATCACAAGTCACTTACTGTCTTTCTCTGTAATCTCTCTTTCACTTTCTCTGCCTCTCACTTTGCTTTCAAAAGTGATTATCTCAGACAACTCCTGTTTGATGTTCAATACGGTTTGCATTGGGTGCATTCATCCATAGGAAATGATTCAAGATGTGTTGAAAGAAGTTCACACAGATTCCATTAGTCATACTTTTGGCACAAAAAAAATGTATTTTTTTAAACTAACAAATTAGAAAGGGAAGAGAGGTTTTTAAAAAAATCTCACATTGTGAGGGTAAGTTTCTAAAAATCATAGCAACATTTTATGACAGTCTTCAACAACAAAAAGACATTAAAAAAAAACAGGTAGAATTCACTGCATGCCCTGAGCACTGTTTTAACATTTTGCTAATAAACATGTATTCCACAATATTTCCATCTAATGATTTATGTTATCTTACTGTATTTGGTGTATCCTTGATAATACAAATGTCATTTTACATTAGTGTTATTGAAAGAAATGCGTGAAAAAAAAAAAAGAATCCCTTTGAAACAGACTGTTGCCAGGAGGGAACTGGTGCAGTGACTGTTTAAAGGAGCTGTGATATGAACATGTGACACCCATGATAAGAAACTCAGAGCGAGTATCTACCCGACATGCAGCCTCTTGCCTGCTCCAGGCTGCTGTTTGTGTTCCTTATGCCTCAGTGAGAGTCATCAGGGAAAGACAGGTTCAATGGAGGACTGCAGTAATGGTCCTGCTATAGCTCTTCTGTCTTTAATGTGGAAAATCACCACTGCTAATCTCTCCCTCAGCCTCCCTTGTTTTTGTGCTTTCCCACTCATACCTTGGTAATTTTGCCCTTTGAAGCAATGTTTCATGGGGTTCAACATAACGCCACACATTTGCACAAGCAAACTCCGGCGCCCTGAATGACCAACAACAGCTGCCTGGCTTCATTTCACTTTGAAGGCTCCACAGAGACTTTTAAAAGCATGACGACATGCAGCCGCGTACAGTGTTCATCAAAACATTCACCAAAGTTTTCTTGTACAGTGATTATAACTTTCATAACTCATAATTATGTCTCGGAATCTCATAATTATGGGAAAATTATCTTGTAATTATATGGGAAAAAATGGCACAAATGTATAAGAAGAAAGAGAGATTGAGCATGTGACAGTAGCTGATTTCATTTGGATTTGCTTTGGGTGAAGTGCATGGTTTAAGGTATTAATGTGACTGAGTAATGTACAATTCATTATGATTAATACATCAGCTTTGCATAGCATCCTTCATCAGGCACACTGATCTATTTGAGCTGGCTCCAACAGTCTATAAATCTCAGCATGACTTCTCAATCTCATTAAACCTTGGCATAGGTTATAAGTACTTTAATTGTTGCAATGCTAAAATGGTAAACTTTTGACAAAAAGTAAACCTGGGCCCCTGCTGTTTTATTCCAACACAATTACAGTGGAATTGCCTGTTGTTACTGCAGCATTTTGATTAGAACTGAAACAATTTTCCGATTAAAGTCCCTCCGCAGTCGTTTATTAAACCCATAAAACATCATTTTTGTGTAACAAGATTACACATTTAGATATTTCATGAAAATAATCTTTCTCTGCCTTAAAATGGGTGACATTTAACCCTGCAATGTTGCTGCCGCTATAATGTGCAGATCTGTGAAGTCCTTACTTCTATCTTCGACAATCCCTACAGCAACTCAAGCACACCAGCTCACCTACAACTCCACCCAAACCCTGTGAAACTGCTGTGCGCCATGCAACGGCAAGACATAATACTGCCTGACTTGTTCACACTAGAATCCGATTTGTAAGAAGAATAATGATACAGAAAGCTCCACCCTGCAAGTCGACAGGATTAGTTCATTAGGTTTGTTGTATAATAAACCCTGGAAGCCTGAATCTGTGTTTTTGAGTCAGTAATCGGTTCGCTGCAACCGTCACTGACTGATTATTTCGCTCAACGTGTGTCTTCCAGCATATGAAAAAATACCATATGTTAACAGTAAAACTTGATTTTCACTTTAATCATTATGTCTCTTACTGAAAAAAATATAATTGGCAGCCAGCTGAGCAATTTATTGTCATTTAAATAATTTTTGAACAAAATTACGACAGAAATCATCGCTGGTTCTGACTGCTAAAGTGTAAATGGTTTCTTGGTCCTGTATAATCAAAAATTGAATATTTTTCATTCAAGCCTAGTGGTTAGACCAAACAAGTAGTTAAAGGGCAAGATTATGTCGGATTTTTGCCTGTTAATGGAACAAAATGGCTAACTATAAAAATAACCACCATATTTAACACAAATGAAAATAATACGGCCCCAGGGTTAATGCATTATCTTATTTAATCACAGAAAAAATGACATCTAAGTAAGTGATAATGTCCACTACTTTCCTTGAACCACGCTTCATTTTTCTTTTACTTTACTGAGTATGACAAATGTGCAGTATCTAGAGCAGGGATTATATCTCATGCAGCAACAAAACAAAGAATCACAACCCGGCAGATTAATCTTTATCAATACTAGTCTTTCAGACAGAGCAACTGTCCTCAAACAGACAAATCTGCTTCTGTGTCCATCACAAAACAATGGTTTATCAGTGTTGCACCATCTGGATTAAGGCTGGAAAAATGTTAAATATGGATGCTTAATATTTGTCAGCCCAAAATGAGTTGCAGCTTTAAATGAGAGGCACGATTACATAGGCTAAGTTAGACTGTCATTAACAGGTACATCCTGTTTTCTAAAGGAGAGCACTTGGAGGAGAGAAACATCACTAGGTGAGATTTTGCTTTCAAGCCAGATCACGCACGCTTCTTGCTCACCTATGTGGAATAATCCCTTACATGATACCACTCATGCTGCCCATAAACTGTACATTCACGTGCACCAACGCTGTGCTAACATTTGCATTTCTGCAGCTATTTTGGTAAGCACCGTTTGCCCTATGAGTATCAGAGAATATCAAGGCAAATATTAATCAGTTTGATTCTGTCTCTATTTGCTGCCCTCAAAGTTGCCAAACCTTTATGAAAAGGCATTGTTAGCATTCTGGCAAATTGGATCTTAGCTTTGCCTCTTGGTTATGCCCCGATAGAGGATATGTTTAATTTGTGAAGCTGTGATATGTCACACGTGGCTGCACAGATTGTGGGTGAGGTTTTTTTTCTCCTGCTGCTTCTCAGCTGTCACCCCTTCTGAATCCACATCTATACCATCAATGAACACCTTCACGGCTATAATGAACAACCATATCCTCCTCCTAATAGGAGACAATAACTTCCTCCTGCAGCAGCTTTCACATTCAATATTTTCAGCAAAATGATTGAATTTGACACTGATATCAAGGCTTCTTTTTATCATCTAAGGATGCCTTTTTTTCAGGCGGAACACCATTTAGAGATCTTACATTATAATGCAAATGATTTCAGTTCCATACTTGAGCTCTCCATTTACTGTCGCTGTTTTATGTCCACATGTCTGTGTGTCTCATGAACACAATGAGCCTGGGCAGTTCACAGTTATCTGTATCCACATGGTCATCATTCAGATCCATTCTTGGTAAAATGACTGCTGATTTCTTTGAAGAAATTAAGGAGGAACAAGAACAATACATAGTCAAGTCACATAAGAGATATAGTCTGTATACACTGAAAAGTGTGGCTGTATTTATGAAAAACTGTGCTTTTTTCAGTTTGAATGTATTCTTATTCTTTTTTTATTGTTTCTAAGTATATTCATGCCTTTTTAAGTTATGTCAGAGGTTCATCTGTCTCTCTCGTTCCATCCTTATATCGCTACATCATCTGTCTTTTATCTATCAGTTCAAATGCCACAATCACTTCAATCATATATTGTTTTATCATATTATGCCCTAAACGCATGTTTCAACAGTCATCAGCAAAGATTCAACCTTTAATGTGTTGTAACTGTCTTTGCAAACATGTTGCTGAGCTTCACCAAAGAGCTTGAATGGTTCTTGTCTTGTTTTCTGTCTACATGATGCATCACAAGCCTTCAAAACCTCAGCATTCACTTTGATCCATATTTAAGGTTACTCTATCCCTGTATGATACTCTTCCAAGAGTACTTTCTGAGACAACATTGTTTCTCCAAATCCTCTTTTTCCACAGACACGAATGGGAAAGTATAGGTGAGAAACAGATGACAACTCCATCATCCAATAAAGCTCTCCATATGTACAGGACTGTTCCAAATAGAGTAAGTTGTCAGTGAGTGCATTGCAGAGCTATCATTATCACTTACACAGATCTAAGAACAAGAAAAGCAATGAAGTCCATGTAAAAGCAGTCCACTATGGGACTCCTGAAATTGTTTGCCAGCAGCGCTAAACACTAACGCGAGAAACTTCATCCACGTAGCACCAATTTGCATTTCAGACTATTTCAAATTCACATCACAAACCCCAGCTGCACAAATCACATCTCCTCTCTCTCAGAGTGTCCATTGCATACTGTATAGTATTAAAATGCTGAGCCAAGAGCCACTCTATTAAGTAAACCTACTGGCACATGAGCTGATTGGGTCAGATTATCTTCGGGGCATCACACTTTGTGACTGGGAGGAAAAAAATCCTTAATGTGAGCACTTACTCAGTTGGAAATATACTTACACTGTGATCTATAAATAGCTTGGTTTGATTAATCAGATGCCTTTTTTAGCTGTCTCATTGCAAGCATTTTGTTTTCACTGACTATATTTAGGAATCAAATTGGAATTAATATCAGAGCTTTCGTTCCAATTGTGTTTTTGTTTGGTTGTGCTCATTAACTAATAAAAAAGGAGTCTACAGTCATGCTAATATCTGGTGGCAGTGGTGCTTTGAGCTGTGTATATGTTCACCATCCTAATGTAGCATTTTAACATGCCAGTGCTTGCTTGTTATGTTTGGTTTAAGAAAATTTGAGGGCAGACCAGTTCAAATAAAATTTCTGTTTTGATATTTTTATCTTCTGCACCAAAGTGATGGTTCAACCAACAGAGCAGCCAGCAAATAGATTGGACAACCTACGACCAACATTGCTAGCCACAGTAAAAATGTTGTAAAATATCTTTCAAACCTTGAACATTTCCCTTTAAAAGACACATTAAAAAAACAAAACAAAACATATTTATTTGTTGTTTTACTTCTTTGCCATCATGTCCTTGTTTGATCGGTTTATAGCGGTTTATTGCGGTTAAATGAAGGAGAATTTTACTCTCTAGGACAAACCCGACGACACCATAAATTCATAAACTGCACCAACACAATCTAAATCTGTCAGGAACCTGAATAATTTACTTGCAGCATATTCACAGAGAGAATTCAAGTGTGTCTCAAGGTGGTTAGCCTTTAAATGCAGACACGTGTGTCACCAGTAATTCATGCACGTTTCCTCAACCAACATTTGAACAGCAGCAGCCTTCATGTGGCTGCCTTTGAAGGCATGTTTCAGACTGAACAATAAGACACTTCCCCTCGGCCCTGAAGAGGAAGAAACTGCATATTACCGCCCTATTGGTTTATCCTTTCACAAGGTTACGGCAATACATTTCCAGCAGCAGTGGAGCTTGCAGCCTGGCCTGTTTCTCTGTGATAGCCCATCACTGCTGCTTGTGTGCCAGAGCTTCTAATAACGGATTATCATGGAGCTGCTCCACATGTTTTGCTGAGGCCTTTAAGTCTTTTCATTACAGAAATTGCTTCATCATATTTCTGTGACAAATTTATAATAGCCAAAAATTGTAATGGACTATATATTAGATTGTGCAACCAATACTGTGAGGAATTTTCTTCATAAATGATTTTTTTTATTGGCATCTATGTTCCAGGGAGGTTCAAGGAATTTACAGAAACATGACTGGACCAATGTAGAATATTTTTTCTTCAGTGATGTGTATTGCATGGTAAATTATTTCTTTGTAAAGACACAGGACAGAAATATAATTAATCGGCAATGGCACAATAGTTATTATGGAGTGCCATGACACTATAAATGTACACAACTGCCAGAAAGTAATCAACCTAGTGTTCTCTGCTGTTAAAAGTTTCTTTGTAATAAATTCTGCGTATCAGTTGATTGGATTAAGTCAATTCATTCTGTTTTCAAATATGCTCCGTTGTATGTAATTTTGCATTAGGTGTGTGATTTTCTTGACAGGATTGGTTGAAGTCAGTGGATGTAAATTTGGCCTAAATCAAAGTGTCGAGGCAGACTGTAGGCAGACAGACACACTTTGATTTCCTGCTCTGAAAGCATGCATCAGCTTGTTTGTCCAGATATTCACTCACCCACAACAGAGGATCGTGGCTGCCTGAGCTACCAGATATGAAAGTGCATTACTAAGCATGCATTAGACTATCAGTAACCTACGCTCAACAGGACTACAAACAAACAAATAGATGGAAACTGTGGTTTATGCCTCCCACATGCACTTGTGCATGAGTCAGCAGAAAATTCCAGCCATATGGCTTAACGGTGTCCAGAGGAAGACGAATTGTCTGCAGGTTACACAAAAAACAGCAGTTACACACGCAATTTCCATAGTATTGTTTACAGTGTTTCAAAAGAATGAGTGATCCTCCTGTGATTTAACTGAGCTGAATGAATGTTCTGCAGACCACACTGCATGCAGCTTCTGCCTTAAGAGGAGAGCTACAAGAAACTGATAGTACGCTCTCATTCGGTCAGGTGAGGCACAAAGGCAGCTCTATGCAAAACATCACTATCATCACATCTTCATTTATTACTGACAGTCTTGGAACACAGTCTGTTTTGTATTCAGGCTTTTTTTGGATGTATTAACCAAAGACAATGAACAGGGACAACGTCCTTAGTAACAATCATTTGAACATACAGTAGGGCCTGTCCATGGTGACTTTGACAGTAAGGACATCATGACCCAAAACTGGCTTCAACATCAGTGGAGCAACTCTGCAGCAGTGTGAAGCCAGGATGTGGGCCTTACAGTAACTGATTTTAATCTTACACTCTGGACATCCTGAAATGGTACAGAAATGTAATCTGTGGACGTAGAAAGTGTTTTTTAATGCAATTCATTTACTATGGCCCACCGAGAGGAGCCAGGCTTATCTGCAGAAAAGAAAGGCTATTAAGCTCCCCTCCTCAAGAGGTCTGTGCCTAAAAGTCACCTTGGGAGGCCAAATTGAAGGGATAAGTGATGGCGCAAACGGCTTGGAATTGGGTATCCGCCAAGACGACAGGACATGCAGCCTTACACATCTGCATATCTTATGGAAATCAGGGCTTTGGTGAGATGTAGGCCAACAAGGACAATGACAGCGTCCTGTTGTAAGTCGCCATCCACCATCTCCTGAACGCCCTTTCAATTAATGGGCTTGCTGAGGCTGGAGGACTGATCTCACTTCTGAGCTTGTGTATTTGAGCAACATGGACTGCACTCAGTCTGCAGCTCTGCAGCACCATGCCACTATCCGGGCTCGAAGCGCCTTTTCTTTTCCTCTTGTCATGCTCCAAAGATTTCAACATTTTGCGTCAAAGAAAAAAAAAACAAAAAACAAAAAACTGTGGTCTCTGTGGGACTGTGCTGTATCCGTGCGCTATTGGATAGGCCTAGTGGCCAAAACCCCTCTGTGCTCGAGCTTATGTAGGTCATCAATGACAACATCTGCGATATGAAAGGAAGCATTTCGTCATCATGAGGTTATTAATTATGCTTTTGCACCGAAGGGGCCCTTACCTTCTGCTGTCGCCTTGCCATGTCTGTGGGCTGTTTTGCATTGAACGGGTAAGCGATGGCTCGCATCACAAAAACATACAACTGCAGCTTCTTTTTGCGGTCTTCCTCCTCTCTGTGCATCTTCTCCAGATCCTCCTTCTCCTCGCTGACCGCCGACGGGCTCGGGCTGGTCGGACGGGCACTGCTGCGGCTGCTGCTGGGCGCAAGTCCACCCGAGCTCTCGCTGGTCCTGCTCGGAGAGATGCGGGATCCGGCCTGAGGTGCCATCGCCTCTTTGCTTTCCTCCTCCACTATCCCATCAGATTCCTCCTCGCTGGACGACGGATCTAACATCTTGCCCGACTAGCACCGCGTCCCTTCAGATATCCTAACCCACTAAATTAGTTATTTTTACTCTGCTATCCCCAGATTCTAGCTGCGCTCTCGTCTTTATCCGATATAATGGAGAATATGCCCGGAGTCAAGGCAGGGATAGGCCCTGATTGTGCTCGCTGAGAGATGTCAGCAGTAACGAGTGGTGCTGGAAGAGGTTTGGTCCGCTTCACACTGAGCATTCTCCGCCTGCGCCGAGCACTCGTCGGTGCTTACGTATTTTCTGTGTTTTATTGGCCAGTCACTGCTGCGGATGTGAGAGGGGGGAGGTGAGAAGGGAGAGGAGGGGCGTAGCACAGATGAGGGGACGAGAGAGGCTTTTATTTTTTGTGTGTTGGTGAAAGCGGGAGATGGCCTCTCCCTCCCTCCCTCCCTCCCTCCCTCCCTCTCTGCCTGCCGGGCGGCCGGAGCTGTCCGCGGTGCTGAACGCACGGAGCGCACAGATTGAAGGATGCGCGGCTCGTCCTCCTCACTGTGGCTCCTCATCACATCCTGCAGTGGTACACCTAAGATGGCTGCCACAGGATTTTTCTCTGATATTGTCCCCGACTGAAATAGGCAGCAGTGTTACACGGGGGGCACCGACAGCAGGTGTGAGATTTTCAGAATGGTTGCTGAGCCGCCCCACGCTGTGTGTTGTTTGAAGGGTGGGGTAGCGATGAGGGCTGGACTGCTTCCTCTCTCTCTCAGTGTGTGCAGACTTCTGGTGGAGAAATTAATTGTTGCAGCATGTGGGGGTGTCCCGAAATTATGCCATGCTGCAGCCACACGAGTCCACAGTCTACTAAATACACTAAATAGGGCAAAAACACCCATTTAAGAACCATGTCTATTCTCTTTATATATTTTTTAAGTATTAATATACGGTACAGTTGTGAACAAAAGTTTAGATACACTTGTAAGGACCATGCATACCGTGGCATTCTTGAGTTTCCAATTACTCCTAGCGCTATTAATTTTCTACAATGGAATCACTGAAACATGTGTCTTTGCCACACACACACAAAAACAACAATCGTGCATTTTGGTTCTTTCACACATTTATTATTGTTCCTCTGGAAATATGACAAAATCTGCTGGGTGAAAAATATACATACAGCAAAGCTATTATTTCATACATATAATATTCATAATATTTCATTAAGTGCCCCTTGGTCATTTTCACCTCATTTTCACCTTTGGCCACTGGTCTTGACAGAATAGGTGCAGTTCAACTAAATTTGTTGGCTTTCTGACACAGATGTGTTTCTTCATCACAGTCCACATGTTCTTGATGGGGCTAGAGTCAGGACCTTTGGGATGCCCATCTAAAACCTTAATTTTAGCCTGATTTAGAAAACCCAACTGCATCCTAAACACTACCTGCTACCCAATGATTTTAGGTTTTCTTGAAGAATGGGGAGTTAATCCTCCTTCATTTTTCCATTTATTTTGTGTAAAGCACCATTTCCACTGTCAACACAAAGGTGTTAGTGACCCATAATGCTACCACCACCATGCTTGATGATAGGTTTTCATGTTCTTAGGGTTAAAGGCCTCACTTTCTCTCCTTCAAACATAGCTCTGCTCATTGTGGCCAAATAGCTTTATTGTTGTGATATCTGACCACAGACCTTCCCCCAGAAGGCCTTTTCTTTGTCCATATGATCAGCAGCAAACGTTTCTCAAGGAAGGACTAACTCTTTTATGACAGCCTCTCAGCCCATGGAGATATAAACACACTTGACTATGGACATTAATGCCTGTGTTCCAGCAGCTTCTGATTCATTATATCTGCTTTTTGGTGATTCTTGCTTGGCTCTTGACCATCCTGATCAACTGTCTCTCAATAGAAGATAATAGTTTGTGTTTTCTTCCTGATCATGGTACTAACATAACTTTGCCATTCACTTTATACTTACAAGCAATTGTTTGCAGTTGATTTGGGGATCTTTAGCTACTTTGAAATGGCTCTAGGGGACTTTCCTGACTTGTTCAAGTCAATGATTTGCTTTTTAAGATCTTTGCTGAGATCCTCAAACTTTCCCATTGTAGGGTACGTACAGTAGATGAATCTAATGAGTGTATCAAATGGGCCCTACTTAAATTGTCTCAAAGGGAGTCAGCAGCTGTAGTTAATCGTAATCACTCAAGAGAAATTAAGAGGTCATGCCACTAAGAAAATCTGATAAACCACTAAGGCTGGTCATTCAAATTGCTGACCAACAAAAAATATACATATTTTTTGGCTTTATTTGATAGGCAGACAGGAAAGCAGGGAGAAGAATGGGGGAAGACATACCGTAAAAGGCCATGAGCTGGAATCAAACTCAGGCTGCTGCTTTCATGGGTCACTCACTCAACCAGATGAGGTCTCTGGGCACCCAAAGAAAAAAAAAATTTTTTTTCACCAAGTGGATTTTGTTCTGTTTTTCAGAGGGACCTACAATAAATCTATGAATGAACCAAAAATAGTGATTGTTTTGTTGTGACAACGACATGTGTGTCAGATGTCATTACATTATAGAAAATAAAAATCTATAGAAGTCACTGAAAACTCAAGACTGTCAATAGTCTTTACAAGAATTTGTAACCTTTAGTTCACAACTGTAACATGCACACAAAGAGTAGGCTCAAGTGAACAAATAGAGAAGATTAATTAAAGACTACAGCTTTGATTGCATTAAACTAAATGTGAAAGCTTGAAAAGGGGCATCCTCCCCATGACCTCACTTTGATCTTGCTCTGATTTTACCTGCAAAATAAATGCTAGACAACACATACAGAAATTATTTTTGAACGGTTTTATTCTTGTCAAATAATTTAACATTGAGGGACCTAGAGACAAAACTTAGAACTTTACTTTGTCACTGATATTTAAATTCAAGCCATAAAAATATTGCTACAACAATGGCAATGTTTAGCTGACAGTAGCAAAGAATTCAAGCTAGCTCATGCTATATGCAGTTTTATATTATTCAATATATAATACATGATAGATAGACAGATAGACAGATAGATAGATAGATAGATAGATAGATAGATAGATAGATAGATAGATAGATAGATAGATAGATAGATAGATAGATAGATAGATAGATAGATAGATAGATAGATAGATAGATAGATAGATAGATAGATAGATAGATAGATAGATAGATAGATGTGAATGCTTTATTCTACAATGATTTTCTATCTACCTTGAAAGAAGGTCCGTCCAAGTAAGATTTTTTTTTTTTTTTAACTCAACAAGATTTAAAACACACCTAATTCCTGATGTCCTGAGATGCAGGCTATTTATTTTTGTATGTTAACATTACTAATCCAGACCACTGAGGCAGATTAAGATGATCAGATTGAGATGGCTTTAGCCAGTACTGTAGAGATAAAGCTGTGTACTTTGAAAGAGTGCTTTAATTCACATTTGTTGGTACAAACAGATGAGCTGGCCTTCCTTTGAAAACAGAAAATAGTACAACAGTGGACTTGTCATGCATCCAGTAGGATATCTCACCCTCCGACCCCTTACCAGGATGACCTTACTTTACCTCACACTTACTATCAAACTCTTATACTGATGGGTTTGGATCCAATTTGTAATACAAGGAGATCTCAATCCTTCACATACTGCATTATGTTTAAAAGCTAATGTTGTTAAGTATCCACTACAACCAAAAAAAATGTAAAAATCCACAAAAAACTGAAAATTTGGAAACAAGGGTGTCAGAAAAATACCATAGAATACCATAACATT
The DNA here is from genome assembly GCF_022539595.1 of Amphiprion ocellaris. Lineage (NCBI taxonomy): Eukaryota > Metazoa > Chordata > Actinopteri > Pomacentridae > Amphiprion > Amphiprion ocellaris. Next base: position 29,197,655 of record NC_072770.1, on the reverse strand, counting down.
TAAAAATTGTAAAAACTATGAAAATAATGACAAATATCTGTTGCATAAATTTATGGTCCAAACGCAAGTTCAGCTCTTTGATGTGGACAATATACACAGCTGTGGTCTGTTATTGTTGTTGTTGTTGTTGCTGTTGTTGTTTTTTACACTCAGTATGTAAACTAAAACTTTTGTGTGTGTGTGATTTTACTAGATTTTATCTGCAATTTAACAAAATGGAAAAATCTAACCTTTTTTCAGCTCCTGCTATACATACATGTCCTTTCAAATAATGACAATTACCTGTTATTTGTTTGTTAGTTTATCATTTAAAGCTTTTACTTTTACTTCTTAAAATTTAAAAACTTTATCTGTGATTTTACTAGTTTTAAATTATGTAATTGTGCAATTGAAAAAAAACATGGAAAATCGGTAAAATAATAATAAATTGTTAAAAGACAATTGCAGCATTTTCTTTTAAGAAATTAGTTTTTTACAGCGTTCAGTAACTCTGCCTCCCTATTTTGCGTCAGCTTGATGTGCTTCTGGGTCTGTGTACGGATCTGGTAATTGGATTTTCCGTTCTGAAACGGGTATTGAAAAACAAAAAACGAGTGGTTATTTGATTTTCGTTTTAAAATACAAAAATTTAAATTTAAATTTTCCTTTTCATGATCAAAAAGGGATATACGATTTTTTAAAAAAATGCTTCGATTTTCGTTTTATATTTAGAATAACAGGAAAGTAAAATCAGTAAGAGACAAACGAAAAAAGGTCAGTTTTTTCATTTTCTGAGACCGGAAGTGGTCATCAGCAAGTGTGGAGCCAAACTGAGTACGGTGCATAGACTGTATATACATATTTTTTCTTGAGTTTTCATGGTCAAAATGAGAGATCAGGTGGCCGATCTTAAAATAAATCAATATTGATTTTTTTTATAGAGCGTTAAAGTTTTGCGAAGCCAGGGGGCGGGACTACTTGATTGACAGTCCGGTCTGGAAAGATTGACAGGTCCTATGGAGGAGGCAGCAGAGACTCTGCTCTCCTCGTTTGGATTAATTCTGATATAATAACTGTTGGTTTATTTATCGGTGGAGCAGCAGACAGTTTTCCTGCCCGTTGGCTTGTTTTAACCAGTTTTCTACCTTCGGCTGATTCTACCAGCAGACACTGAAAGGACTCTGATAGTTCGGTAAGTAAATTTTTATTTTCGTATCGGTGCCGCTTTTAATGCACTTTATATGCAGCTTTAGTGTCAGATGTAATGTGTGCCATGCACTCCAGATGTTGGTGGAGTTTGTTTCAGTGTGTGTTGACCAGAGAAGAAAGTTAGCATAGTAAATATTAGCTTTAATGTTACCGATGCTAACCGAGCTAGCTGCTCAGTCGTAGTCTGATTAAAGCTAACGTAGCATCAAGCTAATGTGTTGAGTTTCATGTAAACAGCTGAAGTGTGTTGTGTTCCTGTAATGTGGTTCATTAAGTTCACAAAACTGTGGCTGGTTGACGTTAATGCAACGTTCAGGAAACTTAAATGTGATTAAAACAGTAACATTAATGTTCTAGTTGTCAGTAATGAGCTTTAATTTGACACTAAAACAGACTCAGTTTTAAATGACATCAGTTTCATTAATTTGTTGAAAATTGTCTCATTTGTTTTTGTGATGTTGCTGCTGATTCATTAAAAGCAGATGATCCGTGTTGAAGATACATTTAGTTCTAGTATCAGAAGTACAAGAAGGAGAATGGAAATTTAGTTCTGCTACATCAAAGATTTCAGGATTAAAATAACTAAATGAGTCTTTATGCCTAAAACTTTATTTTTACAATAAAGAAATAATGAAATAATCACAGATAATAAAAATATAAATAGCAGAGAAAACCTGAGAGAATAATTTCCTGAAAAGTCTGTGAAAGAAAAGCAGCTTTTTATCCTGAAAGATCAGAATCAGCTCCAACATCTGCATCTGACAGCATCAAGTCAACCAGAAAGAAAAGAAAAAAGTAGGGATGTACCGATACCACTTTTTTCCAAAACGAGTAGTGTACGAGTACTTGCATTTGAGTACTCACCGATACCAAGTACTTACGCCATTACACATAAAGCTACTTTGATTTTTTTTTTCCACAGATATCATCTGTTATTTGAACAACATTCCTCAGTACGTTTTTCTTATACATGGGTGACTGTCACAAGTTTCATTGCAGTACTAACAAAATTTAACAAAATTGTCATATACTGACATTCAACATTAGTGCTTTTAGAAACATGGCACTGCCACACATACTGTAAGATTTCAGTAAAACTTTGTCATATACTGAGTGCTGACATTTAACAAAAGTGCTTTAAACATGGCACTGCCACACATATCACTAAAAAACCTGAGTACAAAATTGTCACTTTCTGTGTCTGTGTTTTTAACAGCTTTGCCACATATTTAACTTCAAAACTTACTCAAAATATTCATTCAAGAACCAACAAAAAACTGTGGCTGAGTATCTCAAGTGATCAACATGTCATCACAACATCTGTCTGTGATGATTAAACTTATTTTGTGTAAGTGAGGGGCAGGCTCTTTTTGATAAAAAGAAGCTTCTCTGCATTTTCAGCTGTGAGTCTGTTGCGTTTTTCATCAACAATGTGGGACACTGAGCTGAAAAGCCGTTCACTGTCCACGCTGCTGCATGGGGCTGATAGGTATCTCTTTGACATTTGAGCCAGAATTGGAAATCGCACTCTGTGAGCCCCCCAGTATTGTAGAGGGTTTTCCTCTCGAGCAGTTGTGGTCTCTCCAAGATATGTCTCTAACTGAATGGCACCTCCCACTGGTGCAAGGCCTTGTGATGTTGATTCCCGCTCACCTGCTATCTCATCAAACAAACTGTCCAGACTGCTGCTGGCTTGCACCTTACGAAGCTTTCTGACAGGTGGCTCTCCAAGATCCTCCTGCTTGTCTGCCTCTCCTGTGGACATCCTCTGCAGCTCCAGCATCAGCATCTCCTTGGCCTCTGTAGCAGTGTCACTGTTTGAGAAAAAGCGATCTTTGTACCTAAAAAAGCAGTAATAATATTTTAGCTGGTTAAAAGAGACACACAAAGACAGGCAGGCAGGCAGACAGACACACTTTACCTTGGATCGAGAAGAGTCGCGATGTAGTACATTGGGTTTGTTTCCCCGTCACTGAGGCGCCTCTTGACGGCTGCAGCCAAAGTCTCCTTCATGGTTTTAATGCCATGGTCCTCATCCGTTTCATTGGTCAGAAGCCTCATAAGCACGGTCACAGCAGGAATGACATCGGATGCAAGTGCATCACCTGAGCTCATTTTTCGGGTTAGTTCATTAACCGGAGCAAGCACAGACAAAGTTTTCTCAAAAAGTGACCACTGATGAGCGGTGACAATGAGGTTGCCAGGAAGCTCGTACTCTGACCCAAATGTTCCGAGGGCCCGCTTCTGCTCAATGAGAGATTGAAGCATGTAATAAGTGCTGTTCCAGCAGGTCGGGACATCCTGCTGGAGTCTTTTAATGGGCTGGTTGAGTTGCACTTGTATGTCCTCCAGTTGAGAGTAGGCTAAAGCGGAGTGTTTAAAATGTCCCACGATTTTTCGTCCCACTGCCACTGCGTCAGCTACACTTCTCTGAGCCAGCAGCCCCTCGTTTACAGCCAGCTGAAGGGTGTGTGCGACACACGGGAGGCTCGGAAGCTCTGCATCACTCATAGCTTTCACCATGTTCTTCGCATTATCTCGTAGCACAACATGGACTGCACTTCTATTAATGCCCCACATCTGAAGCATAACATCAAACTCATCTGCAATGGCTTGGCCGGTGTGCGAACCTCTGAATTCTTTTGCATGCAGTATGGCCTTCTGTGTCATGGTATCAGTGGCCATTTTATGAGTACGAGTATGAGTACTCATGCCTCGTATCGGATCGATACCCGATACCGGTATCGGGATCGTTGCATCCCTAGAAAAGAGAAAATGACTTCTTTCTGATCACATCTGTTCCGCTGCTCACATTCTGCTGCTGCTCACATTCTTCACATTTATAGTCCACTTTTAAAAGTTCAGCAGACAGGTGCTCTGCTTTGGAGTGTGACAATGTCATCGGTGATGTGGAGAGTGAAGTTTCCGTTTCACCCACAGTGTGGTTTAGGGCAGCCGGGTCGGGCTTGATGTTTGAAATACTGACAAACAGCTCAGATTTAACTGTCTGTAGTTCCGTTTTGATGGGTGTTAAACTTTCACTCAAAGCCACCAGGAGCTGGGTCTTTAAAATAACTGCTGTCTCGTTACAGGGTGAAAGTAGCAGTTCCTCCTTAAGGTCAGAGATTACAGCATCTGAGAGCCTCTTCAAAAGAAGACGTAGTTGATGAAGGCGTTCTGGAGCAGGACCAGAAAGACCACGACCAAGCAGCCTTGAGATCTTAGGCAGCATCTCCCTCAGGTGGGTGTCAGTGGTGTTCACGGTCAGGTCTGTGGTAATCCCATCAAAAAACAAAACAGAAAAAAATCTATGATGTAGTTCAGAAAATGTCAAAGTATAGTATACTTTTCAAGAATTACATAGTATGGCCTGTAGTTCATAGAATAGCATGTCGGCAAAAAAAAAACACCTGATTATTATGTGGTTCAAAAAGTGCAAAATGATAGGATGTTGCCTAAAATTGTCATGTATGATATGTGGTTCAAAAAATGTCGTAGTGCAGTATATTGTCAAAATGTATGTTTTTCAAGAAAACATCAGAGTATAATATGTCGTCTAAAAATGCCATAGAATATTTCATTGCACAAGTAAAAGTATAGTAATTTTTAAAACTGTTCAAATTCTTATATGTTGCAAAAAAAAAGCAAAAAATACTAAAACTAAAAAAACGTCATAGTAATATGTCAATTTAAAAAGCCTATAGTATAGAGTGTCACCCAACAAAAGTCATAGTATAGCATGTCGCTCTAAAAATGTCATACTATGGCCTTTGGTTCAAAAAAAGTCATAATATAGCATGTCGCTCTAAAAACATCATAGGATAGCCTTTGGTCCAAAAAAACGTCATAGTATAGCATGTCGCTCTTAAAACGTCATAGTATAGCATGTCGTTCTAAAAACATCATAGTGTAGCATGTCGCTCTTGAAACGTCATAGTATAGCATGTCGCTCTAAAAACGTCATAGTATAGCATGTCACTCTAAAAACGTCATAGTATAGCCTTTGGTCAAAAAAAGTCATACTATAGCATGTCGTCCAAAGAACATCATAATATAACATGTCGCTCTTAAAACGTCATAGTATAGCCTTTGGTCCAAAAAACGTCATAGTATAGCATGTCGCCCAAAAAACGTCATAGTATAGCATGTCGCTCTAAAAACGTCTTAGTATAGCATGTCGCCCAAAAAACGTCATGGTATAGCACGTCGCTCAAAAAACATCATGGTATAGCATGTGGCTCAAAAAATGTCATAGTATAGCATGTCACTCTTAAAACATCATACTATAGCACGTTGCTCTAAAAACGTCATAGTGTAGCATGTCGCTGAAAAAACGTCATCGTATAGCATGTCGCTGAAAAAACGTCATCGTATAGCATGTCGCTCTTGAAACGTCAGTATGTCGAAAAAACTGCTATTTTTCAACGTTGTAAAAACGTGCCATATGATGAAATAATATAAAGGAGGCCGTGAAAAACACTATGGTAAAGTTTTCTTTGAAAGAAAAAATCATGAATTTTGGCGCAAAAAACACCATAGTATACTATGTCGAAAAAAAAATGCGATTTTTCAGCATGTTGTAAAAACGTGCCGTATGATGAAATAATGTAAAGGAGGCCGTGAAAAACACTATGGTAAGGTTTTCTTTGAAAAAAAGATCATCATGAATTTTGGCGCAAAAAAACGCCATAGTACACTATGTCGAAAAAAAAATGCGATTTTTCAACATGGTGTTAAAACGTGCCATACGATGAAATAATGTAAAGGAGGCCATGAAAAACACTCCAGAAAGGTTTTCTTTGAAAAAAAGATCATCATGAATTTTGGCGCAAAAAAAACGCCATAGTATACTATGTCGAAAAAAAATGCGATTTTTCAACATGTTGTAAAGACGTGCTATACGATGAATTAATGTAAAGGAGGCCAGGAAAAACACTCCAGAATGGTTTTCTTTGAAAAAAAGATCATCATGAATTTTGGCCCAAAAAAACGCCATAGTATACAATGTCGAAAAAAAATTTGATTTTCAACATGTTGTAAAAACGGGCCATATCATAAAGTAATGTAAAGGAGGCTCTGAAAAACCCTATGGTAAGGTTTTCTTTGGAAAAAAAATCATCATGAATTTTGGCGCAAAAAAAACGCCATAGTATACTATGTCGAAAAAAAATGCGATTTTTCAACATGTTGTTAAAACATGCCATATCATGAAATAATGTAAAGGAGGCCATGAAAAACACTCAAGAAAGGTTTTCTTTGAAAAGAAGATCATGAATTTTGGCGCAAAAAAAACGCCATAGTATACTATGTCGAAAAAAAATGCGATTTTTCAACATGGTGTTAAAACGTGCCATACGATGAAATAATGTAAAGGAGGCCATGAAAAACACTCCAGAAAGGTTTTCTTTGAAAAAAAGATCATCATGAATTTTGGCGCAAAAAAACGCCATAGTATACTATGTCGAAAAAAAATGCGATTTTTCTACATGTTGTAAAAACGGGCCATATCATGAAGTAATGTAAAGGAGGCTGTGAAAAACACTATGGTAAGGTTTTCTTTGAAAAAAAAGATCATCATGAATTTTGGCGCAAAAAAAACGCCATAGTATACTATGTCGAAAAAAAAATTGATTTTTCAACATGTTGTAAAAACGTGCCATATTATGAAGTAATGTAAAGGAGGCTGTGAAAAACACTCCAGAAAGGTTTTCTTTGAAAAAAAGATCATCATGAATTTTGGCCCAAAAAAACGCCATACTATACTATGTCGAAAAAAAATGCGATTTTTCAACATGTTGTAAAAACGTGCCATATCATGAAGTAATGTAAAGGAGGCTGTGAAAAACACTATGGTAAGGTTTTCTTTGGAAAAAAAATCGTCATGAATTTTGGCACAAAAAAACGCCATAGTATACTATGTCGAAAAAAAATGTGATTTTTCAACATGGTGTTAAAACGTGCCATATCATGAAATAATGTAAAGGAGGCCATGAAAAACACTCCAGAAAGGTTTTCTTTGAAAAAAAGATCATCATGAATTTTGGCGCAAAAAAAACGCCATAGTATACCATGTCGAAAAAAAATGCGATTTTTCAACATGTTGTTAAAACGTGCCATATCATGAAGTAATGTAAAGGAGACTGTGAAAAACACTCCAGAAAGGTTTTCTTTGAAAAAAAGATCATCATAAATTTTGGCCCAAAAAAACGCCATACTATACTATGTCGAAAAAAAATGCGATTTTTCAACATGTTGTAAAAACGTGCCATATCATGAAGTAATGTAAAGGAGGCTGTGAAAAACACTATGGGAACGTTTTCTTTGAAAAAAAAAAATAATCATGAATTTTGTCACAAAAAAATGCCATAGTATACTATGTCGAAAAAAAATGTGATTTTTCAACATGTTGTAAAAACGGGCCATATCATGAAGTAATGTAAAGGAGGCTGTGAAAAACACTATGGTAAGGTTTTCTTTGGAAAAAAAATCGTCATGAATTTTGGCACAAAAAAACGCCGTAGTATACTATGTCGAAAAAAAATGTGATTTTTCAACATGGTGTTAAAACGTGCCATATCATGAAATAATGTAAAGGAGGCCATGAAAAACACTCCAGAAAGGTTTTCTTTGAAAAAAAGATCATCATGAATTTTGGCCCAAAAAAACGCCATAGTATACTATGTCGAAAAAAAATGCGATTTTTCAACATGTTGTAAAAACGTGCCATATCATGAAATAATGTAAAGGAGGCCATGAAAAACACTATGGTAAGGTTTTCTTTGAAAAAAAGATCATCATGAATTTTGGCGCAAAAAAAACGCCATAGTATACCATGTCGAAAAAAAATGCGATTTTTCAACATGTTGTAAAAACGTGCCATATCATGAAGTAATGTAAAGGAGGCTGTGAAAAACACTATGGGAACGTTTTCTTTGAAAAAAAAAAAATAATCATGAATTTTGTCACAAAAAAATGCCATAGTATACTATGTCGAAAAAAAATGTGATTTTTCAACATGTTGTAAAAACGGGCCATATCATGAAGTAATGTAAAGGAGGCTGTGAAAAACACTATGGTAAGGTTTTCTTTGGAAAAAAAATCGTCATGAATTTTGGCACAAAAAAAGGCCATAGTATACTATGTCGAAAAAAAATGTGATTTTTCAACATGGTGTTAAAACGTGCCATATCATGAAATAATGTAAAGGAGGCCATGAAAAACACTCCAGAAAGGTTTTCTTTGAAAAAAAGATCATCATGAATTTTGGCCCAAAAAAACGCCATAGTATACTATGTCGAAAAAAAATGCGATTTTTCAACATGTTGTAAAAACGTGCCATATCATGAAATAATGTAAAGGAGGCCATGAAAAACACTATGGTAAGGTTTTCTTTGAAAAAAAGATCATCATGAATTTTGGCGCAAAAAAAACGCCATAGTATACTATGTCGAAAAAAAATGCGATTTTTCAACATGTTGTAAAAAAGACAATGAGCTGCAGCTGCCAGACCTGGGCAGCTAAAAAAAAGGTCATAGTATAGCATGTCACTCTAAAAATGTCATACTATAGCATGTCGCTGTAAAAATGTCATAGTATAGCATGTGGCCCAAAAAACATCATAGTATAGCACGTCGCTCAAAAAACGTCATAGTGTAGCATGTCGCTCTAAAAATGTAATAGTGTAGCCTTTGGTTCAACAACTGTCATAGTATAGCATGTCCTCCAAAAAAAGTCATCGTATAGCATGTCGCTCTAAAAACATTATAGTATAGCATGTCGCTCTAAAAACATCATCGTATAGCATGTCGCTCTAAAAACATCATAGTGTAGCATGTCGCTCTAAAAATGTCATAGTATAGCATGTCGCCCAAAAAACACCATAGTATAGTACGTCGCTCAAAAAACGTCATAGTGTAGCATGTCGCTCTAAAAATGTCATAGTATAGCATGTCGTCCAAAAAACGTCGTCGTATAGCATCTCGCTCTTGAAACGTCATAGTGTAGCATGTCACCCAAAAAACGTCATAGTATAACATGTGGCTCGACAAACGTCATAGTGTAGCATGTCGTTCTAAAAATGTCACAGTATAGCCTTTGGTCCAAAAAACGTCATACTATAGCATGTCGCTCTAAAAACGTCATAGTATAGCATGTCGCTCTAAAAACGTCATAGTATAACACGTGGCTCGACAAACGTCATCGTATAGCATGTCACTCTAAAAACGTCATAGTATAGCCTTTAGTCCACAGCTGTCTGAAGTCGGTGAGGAGCAACACAAAAACAGTCCAAACGCTGGTTTCCAGAGGGTTAGACGAGTATTTATTTTAAAGAGTATGTTTACAACAACACAACATGTGAGGGAGTTAAAAGCAAGTGGGTGTTAGTAAAATAAAAATAAATAAACAGACATAAAAGTGAACTTAATGTTGACATTGATGGGCATTCCAACCAGAAACAAAGTAAAAGATAATCAATACAAAAAAAAAAAACTCTTCCTGTTCACCTCTTAAAACCCAAAAACACACCGCAGTAGCACCCAAAACTAAAACTACCAATGGGTTCCCTGTTTTCCTTTCTGAACAATTCACAGGTCCCTCTCTATCTCGCTACACATCCACCAACCACTGGAACACATCTCCAAAGTTCTGCCAGGCCAGCTCAGCTTCCCCTCAGAAGAAGTGCCGCCACCTGCCAGATGAAGGAGCCTTTTGAGAGGCAGCTGGCATCGTGATTGGACTGTACTTTGGTCTGTTCCAATCCAGCTTCAGCTCCAGAGACGGCAGGCAGGACGAGTCAACGGAGGCCGGGTGGACGAAGGCATGCAGCTGAGTACAATCCAGAAAACAACAGAGGAGGAGTGCAGTGACCCAGGGCCAGAACAAACAGTATGTCTCTTAGAAAACATCATAGTATAGCCTTTGCTATGAAAAAACGCCATCATATACATCGTATATTGTACATATAACAAGTCAAAGGAAAGAGACATACATTGTAGAATTGTAGTAATTGTGGGCTGACTGATTTACTGATTATCAATATTTTATTTTTTACTGATTTACGGTAATAAATAAATTTAAAAATGGCGCTACTTTGGCTCTGAACCTTTATCTACCTGTGGTCGCTGTCTTCTGGAGTGATTTGATTGGTTATACGTCACGAATAAAACTCCTTTAACTTAACATCTGTAAACAAAACAAAAACGTATCAACAAAGTTTTCTGTTAGAGTTTGTGTTCTTCAGAGTTTAACTCCAAGATTTTAAATACTTTACTGCAAATTAATATCTACTCCAAATGTCTCACTAATAATCATTATCAGCCTTAAAAACCCACAAAACACCCCTCTATACTCGACCACACTTAGTACAGTCCGGTTCCCCCTTCTATAAATCTGCTTGGAATCTTCCACTTCCTGTTTGTCAAAGTGGCCTTCTACCTGGACAGGTTTTGTTGGAGCTCATGCAACAAACATTTTGGGTAACTGCACTTTAATATGGATGGATGACACTGAATTAGAGTCTGTATTAATGAGAGTCAGTTAAGATGTGTAGCTCTGTCATTAAATAGTAAATTATTTCTCAGAATTCACAGAGAAAAGTCTGAAATGTTTGCTAGGTTAGCGTCCCACATGTTCTTTGGCTCAGCTAAAGCTAACTCTCTCCAACTTCTGGATCTCTTGAGTTGCTTGTTGTTAAAATATCTTGCTAGAGGTGCTGAAGCTCAGAAAGTCTGAGATGTTTGTTCAGAATAAGCTCATTCTCAAGTCTTACCTAAACTGTCCTCTTTTGTTTGAACTTTCCCTAAACTTAGGAGTTAATGACAGAGCAGCACATCCAGACTCAGTCTCATTTATGTAGAGATTAAACTTCAGTGTCATTCATTGATGTTAAAGTGCAGTTTTTCAAATGTTTGTTGCACATGCTCCCAACTAAACCAGTCCAGGTGGAAGACGATGTGAAGAGAAAGCTCCAGAGGATGAATATCACACATTTACGTTGGAAATAAATGTCCTTTAATTAGACATTGTTATGCAAAAGTTGGATTTCCCTTTAATGATGTTCAAATCTTTGTTGAGTGTTTTGTTGATGTTGGTTTCTAAATGTTTTTTGACACTCGGCCCCAAAGATTAAAACCTTCTACGGCTCACAAGCTGCAACAGTTCACACATTATCAACTATCTTTCTGACTAAACTAAGATAAAAAGTGAAAAACTGCCTGATTCCTGCATCATGAATGTAAATCTTTTTGGGTTTTATGACAGTAAACTGAATATGTTTGGGTTTGACATTTTATAAACCAAAACAAGAAATGAATTAGTGGAGAAAACAATCAACAGATTAATGGACAAAGAAAATGTGTTTTCCAACATATATGGCTGAATTACTCCAACATTACAAGATACATACAATTTGAATTCAATTTTATTTATATAACGCCAAATACAGGTCAAATTGTCTCAAGACGCTTAATTTTTATATTTTTTTTCATATTTAGAATATGACAAAGTAAGAAATTTAAACCTCTTGACTAATCCAATTTATTACTTGGTTTTTAAGAGACTAATCGACAAAATAACTTTCTCCACTAAAACTAATAAACATGAGGTCAAATAGAAGGAACAGTTTTAAATACTGCAGTCCCACGATGACAAGAATAAAGTTTTTCAACAAAAACTAAATCTGCTGGTGGATTCCATTAAAGTCCTAATAAAGGATAATAAAGTGTGATACTAAAGGTTTGTGGTGCTAAAAATGTCAAAGTAAAGATATCAAGTTGAACATCTGGATGGAGGTTGATAAAAGTTGACCTCCCTTCATTTCTCTGGAGTCGACTCCATGGATTTTATGGATGGTGGTTAAAGACCTGCTCTTCTAGTGGTCTTCCTTCTAGTCGCTGTAAAAAGTCAGTCCATCCTGGCCGACTTCAACATCTCTTCATGACAGCTTGTTCTACATCTGACCTGGTGGAAACTCCAGAAACTCTGGAAAACCCGTGGAGACTCGAAGAACTCGTGGAGACTCGAAGAACTCGTGGGGCGGGGGAAGGTGTGGTGGGTGGTGGGGGGAGGTGGGGGAGTAGAGGAGGGAGGCCGCCACCCACCTCCCCGCCTACTCTCCGCCCTGACTCCACCCAGACTCCGCCTTGGCTCCACCCATGTGGTCACTGCAGGAACTACGATGCCAAAGGGACGACGAATTTATTTCTTTTTATCTGATCTGTAGCTCAGTGAGTTAAGAATTCGCCTATGGAGCTGCAGGTCGCTGGTTCAAGACCAGACACTTCTTAAATTTTCTCAAAATCCTGACAAAGACAAACAAAGAAAATTGCCGGTGGTGGGTCTCGAACCTGCGACCCTCCGCTTGGTAGTCCTCTTCTTATCCTCCTGAGCTACTCACTCAGATACTAATTCTTCTTTTTTTTGCGCATTTATCATCTATTTTTTTGTCGTTTTCAAATTTTTTTTTATTCAAGTCTCGACTCGACCGTTTTTCTCAGGAGGTTGGACTTTAGCCTTTGTGCTGGGGGGTTGAACCCTCAGTTCCAAGACTTTCCAAGCCTCCAGACCTCCCGAGTCCTCAGGACCTGAGCTTTCACACAGTCTGAGGGCTGAAATTTTCTGAGTCCCACAGTAGTTCTCTGTTAGATTGAACTTTCAGACAGTCCAAGGACTGATATCTTCTAAGTTCCTGAGTAGTTCTCTGTTAGTTTGAACCTTCAGACAGTCTGAGGGCTGAAATCTTAGAAGTTTCTCAGTACTTCTCTGTTAGTTTGAACCTTTAGACAGTCTGAGGACTGAAGTTTTAAAAGTTTCTCAGTACTTCTCTGTTAGTTTGAACTTTGTGGTTAACAGAAGCCTTAAAACTTGTGACCATGAGTCTTGATTTCACATTTAGACCATCCATCTGAGTTCTTCTCAGACTTTCACCTGTGGGTTTTTTAGAAATCCTCAACAAACTTTGATTCTCTTCACTGAACAGTAAAGTTTGTGGAGATCAGAAGGTAACATTAGTTTGATCAATGCCTTCAACTACAAGTAGACTTTATCTGGAAAGCAGTTTTCTGAAATGAGTTCTTAGTAAATCTATCCACAATCAAACCAAGAACATAGAAAGAGGAAATGTTTGAAGAAACAACTTGATGTTTTCGTTTCAGACTAGAAAACGCTGTAAGACCTTTATTTGTTTTTGCTCTTTTTGATCGTTTTATTGTCTCTTCTGTTTAATTTGATCTTCTAAAGTTTAACTGGTGTCTTTTCAAATGTTTTGTCTTTAGTTTGATTCTTCTTAAACGTTTAGTTTTGCTCTTTTCTCACCTTTTATTCTTTTCTAATGTCTGATTTGATTTCCAAATGTTTTGTCTTTTTAATGTTTAATTGTTTTTTCAAATGTTTTATCAGCTTGCTTGAATTTTTTTCTTTCCCAATATTTAATTTTTCGATTAAATCTTTAAGGTTTTTCTTTTTAAATGTTTTACCACCTTTTAATGTTTAATTTTCTTTTTAAATGATTCATTGTATTTTCTGTTTAATTCCTATTTGAAGTTTTATTGTCTTTAAAATTTAATTTCCAATTAAACATTTCATTTTTTTATTAACTGTTTTGTCTTTTGAAAGGTTCAATAATCTAATTAAATGTTTAGTATTTTTTAAATGTTTAATGTTCTTGTTTAATTGTATTTTTTAAATGTTTAATTATCTAAAATATTTCGTCTTTAATGTTTAATATTTTTGTTCAAAAAATTTTGTTTATTTTCATAATTACATATTTTGTAGCTTCTGTTTAATAATCTAATTCAATATTTTGCCTGTTTAATATCATTTAATTGTATTTAATGTTTTTTTTTCAGTTTTATTGTATTAAATGTTTTTTTCCTTTGATTGCTTTTTTTTAATGTAGTTTATTTCTTTAATCTTTTTTTCTGTCAAGATTTTAACCCTAACCTTGAAAATGAAACAAACCCTTAAATCACAATGAAAATACTTCTGTTGTCACAATCATGAGTTAGTCAATTATTCAGTTTATCAATTCAGCTTTATTTGTTTAGCGCCTTTCACACAGATGACAAAACTAAACAAGCAAACAGAAAAAACTAAGATTAAAACGATGATTAAAACTCAAAAATATATTTAAAAAAAAAGATTTAACATGGTAATAAAATATGTTGTGTCCAGGGGATGGAGGGAGTTTATTGAAGTCTTCTTGGGCTCACATGGGAAATCATTTAAAATATAAACTTGATATTCAGTCTATGGAAACTGCAGAGCGACAGAAGAAGCAACAATATCTCCCGTTTTCTCCTTAAATGAGTCGACTCTTCTTGTGCTTTCAGACCAAAGAACTACAGACTCTTCACAACATGCTCAAACTCTTGGTACAGGACCTCACTACACGGGTCAAGAAGGTTTCTGTCTCATTTCTACTCTGAAGATCACCTTCTCCTGCTCAAACTGCTGACAAATGTTTCTGCTGCTCTAAAGTCTGCTCTCCAAAACTTCCTAAAAACTCTCAAAGCCTCTTCTGCTGCAGGTTGCTTTGTAGAACGGTTACTGAAAACCTCACTAAACCACATGGAGGGGCCTCAAGATAGTTGTCCAAATGAAACCGTACAAAAACCAAACTAGCACAACCCAAACGCTAAAGTCTCCTGCAGCCTACCAGAGAACCTCTGAGAACAGAGAATCAGGACAGGAACTCTTACCTTCTGGACAACCAACGTTGGTTCACAAGAATACAGAATGTGTCTGACCAAAAACCTCTAAAGACTCACCACAACCAAGATAAAGACACAACTCAGCTGTACCAAATCCACTAATCACTGCACACATTAGCACCATGTGCTAACTGTGGCTAAAGAACCACATTTACCAAGACAACTATCCAGTACAAAGCCCTAAAACACACCAAGAAACACATTAAAGACGAGTTTACTGCTGGAAGCTGCAAGCCAACGCCTAAAGAACAACCTAAAGCAACAGAGCCAAACCCAGTTCAGTGGTGAAGAGAAGCAGAGGAAATGTTTGCCTGCAGCTAAATAAAGCAGGAAGACACTGAGCTGCTCAGGTGTTCCTGATAACACCAAGCAGCCACCTGGACAGCCAATAGGAACACAGCTTACTGGGAGTCCAGAGGGCTGGCTTAGTGAAGGAAATTTAGTTTAAAGTTGAAGCAGAAAGTTAACAAAGAAAGTTGAAAACCATCTTCTGATCCCTCAAATCTCTGAGTTTTCACACAAAGAACACCTGAACATGTCAAACTGGTTCCATAGTAGAACCATCATTGTAAAAACGTCATAGTATGGTGTGTTGCTCAAAAAACATTAGGACCGG